>NW_021703773.1:27595185-27718891 GCF_005190385.1 Monodon monoceros | reverse complement strand
CTTCCTTCCTTCCTTCCTTCCTTCCTTCCTTCCTTCCTTCCTTCCTTTCTTTCTTTCTTTCTTTCTTTTCTTTTCTTTTTTTCTTTCTTTCTTTCTTTTCTTTTCTTTCTTTCTTTCTTTCCTTCTTTCTTTCTTTCTTTCTTTCTTTCTTTCTTTCTTTCTTTCTTTCTTTCTTTCTTTCTTTCTTTTTAAACGTCTTTATTGGAGTATAATTGCTTTAAAATGGTGTGTTAGTTTCTGCTTTGTAACAAAGTGAATCAGTTATACATATACATATGTCCCCATATCTCTTCCCTCTTGCATCTCCCTCCCTCCCACCCTCCCTATCCCACCCCTGTAGGTGGTCACAAAGCACCAAGCTGATCTCCCTGTGCTATGCAACTTCTTCCCACTAACTATCTATTTTACGTTTGGTAGTGTGTATATGTCCATGCCACTCTCTCACTTTGTCCCAGCTTACCCTTCCTCAAGTCCATTCTCTAGTAGGTCTGTTTCTTTATTCCTGTCCTGCCCCTAGGTTCTTCATGACGAGTTTTTTTTTTTTAGATTCTATATATATGTGTTAGCATACGGTATTTGTTTTTCTCTTTCTGACTTCACTCTGTGTGACAGACTCTAGGTCCATCCACCTCACTACAGATAACTCAATTTCGTTTCTTTTTATGGCTGAGTAATATTCCATTGTATATATGTGCCACATCTTCTTTATCCATTCATCTGCTGATGGACACTTAGGTTGCTTCCATGTCCTGGCTATTGTAAATAGAGCTGCAATGAACATTGTGGTACATGACTCTTTGAATGATGGTTTTCTCAGGATATATGCCCAGGAGTGGGATTGCTGGGTCGTATGGTAGCTCTATTTTTAGTTTTTAAGGAACCTCCATATTGTTCTCCATAGTGGCTGTATCAATTCACTTTCCCACCAGCAGTGCAAGAGGGTTCCCTTTTCTCCACACCCTCTCCAGCATTTATTGTTTGTAGATTTTTTGATGATGGCCATTCTGACCGGTGTGAGGTGATACCTCATTGTGGTTTTTATTTGCATTTCTCTAATGATTAGTGACATTGAACATCCTTTCATGTGTTTGTTGGCAATCTGTATATCTTCTTTGGAGAAATGTCTATTTAGGACTTCTGCCCATTTTTGGATTGGGTTGTTTGTTTTTTTGATACTGAGCTGCATGAGCTGCTTGTGAATTTTGGAGATGAATCCTTTGTCAGTTGCTTCATTTGCAAACGGTTCCTCTTAAGACAGAATCATAAACTGATGATGTTGAAGGCCAGGAACAAGGGCAAGAATACAAGGAAGAGTTTTAATCCTCAAAAAGCCTTATCTTTTATGTTGTTGTAAGTAATTAAATAATTTTGGGGCTCATGATAGAAATCAGACATTACTTAAGGAAGATTTAGGGAGGCTTATGCTAAGCATTTTGAAGACATTTCTTTCATATCTATGTCAGGGTGAATTGCAGGCTTCATGGAATTGATGTTTTGATTATGAAAAGAGGAGTATAATAAGGTAATGGGATCTGTAGCTAGTGGACAGAACTCTGTCCTCCTGTGCTTCACCGCTAAGTTTAGAAAACACTTAAACTCAACTCTACTACTACATATCGATTTATGAAATGAACATAAAATTATTGCCGTTTTTCAGGGTTTTTTTTAATGAAGATTACAATTAATATCCAAAATCATTCTTTGAAATGTACCCACCTCTAAGGTTTTCAAGAGCATGGTGGCTAATGTAGAATTTCCTGTTTCTGCAAGTCCTACATGCCTTTCTATTTTTGGTCAACCATGCTTACATCTACAGAAGGAAGAGAAACTGACCTTCAACACTCCAATTCATTTATTTGGTTACTTCAAAAAATTATGATTAAATATTTGGCCAACACTGGTACCAGGAGTCCTATAAATTTGATTTTATCCTTTGGATTTTTTTCCTTTGTTACTATAGTTAGAAAAACAATTGCTAATTGACCATCATTATTAACAAGCTACTTTAAGGATCTTCATAGATTTCAGGTTGTTTGATCCTAGAGGTCAGGGCTGCACACACAGGTGATCACCTTTATTTTCTTGGTTGATAAATCACCTTTAAGTCAAGGTAAGGAGCCTCCCTTCTCTCCTGGAATTGACAGCCATAAGGTCTTTTGTGTTGCAAAACGGTGGGGCTCTGGAGAAGATTAGAATAGATATCCTTAGACTTTTGAGTGACTAAGTCTCTCTAGGAAAGGGGATAATTGAATGCTCTGTTCTGAGGAATGAATATGAAAATTAGCCCTTTTTCTCAATGTACGGGGGGAAGGGATAATTTTCTTTCCTGTGTCTGTGTGAGTCAGATATGTGTGTGTCTGCATCATTTCTGGCAGTTCTCGCGACAGTTGTGTGATATCATGTCAGCATAAATTATTGTAAAATCTTTTGACCATGCATACTTTCCAAGAGCTAGTGCATGTATCTCTAGGACACAGACACTATAAGGAAGTCCAAGATACAGGAAGGCAGCTCATAGAAGTCTGTAAAGGGCACTGTCTCTGTCCCCTGTCGCTGGCCAGAAGGCAGTAGTTATTTTATTTAGAAACCGTTAGACCGTAGTAGTTGCTTGCCTTTAGGGATATCACTGAATTATAATACAGAAGAATAATGTCTATAATGAGGATAAGAGTCACATTTTTATAATTTGGGCTAGTAAGGGACAGGTACTATTGCACGGAGACAGATTTCCATCCAAATTTGTAGTAAAAACAACTGGGTCTTAAATTATAAATCTTTGATTTTGAAAAAGACAGTATCCACTTAAAAAAAAAAAACTATCCCCAATCCATCGCCCCCAGAGAAATCTTATATAATTTAAATTTTGAGTATCAAAAAGTAAGTTTAATACACTAGAGATCTTTAAAGTAGCACTAGTGGATCCTTTGAGTAATGCAAAGATACAGTCCTTATTTACTTAAAAATTTTTATATAGTGTTTTCTGCTGTTTAAATTATTTAAAGTATAATTATTTACATAGTACTTTATAAATAGAAACAATCAAGATACAGATAGGCAAAAACAAGAAAACAAATTCAGTGTTAATTTTATCAGCCAGCAATAACTATGAACACATATGATGCACATTCTTACAGAACTACTGCAAATACACCCACACCCACAAACACACTGACATTTTTAAAGCGATTTCTGTACTTAAAGGGCTTTAAAGGGATTACTGCACTTAACTATTTTGGTAACCACACTTTCCCACTAATCACTACATTATCAGTGTAGAGGTTTTTTTTTTTAATTTTTAAAAAATTGTTCTTTCTTTACACTTTAAGAAAAGATATTGTCTTACAACAGTTATCCATTTATTTGTTCATAAGTGTCAGGGTGTCAGCCATATTTTTAGTCTGTATTGAACTCAGCATACTTGGATATTCTTGCTTGAAAGGAGTCCATACAGGCAGAGTGGGCTTGTGGAATTATTCTTAATTAGTGCACATGAGGCGTGGTTAGCAGCTTACGACCCAAATCTCACATTAAAAACTATAGATGCAATTGTTTCTGAAGTAAGTTACTTTACTGCAATTCTTGCTTCTCTGCTAGAAACTTTCTTTCGTGTTTGGAATTGGAAGAAGAGCCATTCTTAGGAGGTGCCAGTTTGGCATGATATCTGAGGCATTTGTGAATTACACTCTTAGGAGCTCTGCTGGCTCCTGGTGTGGTCCCCTTCTGTTTCCGTGAAGTCACTGTGGCTTTGACAGATCTTCTTAGTTCAAAGGGGTGTCTTCACTAAGATTGTCTTTTCCTTTTGCCGTTAATTTCTGAGGATTTTATACAACTCTTGAGTGTTATCATTACTATGTCAGTGTTATATGTTATAATATATTTGACAAAATATTAAAAAATTATCATTAATAACACATCACAATAGGAATATACATCTCTTGCCAAACCATGTTGTTGTCAGATGTGATGAACCATGCATTAAAATTATAGCAATTTTAAAACATCTGTCGTAATTCATTACATTCTGATTATTTAACTGAACCAAAGGTATAAATCAAAGTTAATCATTCCAGAGACTAAGAAGATAGCTTAATAATATCTAAAATTTCATGAAAGATATCCTTTTAAAACAGTGAAAATGACGTCAAGGTTAATTAAATCCCATCTTTATTCCTATTTTCACTTAGTTTCAGCAAGTCATTCAGATTTTAGAATGTGTTTAAGTGAAGAAATGGTATTAATATTAGGAGTCAGTGAGTTTTTTGGATAACTGGTATATTTTAAATAACTTACAGTTAAAAATTTCAATGGAAATTACTTATAGTCAATTGTAATTTTTTTTTTTAATTCAGATGGAACATGATAGGCATACTATATAAAATATTTATTTAAAAATGCTAGACAGTATTTTTTTTTTTTTTTTGCGGTACGCAGGCCTCTCACTGTTGTGGCCTCTCCCGTTGCAGAGCACAGGCTCCGGACGCGCAGGCTCAGCGGCCATGGCTCACGGGCCCAGCCGCTCCGTGGCATGTGGGATATTCCCGGACCGGGGCACAAACCCGTGTCCCCTGCATCGGCAGGCAGACCCTCAACCACTGTGCCACCAGGGAAGCCCTAGACAGTATTTAATAAAATGTTGAACAAATAGATCAAATCACATTGTAAGAAAATCTAAATGTCCAAATTCTTCTGCTAAGTGGGAACTTGTTTCTTTTTAAAAAGGATATTATTTGAAATAAATGGGACATTTATGAAAAATATCTTCCTTTTTCCCTGGCTTAGGAATTTGTTGTTGTCAAAGCTTTGTGAGGATAGGATTTGAAGTGTACAAAACATCACATATAATAAACTCCATAAGACATCCACATTATTGGTTCTAATTGCAGTTTATTGAAATAGATGCGTTACTCAAAATCACATGTCTATATTGAGAGGACGTACAGATTAAATACGACAGAATTTCTTCCTTTCTGTAATGGATGAATTAGCAAGTAAATAGAATTGTTTCAGACCCAAGAAGACAGGTTTCATTGCACGCCATCCTCTCTCAGATGTTGGAATTTTTTCTGAACAAGTGAGGGCAAGTACAAGTCCATTTTGTTTACTGGTAGGTAGGTCGGCATAAGTGTGTGTGCCTGTGTGTGGTTAACAAGGGTAAATGCTAGACACAATTAATATGAGGGCTCAGATAGAAATCAGCTCATTTTATTTCTTGCTGTTAAAATTAATTAATGGACTTGAGGACACGGGGTGGGGGAAGGGTAAGCTGGGACGAAGTGAGAGAGTGGCACGGACATATATACACGACCAAATGTAAAATAGATGGCTAGTGGGAAGCAGCCAATAGCACAGGGAGATCAGCTTGGTGCTTTGTGTCCACCTAGAGGGGTGGGATAGAGAGGGTGGGAGGGAGGGAGACGCAAGAGGGAGGGGATGTGGGGATGTATGTATACGTATAGCTGATTCACTTTGTTATACAGCAGAAACTAACACACCATTGTAAAGCAGTTATACTCCAATAAAAATGTTTTAAAAAAGTAATTAACGGATAATACTTTCATTTTCAATAATATTTAAATAGGTGGAAAACCAGAAAAAGCAAAGGACCCCAGTACATTATACACACATCTGTCAGTATCTCCTTCCTTCATTAATTAAGCTGATGTATATTTTAGTGTTCCTGATGTGTCACATACTAGACAATGCAGATACAAAAGTATGCATATTATCCCTTGAACTGTATAGGCTTACAGCCTAGTAGGGAAGATGGTCAAACGTACTCGTGAAATTAACTGTAGCAGGCCAACGAGTGAATGAGCATTTACAGAGGGTTAGGGAGAAGTTCGGGGAAAAGCTTTAATTGAAGGAAGTCATGGTTCAGCTGACTTTAAAAGCTGACTTTTAAACAAGGCGTGAGGTTTTTGTCAGGTGAACAAGCTAAGTCAGTATATTCTGGTCGGCAGGTATAAGGTGAGCCAGAGCGTGTGGGGTGGCTGCCAGAGAAGTGTGTGAGGTCCTCGTGGTTAGAAGAGGGGATGCACAGAGTAGAAATCAGTGAGGGGTTTCCTGCAGTGATCTATGGCAACTGAACCAGAAGACGGTGGCTCACTTTCTCACGTGACAGTTCAGGAGAGTCAGCTGCTGGAACTGCTGCAGAAGCAGGAACGTCGAGGTATACGACCTCCACAGTCGCTGGGATTTAACCCCCATGAGCCCAAGAAGGCAGCTCGTGGTCTTCTCTCTCTATTAGCTTTGTCTTTTCCGGAATATTTCTTGAAGATAAATTTAGCACGCTCCAGGGAACTAAGGCTATTAAATATTCTGTCGTTTGATCTCATTGAGAGGAATAAACATTTGAGTGGTTTATCACAGCTTGGACCCTAGGGCCCTTACAGGGGATCATGGAGTCCATTACAGCAAAAGCTAAAAGACGAGGTTGTAGATGTCTCTGTGTGCACTCTGGGAGATGGGAGACTGAAGGATTTTTGACAGTTTGCCAATTGGGAGAATAACATGATTTGTGCCCTGGTTAATTGAACATCACACCAATTACAGTACTGAGATAATTGTGTGTGTGTGTGTGTGCGTGTGTGTGTGAAATTCACTTGTCGCAGACCAGTGCAATCCCCAAATGTAGAAGTAAAGGTAAGGGCTTTGGAAAAATTAGTGTTTACCCTTTACCAGTTGGTATTGGTGTTTTTGATAGAGAAAATGACTTGGGTTTATATCATTACATAAACATTTTATTTTAGAACAGTTTTAGATTTATAGAAAAATTACATTGTACAGAGAGTTCCCATATACCCATCACCCAGTTTCCCCTGTTACTAACATTTTATATTGGTTCTGATCAATGATTGGTTCCAATCAATCACTTGTTCCAATCAATGAACCAGTAATGATACAGTATTATTAACTAACACCTATATTTTATTGAGATTTCCCCAGATTTTGCCCAATGTTCTCCTTCTGTTCCAGGATCCCATGAAAATACCAAAGTACACATGTCCTACCCCCTTAGGCTCTTCTTGCCTGTGGCGGTTTCTCAGACTTGCTCTGCTTCTGATGACCTTGCCCGTCTGAGGAGAACTGGTCAGGTATTTTGAGGAGTTCCATCAATTGAGATTTGTCTGGTGATTTTCCCGTCATGTGACTGGGGTTGTGGGTATTTGGGAGGAAGGTGACAGAGGTAAAGTGTCATTTTCGTCTCCTTGAATCAGGGAAATGTAATGTTAACATGAATCGTCACTGTAGATGTTAACGTGAATCGTCACTGTAGATGATAACGTGAATCGTCACTGTAGATGTTAACGTGAATCGTCACTGTAGATGTTAATGTGAATCATCACTGTAGATGTTGACATGAATCGTCACTGTAGATGTTGACATGAATCGTCACTGTAGATGTTGACATGAATCGTCACTGTAGATGTTGACCTTGATCACTACCCAGTGTAGTGCTTGTCTGGTTTCTCTACTGTAAGTTCTTCGTGCTCCACCAGCCTGTTCTCTCCCACATTCTTGGAAGGAGTTACAATGCACAACCCAAATGTAAGCTCTGAGGAGTTAGGCTCCATCTTCTTAATGGCAGAGTATAATTTATATTTCAAATATATATTATTTGGAATTGTACTGCATGAGAGATTTGTCTCTTCTCCCATATTAATTAATTAGGTCATTTATCAGTGTGGGCTCCCTGATGTATATTTTACACTTTGGGTTATAATCCTGCTACTGTATTTTATTTATTTATTTGTTTCTCAAATCATTCCATATTTTATTGTTGGGAATTCTCACAGTTGGATCCTGTGCCTCTTCATTGTGTATGTGTGTTTAGTACTTCCTCATTTTCTGGCATAAAAGATGCTCAGGATTCACTGTGGGTATTTCCTGTACCAGTCCTAGAATCAGCCAATTTCCCAAGGAGCCCTGGTTCATTTTATTAGAGTAGTTTTTAGAAAACAAGACCTGGGCACTGCATGTGCTCATTATTTCTGGGTTATCATTGATTTTAGGTCCCCTCAACTTAGAAGGAAGGAAATATATGTGTGCATACTAACATATATATGTATATCTGTTTATTCATTTATCAATACTTCTATATGTAACCATCCCTATCTATATTAAGCTAAACATGAATTCACACTGATTTCTCCAGCTCTCATACATTACCACGTGGATCATTTTAACCATATTTCCTTGTTTACCTATAAACTGCCACTCTGAAAGTGAGAAACCTGACCTATTTTCCACCATCCATTTAATTGATCTAATCAGTTCCAGTATACATGTATAGCAACATGAGAATTGTTAGCTGTAACCACATAGAACACAACTTTAGCAACTATAATATGGTGTTTATGTACAGTGCCTTTGCTTTCAGTCTTACATACTTCACTTCTTTCCAGAGTTAACATAGGTGAAAATTTTTCTCTTTCCCCTTCAGTGAAGGTGTTTCATACATGTATGGTGTAGTTAGATTCTCTTGTCAAATTCTTCATTCCTTCCTAGGATTCTCTTATTTCCTAATGATTTTTAAATTTGCATTCATTAAGATAACGTTCGATTATAAAGATATATGGCTTTTGACAACTGCATAATGTCATCTATTCACAGTGACAGGCGTCATGCCGAATAATTTCACTACCCTAAATATTCCCTGTGCTTTGCCTGTTCAGCCTTCCTCACCTCTGCTAATCCCATAGAAACCACTGCTGATTTTCTTTTTATACCTTTTCTTTTTCCAGAATGTCATATATTTGGAATCATACAGTAATTACCCTTTTTAGATTGACTTATTTTAATTAGCAATATGATTTAAGATGTGACACATGTCATTTCATTACTTAATAGCTCATTTTTTATTACCAAGTAATATTGCCTTGTGTGAATGTACAATAGTTTTGTTCCCCAACTGAAGGATATCTTATTTCTAGGTTTTAATAATTATGAATAAAACTGCTGTAAATATCTATATGCAGGTTGTTGTGTGGACATTCATTTTCAAGTCTGTTAAGTAAATGCCCAGGAGCTTGATTGCTGGGTTGAATGGTAGGGACATGTTTAGTTTTGTAAGAAGCCACCAAACTGTCTTCCAAAGTGGTTGCACCGTCCTGCATCCGCAGCAGCACTGAATGAGAGCTCCTGTTGCCTCACATCCTTACCATCAGGCATATTTAACTTTTCGGACTTGAGACATGCTGATAGGTGTGTGGTTCCATGTCATTGTTATAATTTGCAATTATAATTTGCATTCTTTTCTATTTAAGTTTTAAAAATTTTTTGCATATTTTATGTACAAATACTACATTAAACAGATGTTTTGTAAATATTTTCTTCCAGTCTATGGCTTGTCTTTTCAGAGAGCAGAAGATTTTAAGTTAAGTGAAGTTCAACTTATCAGTGTTTTCTTTCATGGATTGTGGTTTTGGTGTCGTGTTTAAAAAGCCATCACCAAACCCCAGGTGATCTAGATATTCTCCTGTGTTTTCTTACAGAAGCCTTAGTTTTATGTTTTACATTTAGGCCTACGATCCATTTTGAGTTAATTTGTGTGAGAGCTGTAGAACCTGTATTTTATTTTGCTTATGGATGTCCAGTTGTCCCTGTACCACTGGTTGAAAACACTTCTCTTTTTTGATTGAATCACCTTTGCTTCTTTGTCAGAGAGATATTAAGCCAATTGACTGTAGTTCTGTGGGTTTATATATGAGTTCTCTATTTTGTTTTATTGATATGCATCTATTTTTTCTCTAAGATTGGTGAAAGAGACCATGGAGAATTAGCGTCATTTTTTTTCTTAAATGTTAGGAAGAATTCACCTGTAAAATCATACGAATATGATGCGTTTAGGGGGGATGTTTATTAATTATTGATTAAATTTCATCATTAGATATAAGCTGTTTCAGATGATCGGTTTCTCCTTGTTTGAATTTTGGTAATTTGTATCTATCATCTGTGTTGTCAGGCGTAGAGTTTTTCATAGTATTCCCTTATTTCTCTGTTATCACCCATGGGATTAGTAGGGATAACCCCTTTTTCATCTCGAATATTAGTAACTTGCATCCCGTCTGCTTTTTTCTTGGTTAGCCTGACTAGAGTTATATCAGTTCTACTGATCTTTTCAAAGAACCAGCTTTTTGGTTTTGTCTATTTTTCTCTGTTGTTTTCCTGTTTTCAATTTCATTGATTTCTGCTCTAATTTTTAGTAGTTCTTTTCTTATGTTTACTTTAGGCTTACATTTCTCTCCTTTTTCTAGTTTTCGAACATGGAAGCCTAGATTATGTATTTTAGATCTTTCTTCTTTTCTAATAAGTGCATTCAGTGCTGTAAATTTCACTCTATCACTGCTTTTGCTGCATTTCACAAATTCTGATAATTTGTTTTCTCAATTTAATTTACTTCAAAATATTCAAGTGTCTCCTGGGTCTTCTTCTTTGACCCATGCATGGGTTATTTAGAAGTGTGTTGTTTAATCTCCAAATATTTTGCATTTTCCAGCTATCTTTCTGTTGTTAATTTCTAGTCTAATTCTATTGCGATCTGAGAAATTTTTTTTTTTGGTACGCGGGCCTCTCACTGTTGTGGCCTTTCCCGTTGCGCTCCGGACGCGCAGGCTCAGCAGCCGTGGCTCACGGGACCAGCCGCTCCGCGGCCTGTCGGATTTTCCCGGACCGGGGCACGAACCCATGTCCCCTGCATCAGCAGGCAGACTCTCAACCACTGCGCCACCAGGGAAGGCCCTGAGAAACTATTTTGTATGACTTCTTTCAAAATAAATTTGTTAAGATGTGTATTATGGAGCAGAATATGGACTATATTGATGAATGGTCCAGGTGAGCGAGAAAAGCACACGTTTTTTGCTGTTTTGGGGATAGTATATCTTCTAAATGTTAATTAGATGAAGTAGATTCACAGTGCTATTCTGGTCAATTGTATACTTCCTGATTGTCTACCTGTCTGACCTATCAGTTACTGAAAGAGGGGTGCTGAATTCTCCACCTATAGCCGTGGATCTATTTTTTCTTTCGTTTCTTTTAGTTTTGCCTCATGTATTTTGATGCTCTGTTGTTAGATGCATACATATTTAGGATTGTTGTGTTTCCTTGGAGAACTGATCCCGTTATCACTATTAAACGCCCCTGTCTCTCTCTGATAGTTTTCCTTGTTCTGAGTTTGTTTTTGGTCTGAAGATAATATTGTTATTACAGCTTTATTTTGATAATAGCATGGTCTTTCTTTCTTCCTTTATATTAAATGTATCTGTACTTTTATATTCACAATAAATTTGGGGGGAAAATGTGGTTAAGTCTTGTGTTTTTATCTGCTTTGAAAACCTCTGTTAATTGGTTTATTTAGACTATTTCCATTTATTTTATTTTTAAAAAAATATTTATTTATTTATTTGACTACACCGGGTCTTAGTTTCGGTGTGCCAACTCTTAGTTGTGGCATATGGGATCTAGTTCCCTGACCAGGGATCGAACCCAGGCCCCCTGCATTGGGAGCACAGAGTCTTAGCCACTGAACTACCAGGGAAGTCCCTAGACTATTTCCATTTAAAGTGATTACTGATATGGTTGGATTAATATTTACCATGTTTATAACTATTTTCTATTAATTGCATTTTTCTTTTCTCTTTGTTCTCATTTTCTGCTTCCTCTGGTTTTAATTATGCATCCTATATGATTCTATATCATATCCTCGTTTAGCATATCATATATACTTCCTTGTTATTTTCTTTGTGGTTGTCTTTGAGCTTGCAATATATTTTTAAGTCACCTCAGGCCACTTTCAAATAACTGTGTACTGCTTTGTAGGTAGTTCAGGTATCTTAGAGCATTCCTTATGGCATTGCTGTCATTCATTTCATGGACCCATCTACTATAATCAGCTAATACATGACTACAATTATTACTTTAAATGAGCCCTTATTTTTGAGCAACTGAGAATTTAAAAATATTTTATTTTACCTTTACATTCCTTCTCCAACAGTCTTCCTTCATGTAGACCTGAATCTTTTACATTTATCATTTTTCATCTTTCTGAAGAATGTTTTATAAATTTTCTCACAGGGCACGGCTGCTGATAATGAATTCCTTTATTTTTATTTGAGAAAAATCTTGATTTTTATTTACTTTTCAATGATACTTTCACTGGGTAGAATTCTAGGTTGGTATTTTTTTCAACACATAAAACATTTCATTCCGTTCTCTTCTTGCTTACAATATTTCTAACATAAAAATCCAACCTATTAATAAAGCCATTGAAGGCATTTTTGATTTCTATTTGTGTTTTTTATTTCAAGTGTGTCTTTTTTTCCTTATAGTTTCCATCTCTGTGCTTCTATTACCCATCCATTTTGCACATTGTCCTTTTTATCATTAGAGCCCATAACCTATTAATCATTGTTACTTTAAATTCCATGTCTGATAATTTAACAAATTTGTATCATATCTAAGTATGCTTCTGATACTTGCTTTTTTCTTCAGACTGTGTTTCCTTGATTTTTATCATGCTTGGCAATTTTTCATTGAAAACTGGGTATGATGTATCAAGGAGTGGGAACCGAGGTAAGCAGGCCTTTTGTGGGGGGTTTTGTGTTTACTTGAGAGGAGTCTGGCTCTGTTTCGTGTTTGCTCTGGCAGTCAGTGCCAGAGGCTTCTGTTTCCTTCTGTCGTTTCTCGGCTCCCATGTTTTCTTTTGGCTCATCTAAGATGAAGTCCTTCTCAGATAAAGTCTGTCTTGCTGCTGCTTCAGCTGGGATCTGTGCTGTTGCACTGGAGTCCTGCCGGCATGGTGGGAAGCTGTGGTGGGGGAAGGATTTTACAGCTTCATGGTTAAGTCTCAGTCTTTAGGTGGGCTTGTGTCTCTGGGCTGTGACCTTCTCAAGTGTGTCTTAGCTTCTTTCCTCTCTCAGGTGAAATAGGAAGGCTGGAGGAGGCTGAGGTAGGGGGAGAGATGCTCTTTCCTCAGGTGACATGTCTCTGGGAATGTCTTTACCCTGGAGAGCACACCTTTGGTATGGAGCATATTTCTCTGGGTCTGTTTCATAAGGATTGCTCTTCCCCTTGCCCCGCCAGAACCAAGAGAGGATCTTTTTTGACTCTTCAGTAAGAAAAGATGGCGGCGTCCCCAGAGGTAAAAATCACCGAAGTGTGCTGCTCCAATTCTGCCACCTTCAGGAGCGTCCTAGTCTACACTCCACCTTCAGCAACTCATTGAATTTGCTGGTTAAGTGTTCCTACCACTGTACAGCTCCAGTAGCACCTCCTCCAGGGAAGCAGATCTCAACTGTGACCCTCTGAATTCCCGTCTCTCCAGGTTTCAGGGTGGTGGCTTTTCCTGCAAACGCCATCCGCTCATAAGTCCAAGAAAAGTCATTCTTAGTGAGTTCAGCTTTGTCTTCTTGCCGGGATGGGAGTGACAACTTCTGAGCTCTTTAAACATCTGAACTCAAGCTGGAAGTCGTCTTTATTCTTTAAAGGAATTTCAAGAGTCTTATGTTGTGTGCCCTGATAAGAACCAGCCCTGTGGTCTAGTTACAGTCAAATAATAAATTCCTATGGAAAACTCTGTTCTCTTTCTATGCTATGATTGTCTCTCTTTTCAATGCTGGGTCCTATCCAAGAAAGCAATCTAATAAAAGCAATGATTAAAATTATACACGAATAAGCTTCAGAGGGCCAAGGTAGATCCACTTTACATATCTTGGACATTTTCTCTGCATTTAGATTAGCCCCTATAGCCTGAGTCAAATATTTCAGCATTTCTTTATATTTTCTGTAGTTGTCTCGGTCATTTGTTATTTTATTCATTCCACAAAATTCGCACCTACTCTGTGTAAATATTGTCTAGGAATAAATGTGCCAGATCATATTTTCTAGATAATGTGGTGAACACACTATTTAAAATTCTTACTCTTGTGGTATTTAGATTTATAAATTAATGTTTTCTTTTCAATTTAATTGTATGTTCTTTGAGGCAATGAGCTCAGCTCTTTAAGTCTTTTGTAATGCTGTATCCCTCCTCACCCCACACCATCCTTCATTATGAAAAGTGGATTAGAGCACTCCTGAAATGTCAAGAGGTCTATTTAAGGCTAAAAGCACTTGAAGATTAAACTCTTATGCTTATCTGAATGGAGCTTCAGGCTTATCTGGTTAATTGAGGTATTTTCAAACATAATAGGACAAAAGCCTATTGTACATTCTGGAAATCATGTGATGAAGGGTTTTATTGTAGTATATGTAGAAGGAAGATACAATGACAACCTAGAAGCATTTTATTAAATTATTTCTATAACATGAGCTTTGGAGTCAGATGAACTGGATTTTGAAATCCAGCTTAACCTCCTGTTAGCACTGTGCCTAGCAAATAATTTAAACTTTAAGTTTTGGTCTTCGCACCTGTAAAGTAGACATACAATTATAAATCATAAAAACATTTTCATGAGGATTAAAAGACATAAAGTCTGAAAGGCACTGAGCAAATTGTGTAGCACATAGGAAACTTGATAAAGCGTTGCTGTTCTTTTTCTACTTACTTTAGTACTCCCAATGAGTATAAGAAAGTATCATATAGACTCCATAAGTGTTCTTTTTCTACCCAAATATTCTTCAGAAACTTGGAGATGGTGTAAGCTTTTGCTCTTTGCCCACATTTGTAATATAAGGTTAACTCCTGTTGGATTCTCTAAATCATTTGTCAGCAAAACCCTCTGAATGAAAGATGGTTGTTTCATATAGGTAACATAGAGAAGAGAACACTCCAGGATAAGCAGTGAGAAAAAGGGATGCTCTATAAATAGAACATTTGTGGGGAACAGGAAAGTAGAGCGGAAGTAATGGGATTCTGTGGGAAAAATCAGGGAGGGGTCAGTCTTTAAAGTTCGGGTGGATCAGAAGGATGCTTGACTTCCTTAGGATCATTGCTTAATTCATTTGATTCCTTATTCACATTTTCGAAATAAACAGTATTGAAGCATAATTCACACTGAATAAATTATACCAATTTTAAGGGTAGATTTCAATGACTTTGAAATATTGGCACACCCATATAACCATCCCACCAAACAAGATACATAATATTGATTTACTTTAATTTGTTCTTTTTCTACGTAATTATGGAAGAAAGTTGGTTTGTTGATTTTAGATCTTTCTTCTTTTCCTGTATAAGCCTTTATACCTATACTAATTTTCTTCTCAGCATGGCTTTCACCACATTCCATGAATTTTGATGCGTTCTGTTTTTATTTTTATTCAGTGCAAATATTTAAAATTTTTTCTTCTGATTCCTTTTTTGATCCCTAGCCTAGTAGGAAATGTGATGTTTAAATGTCAAATGTTTAGATATTTCCTAAATTTTCTACATTTTGAGTTCTAATTTGATTCCACTATAGTTATAGAACTCACTGTTTACTATATCAGTCTTAATAAGTTTAGCAAGACTTATGGTCTAGCCTATGGCTGATACTGGAGAGTATTCCATGAACGCTTAACAAGTGTTTGGACTCTGCTGGTGTTGGTGGAGTGCTCTATAGATGTCAGTGAGATCAAATTTCATGATATAATCTTTATCTTTCCTGATTTTGCATCTTACTGTTTTATCCATTAGTAATAGAGGAGTATAGAAATATCAAAGTATAGTTGTTGAATCAATGATTTTTTCTTTTCGATTCTGGCAGATTTTGCCTTATGCATTTTGGGGGCCCATTGCTAGGATAGTATACATTGATTATTGTTATGTTTTCTAATGTATTGACCCAAGACTTTCTAACACACTAAGTCTAGTGGCTTCACAGATTTATATTACCTACCAATTCTTTGAAGGTGTGCACATTCTAGAGGGTCACTCTTTAATGCATTGCCTCTGGTCCAGTAGCATCCACATCACCTGGGAGTACTATTGCCAAGTTTAACAAATAAAAAACCAGGACACCAAGCTAAACTTGAATTTTGATACATGAAAGAAAATTGTGTATCTTTCATTGAGTACCTGAAATTCATACATACCTGGGTTACCTGTATTTTATCTGTCAGCCCCACCTGGTAACGTTTTAGAAATGCAGAATCAAGAACTCTACCTCAAACCTGTTTAATTGGAATCTGCATTTTAATGAGAGATTTTGATAAGTTCTATGCGTATTTAAGTTCCAGAAGTGTAGGGACCTAGTTTGACATAGAGCAGGAAGTCTCAGGTGGAGTATCAGAGGGTGATATCTTAGCTATAAATTCAGAGCAGCAGTAGGAAATACACACTTTTGAAGAGAATTTGTGATCACGGGTTCTGCTCATTTCTGCAACTCCCCAATTAAACAATTCACTGGATTTCCTTAATATCATGTATAATCAAAACATTTCCAAATTAGTTGTAGCTCTTGGCTTTAAGTGTTATAAAGCAATAAAAAGAAAATAATTCAGAAATGTAGTCACTGGAATATTATTTTTTGCATAAAGCTTCTGTTTTAATTACATTAAAAATATTGGGCCAAAGCCATTATGGAATTTTTAAATCTCAAGGCATTTAGAAATGTATATTGGATTGTCTCCATTACCACCACCCCTCACCCTAAGCCCACATCCTTTTAGATGTTCATTTTGCTAATGATCACATGCTTTACTATAATTGCTTTTTAATAATTACTTCAGCTATTTCACCTAAATATATCTGCACTGGAAGTTTATCTGTAAATTAATTAGCCTTTATTAATTAGCCAGTACATATGTATAATAAAAATGTAATATCTATAGTATATATTACTTGTATACATATGCATATATCTCTTCTGAAATATAATTCTAAGTGTCAGAAATCAGAAACCTTCATTATTTTTTTTAAATAACAACCATAAGGAACATTACTTTTTATTTCAGAGATGTTTGTGCTTTTTTTCCCAATTTGGAAAATCCCATTATTTTTTTTCTCTCTTTTTTAATTGAAGTATAGTTAATTTACAATGTTGTGTTAGTTTCAGGTGTGCAGCACAGTGGTTCAGTTCATATATATATATATATATATATATATATATATATATATATATATACACGTATAGGAATATATCCTTTTTTAGATTCTTTTCCCTTATAGGTTATTACAAAATAGTGGGTATAGTTCCCTGTGCTATACAGTAAGTCCTTGTTGATTGTTTTATATATAGGAGTATGTATCTGTTAATTCCAAACTCCTAATTTATCCCTCCCCCACTTTCCCCTTCGGTAATCATAAGTTTGTTTCCTATGTCTGTGGGTCTATTTCTGTTTTGTAAATAAGTTCATTTGCATCTTCTTTTTTAGATTCCACATATAAGCGATATTGTATGGTATTTGTCTTTCTCTGTCTGGCTCACTTCAGAATGGAGCACTACTCAGCCATAAAAATGAACAAAATAATGCCATTTGCAGCAACATAGATGGATCTAGAGATCATCACAGTGAAATACGCCAGACAGAGATTTTTGTGCGTTTACAACCCCATAGTGATTTCTCATAGAATCACTTGGAAGTAGAAGCCGCTGAGAGAGGGTGAATTGTGAGGGCAGCTCCCACCACTCCCGACCATTAAGACACTCACCTGGTTACATCAACTCCCCACCCCTCTGCTTCTTCATCTTATAATGAGAATTCTATCACACTTACTTTTCCAATGCTGCTGTGTGGGTCAGATTTGAAAAGACATACAATTTAAGCAGTGCTCACCTCAGTGTTCAGTGGTACAATGAAGATCTCTACTTAAAATATGTTGTTTGTTACTAATATTAGTCTTTACTGTCTCCATGTGGACTTTTATGAAAACTTAATTCTTCTGAGGAGGGTAATATATTATGTATTATTTAAATATTTATATAAGGAAATTCCCTGGTGATCCAGTGGTTAGGACTCGGTGCTCTCACTGCTGGGGCCGGGTTCCATCCCTGGTCAGAGAGCTAAGATCCCGCAAGCCACACCACGCAGCCAAAAAAAAAAAAAGAAAAATTAATGGGATGGTTTATTTTGTTTTAAATAGTTAAGCACAGGTGTTGGTAATTATTAGCAAGGCAGCAAAAAGGGAAGCAACTTGGGTGGCAGGCCAATGGCAGCCATATGGGAAAGACAGATTTAGGGAAGATAAATAAAGCAGAGCTCAAGCTAAGCCCTGTAATTAAAGCCTTTCATCTACTCTAGGAATGCAGCTGGTGCAAAATATTCACACCTGTTCCTCACATCAAGAAAGAATGTATACGTGTCATAACTGATCCTGTCTGTATTCAAGCATTTGTTGACTCTCATTTGCTCCAGATCCATTCAAATATTTCTGAAGTTGTCTTGGAAGTTTCCATTTAGTCATCACATAAATGGTTGAAGGACTTCTTGCTGGTCTTACTGGTTCATCTTCTTATATAATTGCAACTTTGTCCTCATCTTTACTCTGGGGAGTTTTATGATCTTGACGCTATTATGCTATGTATTTTTAGGATGGTATCATTTGACCTGCCTTTACAGAATATCACTGGGATAACCTGGCTTTAGTGGGTTTTCAGATTATTTTCATTGTTTAATAGGCCGGTGAACACATGGGCTCTTAGGCAACTGGTCACTACTTCGCAGGGGATACTGTTTTTTTAATTAATAGATCATATTTTAGAGCTGTTTTCAGTTTACAGAGAAATTGAACAGGAAGTACAGAGAGTTCCCATACACACGCCTCTTCCTCACACAGTTTCTGCACATATTAACAACTTATATGAGTGTGGTATATAACATTTGTTGCAATTCATGAACGAATATCAATACATCATTAGTAACTAACGTCTAGAGTTTACATTAGGGCACACCCTTTTTGACATATAATCCTACGGGTTTTGATGCATGCCTAATGTGTCACCTCTTCATTCTTATACTATTACACAGAAGAGGTTCATTGCCCTAAAATTCCCCTGTGCTCCACCTGTTCAACCTTCCTTCCTCATTCTGAACCCCTAGCAACCACTGATCTTTATACTGTCTCCATAATTTCATCTTTTCCAGGATGTCGTATGTTAGAATCATGCAACATGTAGCCCTTTCACAGTGGTTTCTTTCACTCAGTAATATGCATGAACTTCCCCGATACCTTTTCATGGCTCGGTTGCGCATGTTAATTAGCACTGAATAATATCCCATTGTCTGGATGTACCAGTTTATCTATTCATACACCTTCTGAAGGGCATCTATGATGCTTCCAAATTTTGGCATTTATGAATAAAGCTGCTGTAGATATTTGTGTGCAGGGCTTTGTGTAGACGTAAGCTTTCAACTCCTTTGGGTAAATACCAAGAAGCATGATTGCTGGACTGTATGGTAAGAGTACGTTTAGTTTTGTAAGAATCTGCCAGAGGGTCTTCCAAAGTGGCTTTAACATTTTGCAGGTAATGAGAATTCCTGTTACTCCACATCCTTACCAGCATTTGGTGTTGTCAGTGTTCTAGATTACAGACCTCCTAATAGGTAGATAGTGATATCTCGTTGTTGTTTGAATTTGCAATGCACTAATGATACACATCGTTGGCATCTTTTCATATGCTCATTCACCATTTGTATATCTTCTTTGGTGAGAGGTCTGTTCAGATATTTTGCCCATTTTAAAATTGGGCTGTTTCTTATTACTTAGTTTTAAGTGTTCTTTGAATATTTTGGGTAAATACGTGTTTTGCTAATATTTTCTACCAGTCTGTGACTTGTCTTTTCATTCTCTTAACGAAGTATTTCACAAAGCAGAAATTTTTAATATTACTGAAGTCCAACTTATCTTTTTTTTTTTCTTTTATGGATTATGCTTCTGGTGTTTTATCTAAAAAGTCATCACAAAACTCAAGGTTACCAATATTTTCTTCTTTATTTTCTTCTGGAAGTTTTATAGTCGTTTTTCATTTTACCTTTAGGTCTATAATCCATTTTGAGATGATTTTTTGTGAAAGTTATAAGGTCTGTGTCTCAATTCATTTTTTATTTCATGTGAATGTCTCATGGTTCAAACACTATTTGTTGAAAAGGCTATCTTTGACCATCCATTATATTACCTTTGCTCCTTTGTGAAAGATCAGTTGACTATATTTATGTAGGTCTATTTCTGAGTTCTCTATTCTGTTCCATTGGTCTCTTTGCCTATTACTTTGCCAAATATCACACTTTCTTGATTATTGTAGCCTTAAAATAAGTCTTGAAATCAGGTAGTGTCAATCCTCTGATGTTGTTTCTCTCCTCCAAAATTGTCTTGGCTATTCTGGGTCTTTTGCCTTTCCACATGAACATTAGAGTCAGTTTGTTGAATCCACAAAATGACTTGCTGGTTGAGCTGAATCTATAGATCAAGTTGGGAATAACTGACATCTTAGCAATGTTGAGTCTTCCTATCCATGAATATGGAATATCTCTCCAATTTTTTTAGTTCCTTTGATTTCTTTCATCAGAATTTTATAGTTTTCCCTGTGTAGATCTTGTATATATTTTCTTAGATTTATACTTTAGTATTTCATTTTGGGTGTGGTAATGTAAATGGCATCATGTTTTTACGTCAAATTCCAATTGTTCCTTGCCTGTATATAGGAAAGGTATTGACCTTTGTACATTCACCTGGCATCCTGCAACCTTGCTATCATCACTTATTAGACCCAGGAGTTTCTGTTGTTGTTGTTGACTCTTTGGGATGCTACATAAGCAATCATGCTATCTGCATACACAGTTTTATTTTCTCCTCCCAATCTGTATAACTTTTATTTCCTTTTCCTATCAAATAAGCTAGGACCTTCAGTACTATGTTGAATGGGAATGGTAAGAGGGGTTATCCTTACCTTGTTTCTGATCTTAGCGAGAAGACATCTGATTTTTCACCATTACGTATGATGTTAGCTGTAGTTTTTTGTAGATGTTCTTTATCAAGTTGTAGAAGTTATCCTCTATATCTAGTTTGCTGAGAGCTTTTTATACTGAATGGGTGTTGGATTTTGTCAAATGATTTTTCTGCATCTGCTAGTATGATTATATGACTTTTCATTTTCAGCCTGTCTGTGATAACACTAATTGATTTTTTTTTACTTTTTTTTTTTACTAATTGATTTTTAAATGTTGAATCAGCCTTGCATATGTGGAATAAATCCCACTTGGTCATGATTTAAAATTCCTTTTATATTCCTTTATATTCCTTTTATTGTTGAAACCATATGCTAATATTTTGTTTAGGACTCTTTCATTTGTGTTCATTAGAGATATTGGTGTTTAGTTTTGCACTCTCATAGTATCTTGTTCTGGTTTTGGTATAAGATTAATGCTGGCCTCATAGAATGAGTTAGGATACGTTCCCTCTCTATTTTCTGAAAGTAATTGGTATACTTTCTTCTTTAAATGTTTAGGAGAATTCACCAATGAGTCTGGTGCTTTCTCCTATGGAAGGTCATTGGTCGTTGAGTTTGTTTCTTTAAGAGATATAGGTCTGTTCAGATGATCTATTTCTCCTTGTGTTAGTTTTGTAGATTGTTTCAAGGAACGTACTCATCTCATCTAAGTTATTCAAGCCGTGGGCATAGAGTTGTATATAATTTTTCATGTTCATGGGCTCAGTAGTTAGAAATCTCTCACGTTGGGATCCTGAGTTTTTATCTTTGCAGGTCTCTGCTTTGCTCATATTCCAGTCATCTTCAGACACCCACTTTCCCATTTTATTAGCCACATTGATATCTAGCAGCTTATTGTCCATATAGCTTCTGCTCTACTTTTCATGTTAATGTGTCTGGGTCATACGTGTTGTTAATTATAATAAGGAATTATTATCAATACATAAAAAGAGTGGGTGGAGCAAAATGAATTGCTCTCATAAAGTTATCAAGGGAAGAGCCTGTGCATTAGCAATAGCTTGAAACTTTTCCTGACCCCTTGTGGGAATTTTTTCCTTAGCTTTGTGACTTAACATCATAAAGATCTTGCATTTTTCTGTATTCCCTTGATTCTGGCACTGTACCACAAACCTTGAAACTAGTACTCAATACGAGGTACCTCAGTTATTTGGCTGGAAAGACCAAAAGTGGTAAAAGACATAGAATTAAGAAGCCACAGAAATTAATATAATTTTAACTGATTCTTTTCAGTTAGCCAGTCCTTTTCTAGCTTTTGTACATAGAAAGAAAGTGAGCACACACCCCTGTCGTGCACTGACATCAGCCAGCCTGCGTCATGGGACATCCCAGTACTGCTACAACGAGGGCATAAACAATGTTCGGGCTGTAGTTTGGAGGCTCTTCATGCATGATCCCAGTGCCATGGGCTTCCTCTCCTTGAGGCAAATCTACTACTGATGCCCCTAATGTCCAAATTGCCTGAAATAGAGTCTAACACTGAGCCTTAACTTGACACTATTTACTGAGGAGACTCAGTAAGTAGTTGGGAGAAAGTTAACTACATCTCTTGGGAGAAAGCTGACTACACTGGCTTCCTTCCACCCTTGAAAAGGCAGAGCTTTACTTTGACTGGAGAAGAAATATGTTTTGGATATTGATTTGCTTTTCCTGACACGAGGTCCTCAGTCACTGAAACAATCCAAGGGCTCTCCATGTTCATCCTTCAATATGGGTCCCACATCACACGGAGTCAGACTAAGGAATTCACTTCATAGGGAAGAAGATGCTTCTGTGGACACAGCAAAACTGAACCCACCAGTCTTGTGACATACTGTGCCACCCATAGGCAGCCAGCCTGGTAAAGTGATGGAATAGTTCACAGGTGGCACTTCTGAGGGTCACAGGTCAGAGATGACATCCTGCAAGGATAGGGCCTTATCCTCTGAGATGCAGTATACACTCTAAATTAACAACCACTATATGGTGTTGTGTCCCTAGTAGGTAAAATACGCAGGTCTAGGAATCAATGATAAAGGTATAGGTGTGAGTCTGCTAATATTACTTCCAGTGACTCACTTGGCGTAACTGTTTTTCCTGCCCCTTCAACTTTGGGCTCTGCAGGTTGTCTTGTTCCTACAGAGAAGCAGGAGACACAGAAAGAGCCCCTGGACTTTCAGCAGTTATGCTGCCCAGGCTCATTGGATCTTACATCAAGAGACCAGCAGGTAACAAGAGGAGTGACCCACCTTCCTGGCAGGGGCAGTAGTCACTGATGATCAAGAGGAGACAGGGATGCTTTTATAATATGTGATCATGGAGGAAAGTTTCACCTTCCTCCCTTCACATAAAGGCGGTTTATTCCAGCATCTCTTTATGCTCCTTGCTCAATTTTGAGAAGAAGTGGACAAACGCAGTAGCCATGGCCTAAGAAGAGCATGGTTACTACGGGGCTAAAAGTCTCATGAATGAAGGTGTGGAAAAAAGCATTGTTTTGCTCACTTGGACCACCGTAGATAAAAGCTGAGGGTGAGGGGAGTTGGGAATGACATCAGCATGGCCTTGAGACCAGCTGGAGGGGCGGGAGCTGCAGTTCATTCCACAGCTGTCCCTCTGGTATCGCAGGGCATTGGTTCCAGGACACCTTCAGACACCAAAATCCATGGATGCTCAAGTCCCTTACATAGAATGGCCTAGTACTGTCTGTTTGGTATCTGCGGATGCAGAATCCGTGGATACTGAGGGCCGACTATACTAACGTCTCTCTTCTGAGCTGCCCTTGCGAAGAGAGGCACCACCGAATCTTGGTGCTGCTCCCAGAGACCATAAGACCAAGTGGATATGAGTGGCTCAAGGGATGGACGATAGCCAGCACTGTCATGCATGTCCAGATCCCACTTTGGGAATTAAAGACATTCATTGAGCAGTAGGGAATCCTGCCAGCTGACGGTTCAGATATTGGCTCATTCTGGGAATTGCTTTCCTCTGAATTAAAGAGGGTAACATCTCCCGAGGTCACACTCCTTTCCATGGGGCATCCTGTATCCACTGACTGGTCCGTACAGGGCTACAAAGGCTTTCCCTTGTCAGCCAACATCAAGATAGCTTTGATGGGCCACCTCAGCTTAAAAGTTCCCTGTGTCCTACCTGAGTGCTTTATGATGGTCACAGTGGTGCCCAAACTCCTCTCTACCCAGTCCTGCATCATCTTTGGTGGAGAGCACATATTACTAAACTTCCTGAGCACTGCCAAGTCTGAATCTGCTTCCCAGGGATCCCAACCAGCAAGGATAGTCTTTTATTTATTTATTTATTGGATGTTTTATTTATGTACTTTTTAAATCTTATTGGAGTATAGTTAATTTAGTTAATCAACATATATATACATTCTTTTCAGATTCTTTTCCATTGTAGATTACTACAAGATATTGAATATTTTCCCCTGTGCTATACAGTAGGTCCTTGTTGGGTTATCTATTTTATATACAGTAGTGTGTATATCTTAATCCCAAGCTCCTAGTTTACCCCTCCCCTAACCCCACGTTTCCACTTTGGTAACCATAAATCTGTGATTCTCTTCCTGTTTTGTAAATAAGTTCATTTCTATCATCTTTAACAAATAGATTCCACATATGAGTGGTGTCATATTTGTTTTTCTCTGTCTGACTTACTTCACTTAGTATGATGATCTCTAGGTCTTTTAGAAGTTATTTCAGGAGTGACATCATCAACATGGCAGAGCAGGTAGTGCCAAGTCCCTACTCCCGTAGAGAAATACTGAAAATATGGAAAGACAAGCAGAAACTGTCAGGATAAAATTTGTCAGAACTCTGGAAAACACACAAAGGTTTAGAGCAGACAAGTGAACACTGGATCGGGAAACAGGCAGCCTGAAAATGATGGGAAAACTTTGTGATGTTTTCACTTGCTCTCGCCCCACTCTCTTCCCAGGGTGACAGTTATTTCTGGAATATCAGAATTAACTAGGGAAGAGAACTAAGGACGTATAAATGGAGGCAAAAAGGCCAACAGAATATGGGTATTGTCGTTGACGTGTCCTCTGAGGTACCTAAATGCAGTTGAGATTCACTGAAATATATGTTTGCCCTCTTTCTACAAACAGCAAGAAATGTGCTCCTAGTTGAAAATCAAACAACAATAAACAGAAAAATGTTGCTGAGTGACCATCCAATAATGTGTTTTTTCCCTAAACTGTGTATCACAATCCGTATGTCGTTAATTATGCTGTAAAATATGATTTCTAATTGTAAGAATGTATCTTGTCACCTGGATGTACATTAGCTTATACAATTGTGAAGCTGTTACTGATCATTCAAATCATTCTGCTTTTTCTCTGTTGTCAGTACTGTGAGGACTATCCTTATAGGTGTGTTTGTGTTCATTTCACTAATTATATGTTTAACAAATACTGATACACTTCTTCCTTGAGCTTGTGATTCTTTCCATTGTGTTTATGCTCACAAAAGGTCCATCCTGCTGGCAAGGAAAGTTACATATTCTGTTACGTTTGTAGAAATATATAACTATTGATCCAGAATATTAAGAATCATCCCATTTATAGTACATTGATAGTTGTATAAAGAACTAATTCTTATTCAATTTATTAAAATATTATTTATTGTATCTCAGTAAAATCTTAAATATTTCCACGTGTATAGTTTCACTATTTTTTCTTAATGTTATTATTAAGGTTTTTATATTTTTCTCGGCTACAATAAATGAGAATAGAAAAGTAGATACCAATGAAAATAAATTATCATGATTTTTTACTGGGTCATATTAAAATATTTTATTAATTTTAAATTTTCAGTCAATTTCCTTCTGTTTACTAAGTTAATAAGTATCATATATAAATTATGATAAATTTATCTCTTTTTAATTTTTTTCTATTTCTAACTTACTCCTTAGCTAGAAAGCTAAAACAGTATAAAACTGTACAGTGGTAATAGTCATAATTATTTAATTGTTTACTTTAATGAGAATTGCTCTTTTATTTTACATTGAATTTAGCTTCAGAAATGATAGAATTTTTCATGTTATACGAGTATATTCCTATATCTGTTATATAATATGTTTAAAAATTAGGAATAATGTCAAAAATTGTGGAATGCCTTTACAAAATCTACGGAGGCATTTCTTTTCTTATTTAGAATGTCTTCGAGATTAATTATAATAGCATTTTCCTAATGAGAAATCATTCTAGAAAGAAAGCCTGCCTGTTGGGATGAATATGAGTTTTGGAGTTAGAAACCTAAGTTCAAATTAAAATAATAGGTTAAAGTTAAATCTAAACACTTTCCTTGTTATTAGGCAATGTTCTCTAAATATTTTGGTATCATGATTTCATGTCCTACTAAAATTAGTTACTTTAATATTTCTCTCTGTCTTGGAGCAAATTATATATTATGGGGTTTTCTGTTCATTTAAAGTGCAAAAGAAATCTGTAAAACCACGTGGATGTGGCTGAGAAGGCTTTGGGAGAAAGTTTAAAGTGGAAAGAGGGGAGGGGGTAATTCTAGCATTTAATGCTTGGTGGAGGAGACTAGACCTACAGAGGGGAAAGAAATCAGTCATTAAAAAAAAGGAGACATAAGTGTCCTTGGCTATCAAAATAAAGGGATGAGTGTTTCTGGGGGAATGGTCACCAGTTGCGAGTGCGACTGAGACCTGAAATACAATAAGATCTAAGCATAGTCCAAAAATTTTTTAAGTGACCCAAGGATGTGATTATTTATTTGCAGTAATGTTCTACACAGGACTGTTCATAATAGCAAAAAAAAAAAAAAAAAAAGGTATATTTTCAGAGGTACGGTATTGATTATGGAAGTGGTATTATCCCTTTGCTACACTGATATTAAAATGATGTTGCAACCACATATTTAGTAATTGGAAAGGAAGTTCACGCTAAAATTTTAGGTGAACAAGAGGAAATTGCATAACAGGGTATATTCAGGATTATGAAGGACTTTTATTTTTGTCAGTCTGCTTATCTGCCTATTTTAAAGATATTACAGCGATCATGTTTAACTTATATAACAGGAAAATGCAATGAACGTTCTTATCATGAGGAAGTGACCTGTGAGTCTAGCTGCATAGAGATCTTGGGTGAGTCTGCTGACAGCTGTCTCGTGGAGTGAAGGTGCCCACAGGTGGGTGGCAGCCAGCTCTGGAATGAAGGTAGGTGTGAAAATGAAGACAATAAGTGTGCACTGCTGCTTTGGGATTCTGCCCTTGAAAGAGAGAAAGCAGATTGACTAGTGACCAGAGGAAGATGCAAAGTTGAGTGAGGATTTGATTGTTTAAATGGAAGTGTCTCCAGTGGTGAATCATACAATGGAAATTTCCCAGGTGAGAGACACAGATTGAATATTCAATGAAAAGGAGTAAAGAGCATAATATTATTTCTGATAAAATAAGAATAGTTAGACTCCAAAGCATGGGTGAAAAATTAGTCTTGGTGGAAGAGTTGGCTCTGCTCTTGCAGTAGGAGAAGAGAGAGAAGGGTACAGGAAATACATATGTATTGATAATTAGGAAGATCAAGTTGTTGTCTCTGATGGATTCCCTTCTCTCTTTTAAGAGAGAGTCAGGGGTCATCTTCTGAGAGTGAGTGGAGATTAGGTGGCCAGAGGTGAAAGGAGAGGGGGACCATTTGAAATAGAACTTGGAAGGAAAAGGAGAGTGAGCTGACCTGAGAAATATAGTGGAATTGCATCGTCCCAGTGCTGAGGGTCCTGTGGCTGATAATGAAGAGTTTGTAATGGAAACATTCTTCCATATGGGTTCATCTTCTATGGCAGTGGTGTGCTGCTAGGATCCAGGCAGTGGGTTATCAGAAAGGGGATAATTGGGTTCAGTTGTTACCATTTAAAATACCTCCTGGGGCTGCTTTGAAAATTAAATGAGATAATGCTTACTGAATGTTTAGATCACTGTCTGACACCTCAATAGCACACGAATTAATAGTTCGAAAATGATTTTTATTCCTGAGCCAGAGTTCACTCATACACACACACACACACAGACAACACACACATACACACACCTAAAATAAATATTTATGTATTAATAAAATAGGTATACTTATATGCGTGTACTTTCAGAAGTATCAATTTCAGTGATATTTCAAACTTAGCTTCTGATTATTTCTATTATATTGCTTCAAATTCCGGTTTCTCTCATAAAAATATTTTATTTTTATTCTGTGTATTTTCATTTTACCCACCTTTTCTTAGTTTCATTTCTAGAGATTTGTATATCATTAGTTTCAAATAATTTTAATTATTCATCAATTCAAGCGATAGTTTTCTCTGGTTTTCAAATTTATGTATTTTAATCTGCTCTTCTTCAAACATCCTGTTTTATTTCTGTTTGTTTTAACTTAAGCTCTTGTAATGAATCCTTATGAATGAGTCTTTATTTACTGATCATTTTCTTCATTGGATGTTTGAAATAATTTAAATCTAAGAGGGTATCTCCGAGTCCTTGTTTGATATTATACCCTAAGTCTAGATACCCAGTTTTAATAAAGGTTTTTATTTATATTACTCATTTCTTAATTGACCTAGCATTCATTTATGGGAGTATTATTTTAAAAAGAGATGGACATCTGTGTTCTGCTTAGAAGCCCATCATAGTGAATGTAGACGAACACACATGAAAACAACACAGCCCTCAAGACCTCACCCAAAGATAATTCCTACTGATATTTTGGGGTATGTCTTTGGCGGAACCTCATGGCTTGATAGAACCAGAAGCCAGATGACATGCAGTTGCCACGTGAGTTTATTTCAATTTTTATAATTTTTTTGTGACTAAATAGACCTTTTGATGAAAATTGCACAACACATATCAGGAAAACGTACACTAAATTAATGCTCTAGAAGTCTGTAGTATTTTTAACTTAAACTTTAAATCAAACATTTAGTAAAAAGAAAAAAAAATTTATTCAACAGTATTTTTTTTCCACCGTGTTCCTATAGGTGGGTATTTCTAAGTTCTAGTTATAAACTAAGATTTACTTAAAACCCATTCAGACTAGGTGGTTGCACGGGGTCTCCTCTTCTCTCCCTGTTCTTCAATAATTTTGTGATCAAGCAGTTTTTGTTCTCTCTTATTACCTTAATTTTGACACATGATGAAACTTGGAATGAGAGAAAATCAGTGTCAGAGAACAAGATTTCCTTTGTAATTTTTTTCAGAGTAATTGCTTTCACGGGCTATACCTGCAAATGTTGATTGTCTCTACATCTTCTGCATCAAATGTTAAACTATAATATGATTTTACAACCCCCTTTTTTATTAGCAGATTTCAGGGATACCTTTCAACACTTTATTTTTTCAAATTTACCGTCTATTAGAATTGCAGGCAGGGGGCCTGTGTGTTGTGAGAACTTTAATCTTTCTGTGTAGTGTTCCATTTGTGGGTGTGTTAGTGACATGTGGGCAGTTGAAGTTGGAAAGAGAGCTGTTTTCCTTTTTAAAGTTTATAACCTGTTGAACAATATTGAAACAGGAGGTCAGAATATCTTCCAAAAAATATTGATTATTGTTTTTGGTATTTTTTTTTACATATGTATTTTGTAGGGGAGGAAAAATAATTTCCCCTCTACCCTTCTGAGGTCTTAGCTGAGACCCCTTGTAATAAAAGATGGATGAATAAGAGGAAAACACACAGATATTTGATTAACATTTTGACCTCATATATGTGTATATGGGAGATGCCCAGGGAAAATTGAGTAAACTCCCTGAGGTAGCTTGGAATTCAGACTTAAATACCTTAAGAGGTACGTAGGCCTCTTAGAGGAGAGGAAATGATTTTTGGGGAAGATAAAGGGTCCTTAGAGGAACAGATGGGAGGTGTGCTAGTTTGTGACAAAGTGAGTCTGGGTGTGGTGTCCACTTCCAGTTTCCTCTCCTGTGACAAGAGTCCATCTTACCTGGTTGATGAAACTCCCAGGCAGGGGGTTTATGACAATTGGTTCCTTTTGGGGGATCTGTCTACAGGCAGATAAGGGGGTTCAGAGAAAGCCTCTCCCTGCGTTGCTGTTTTCCAAGTGCCTACAGCTCCCAGTAATCAATATACACAAGCAGCCTATTCTGCAGTGGTATGTCCTGAACGCCCACATTCCTATTGTGGGGTGACATATTCTGCCTCCTTTCAATTTCTAAGTTCCGAACATGTTGAGTAGGGAACAGTGCGGAATTTCGTTCAACAACACTGTTTTCAATATAAAACTTAATACAAATATAATATAGTTTTCAATATAAAACTGGTACAAAAACAGAGTATTTCGTGAAAATAAATTGAGCTTCCTTATGGAAATAAAACCGTACGTGAAAAGGCAACACAGATTTTCTTACAAGCGCTTGTAAGTATCTAATTCAAACTAATAAAAATAAGACATTTTACACTTACCTAATAACGAGATGTACTTAGTTCTTTCCACAATTCTGTGAAACTGTGAGTTTCACCTCCATGTGGACTAAATGACTTCTTCTTGCTACACTTACTGTTGCCTGTTTGTATTTCAGGCAAATGCATCTTACTTGGCACCCCCTGTGATGGGCGGGTGGGTGGTAGTGATGACTCTTGGACAGCTGCCGGTCCTTTTTATAATGGAGGCCCTTTTCAACTCTACCTTGCTTAAGCTAAATTAGATATGTTAGATTCTCTAAAAAGAATTCTAAGCAGTCAGACAACATTGTTCCACGTCAGAAGAACGAAATGAGCCACTTCCAATAAAAATGCTGGCCCCAGCAAGCAGGTGCAGACGTGTGTGCTCACGGGGTCAGCATCTCAGAGAAGCCAAGTCCAGAACATCTTCAGAGCAGCTCAGACATACTGTGCTTGCAGAAACCAGCAGGCGAGAGCAGGTTCTGCAAGAAAAAGAAGGATACTGCAACGTGACACCATCAGGTTGAAATCCAATACAACCAAGAAAGTATCACAGTAATTTGGTTCATATTTTATGAGATTAGGTCATTTAGATTTCTTACATCTCGGTGAAACCTTGTAAGTATATCATCTCGAGAAAGATTTTAAAAATTATACAGATAATGAAGTGCTTGAAACAGTCCTTATAAAACACTGTGAGAACACAGTCCTTGTCAAAGATGGGCCGCAATGAACATTTCAAAGTTACAATGGACCAGTAGTCATGGGCTTCCTAATTATGAAAGATGTATCAAAGATACAGCATAGTGCTACTACCCAATCCAATATGATCACCCTTCATTATATCTTCAAAGGCTCTTTTTCCAAATAAGGCCACATTCTGAAACTTCAGGTATTCACGAAATTTGGGGGAACACCATTCAACCCATAATATAGACCTAAACATCAGACCTAAGCCTATGAAACTAGTAGAGAAAAGGAGATAGAATATAAACTCTTTGTGACTCTGTAATAGGCTAATGTTTCTTAGATACAAACAAAGTAATAACCAGAAAAATAAAAACTGAGAAATCAGAAGTTATCAAAATTTGACACTGTTGAGCTTTGAAATACAGTATTAGTAAAATGAAGAGGTTAGCCACAAAGAAGAAGAAAATATTAGCAGTATACATTTCTAAAATATACTTGAATCGAGCATACTCAACAATAAGAGGCAAACAGGCCAATTTTTTTAAATGGGTAAAAAGATTTGAACAAACATTTTGTAAATAAAGGTATACAGTTGGACTACAGGTACATAAAAAGTTGTTTTGTTTCATTATCAGGAAAATGCAAGTTATAGTCACACTATGATAATGCCACACACAAACTAGAATGGCTGAAAAAGCCTCAAAATATGGAATGTTGGTGAGGATGTCGAGAAGCTGGGCCTATGATTCTCTTTGGGCGAGAATATAAAATGGCACAATCAATGACCTCAGTCGGTTGATTGAGTTTCTTAAAGTTTTAAACTTTTACTACTCATGGCCCAGCCATTCCATTCCTAGATATTTAGCTAAGAGAAATTGAATCATATTTTTACAAGAAGTTGTACACACATGTTCATAGTGGTTTTATTCATAATAGTAAAAAAAATGCAATGGAAAAAACCTCAAATATGCATCACTTGGTAAGTGGATAAACAAAATGGGATATACTCCACTGGAATTCTGCTTACCAATAAAGTGAATAAATGAATAACTTTTACAAGTGTCAAATTCATGTTGCTTAGTGAAAGAAGCTAGATCATACCTATTGTATGCTTCTGTTTATATATAAAATTCTAGAAAATAAAATCTACTTTATAGTGCCACAAAGCAGATCCCTGTTTACCTGTGATTGGGGTTGATAGAAGGATAGGTTATGGCATATCACTAGGAAACTTTGGAGGGTGATGTAAAAATACTGTATCTTGATGGTTTGGGCAGTTTCACAGCTATATACTCTTTGGATTTTATACTTTGAGGCCTTTATAGTATACAGTTACACCTCAGAAATATAGTTCACTAAATGGATGTTTTTATTTATGGTAGAGATGTGTGTTTCCAAATGAATAGTTTTCTTACGTTAAATTTCCTACACTTGTATTCAAAGGAAAATATTTTGGAGTAAATGAATGAGCACCACTTGGGTTGAATTTCTGCTTTTTTACTTTCTCATTTTGTATTGCTACCAAAATCAACAAGATATTTCAAATTCTAATTCTTTTTATTATAATCTTTGGAGTCATAATGGTTTAATTTCTGAATGTGTCCAGCAATAATTTCTGATATGTAAATGGGATAGCTGCCTATTGAGTATGCAAGTCAGCAAATAAGATTTTTTTTGAACTTCAAATGTTCTGCATCGCATGGTCTGGGAATCTAGAATTTGTCTTGTGAATATATGTCTTTTTTCTTTTTCTTTCTTGTATCACTTTTTCTTTCCTTTTTCTTTTTCTCCTCCCGTGTCGCTATAACTAATCTCTTTAAGAGAGTAACCTGGGTTGTAAGTGACACGATTTTAATAAATAAGACTGAAGACATGAAATGCTTATTTATTCTTTGTTTTAATCTGAAGAGGCCATAATTTTATTTCGTAGAACCTTAACCATTAGAAACTGTATGATCAGCTGGTAGTAACCATCTATATGATTTTTGCTCAGAGTGAATCTTTGAATCTCTTGTAATAAAATAGCTGAGTTGTATTTACATTTACCTTACTGCAGAGAAATTTAAGTCCTCGATTAGATGTATTTTTAGAAACTATTAAGGATGGGACTTTAGGTCTTTTGTAACATTACAGTCTCAAGGGTTTTTCTGTTTGAGTTGATGGCGTGAAAACGGGACTATGCCATCTCTAAACACCTGGGCCCTTCCATCAAGGCTGAGTGCCATCATGGTGGCCGAGCACAGGCCATGGAGTGAGGGGGCTGAGAGAAGAGTCAAAATTTCCTGACTTTCATTTCAGTGGTAGCACTTTCTAACACACAATCGGCTTTAAAAAAAAATTGTGGTAAAAAATACATTAAATTTACCATCTTAACCATTTTTAAGTTTATAGGTCAGTAGTTTTAAGTACATTTATATTGTTCTTGAACTTTCTCATCTTGCAAAACTAGAAGTCTGTACCCATTGAGAAAAACTCCCCCTTTCTCCCACCCGCAGGCAGCCACCATTCTACTTTCTGTTCCTATGATGTGGATTGCGTTAGGTACCTCTTCTGAGTGACTGATTCAAGCCCTAACAATTTATGTAAAGGTTTCTTTTCCATCAGCCTTAACAACATCAGAGATAAATTATGCTTCTGTGTAGCCTCTATGCTCATATTCATAGGACTTTCTTAAAATGTTAATGAGTCACAATTTACAAATTTGAAGATGTCAGCCAGTGTCACAGAGAATCTAGTTTCTGGTATTTACTTCAATTTAGCACATGTTTATAACATAACTCCTTTGTGTCACAGCAGTGAATCCCTTCTCGAAGTGGCTTGCCTTGTAATTGAGAAAATGATCACGTAAGAACTAATGTTAGGCTCAGGGTGAGATCCTCAGATTGTGAATTACAAGGAGGAGGGAGACACCGTTTTCAAGGAGACCAGGGAAGATAACACAGAATAGGGCAACCAGCTAGATCTTGAAGTTTTCTAAATTTAGTGACAAAAGAATGTGTCAAGATGTGAGCCCACTGAGGTTTGTCCTCAGCAAACCAAATGACATACATTCTGTGATCAATCATCCCAACCATTTTCGTACCAATAACTCCATTGAATCAAACCTGGTGGACACCAAAGACTGGTTTGCGAGGTCAGAGTCTGGAAGAGGGTACGTGGTCAGAAACTCAGTGAGGAATGAATAACTCTAAACAGTGCTTCACATGTTTTTCCAGGTTCCTTTAAATGGTGTTAGTGGCAAGCTTCGGTTAAAAAGCCCTCTTAGGGCTTCCCTGGTGGTGCAGTGGTTGAGAGTCCGCCTGCCGATGCAGGGGACACGGGTTCGTGCCCCGGTCCAGGAAGATCCCACATGCCGTGGAGCGGCTGGGCCCGTGAGCCATGGCCGCTGAGCCTGCACGTCCGGAGCCTGTGCTCCGCAACGGGAGAGGCCACAACAGTGAGAGGCCCGCGTACTGCAAAAAAAAAAAAAAAAAAGCCCTCTTAGCACATTCTTTCTTGAAAAAGAAAGTCATGAAAACCAGGCACACAAAATTGGCAGTTTTGATATGGCAGTACAGGAAAAGGTATTGCATTTTATTGATCTTATTGTGAAATTATGTTTTAAACTTAAAGTCATATCAACATGTACTTCAAAGCCAAATAATTTGGACTATTTTCCACTGTAGCCGCAGTGGTGGTAGATTAAAGATGTATATTGCACAAGATGCATTCATGGACAATTACGAGCTGAGTGACTATAAACCTCCAGACCTTTGAATAAATACGCTCCTTTATCGACTATAAAGACATTATATTTTAGATGCACTCCATGCATTAAGATTCCTTGAAAATAAATCATCATGTGTTCCTAAGCCTTCAGAAAATAATTAGCCACGTACTAGCTAAGGGGTATAAAAAGCTGAAATTTGAAAAATCAGTAAATAATGAGAGGCAGGTAAGCTAGCTTTGCTGTGCAGTGAATTTGTGACTCTTCTCTGAATGGACAGAAAAGGCCCATTGCAGTTATTAGTAGTTAGTTATCTGCTAATCTTCATGCTCTCAGGGTAAGTTCAACATTATCATTCAGTTCATTATCAGAGAGCTGAATGCATGTCAGAAGTCAATTTTGCATTTAAAAGTGGTTGTGATTCTTATATTTTTCTATGTCGTTTGTTTTTTCTTTTAATTGTTTGTTTTGCTTTTAAGTGCTTTATCGGCAGTGCACAGAACACCAACAACACAAGGGATTTGGGGGTTTCAGACTTTCAGATTGTTCTCCTCATCGTTTTGCCTTCAGGTTAATAGATTTTTTTTTTTTGTAATTGTCATATAGAAGTTTTGGGGTCACAGCTCAAATATGAACCCTGGATATAGAGGTGGTGAGTTTGGGTGACATTATTGATCCCTTACCCTCTGTGATTCCATATGTATTCTCACAAAACAATGTATCCTTAGTTGGGTCTATAGATTAATTTCTTTTCTCCCTCATCCATGCTTTTTATCTTTTCACACTTAACAATTTGAAAATGTTTTGAGTTGGCTATCATTATATATACATACATATTTTAAAAGGAACAAAAAATAGAGCCAGTACTAAATCATCTAGATACATTCTGTTTGCAAATCAACCATCAGTGGACACAGAAAGAAGTTGACCATTCTCGATTCAGCAGTGGGCAATCAGCAGTGGTCCTGCACGTGAATAAGGAGACTGACCAGTGTGTGACCCGGTGTCCTAGGGAGGGTTCAGGGAAGGCTGCACCCAACCCAGTCTTCTCCTATGCCTTTACCATGACTGATCCATCCCGAAAAATCAAGAATTTACTTAAATATGATGGTGGGTGTTTGCGATCTTATTCTTCTATTTGCCCAGTTAATGAGAAGTGACCATAAGTAGGTATAAGAACTAGGAAAAATACAGATGAGATGGAGGATGAAAGGGAGGAAAGTGAGACAGAAGTGAGGAAGTCAGTGTCTTAATGATGACCTTGGTTCTGAATTCCTAGTGACCAAACAGTAAAAGGGACCAGCTCTATTATAGGGTTGGCATCCACAAAAAATTCATACTCTTAGTTCCTCAGGAGCAACATTGCTACACCTGCCACTAGAGCCTGAAAGGTTCCTCACACGGAAACCTTTATAATGGGCCCTGAATAGTGTCTTCAAGTCCAGATGGGACAATGCTTGCCCATATGCAAAAACTCTGTAAAGCAAGGATGTGTTTAAGGGAATCAAGCTTGTGTACTCAAATTTCATAGGTCTTTTTTGTTAAACCTGATCTGGCTGAAAAAGCACTTATAATTTAATTGAGAAGGTTTTTGTTTGTTTGTTTAATTTGAAAGCCATATGGATTCATGAAATATAAAAGCAGTTTTTAGAAGAATATGATGGAGTGATCAATAAAGGCTTTAAAGCATAAAATATGGCACATTAGAATAAAATTATGTGGGATAAATGGAAGAGAACTGTAAGTTCAATGAGGAAAGAGTAACAATCTACCAATTCTTCCTCCTAAAGAAGAGCTTAGTTCCTAGTTTTAAATGGAAAATAGTGAGTTTCAAATTGCTATGGTATTTAGACTTCACTAGATAGTTTAAAAAAGGTATAACATTTATTTTTAAATGTTGATATTTGCAGCATCAGAAATTATATGCTTTGTAATGATTTCAATTTGTTAGACACACTTTAGATTCAAATTAAAAAGTGTGAATGGATAGATCATTTTCTAAAATTATTGTACAGGTTATAAAAGCAAAAACTGTTTGCTGGCCCTTGTTATAGAGAACACTTGTGAACTCAACTGTATCCAGTAATAAATGTCATGGCTGGTTTTGTATGAGTAGTTTTTGAAGTGTCACCCAACTCCGTGAAAATAACGTGATGTGAGAGAAAGTGTGTGTGTGTGTGTCTGTGTGCGTGTGTGTGTCTGTGTGCCTGCCTGTGAGTGTGCGTGTGTGTCTCTGTGTGAGTGCGTCTGTGTGCATGTGTGTGTCTGTGTGCGTGTGTGTGTGCGTGTGTATGTGTGGTGAGAGAGAGAAAGGGGTCAGCTGACTGAGATAAGGTAATGTGAGTACACCCTCCCCAAGGCATGTGAGGCTGAGACCTAGACTGTGCAGTGACCACACTACTGGAATAGCCAGTAGCCACATGGGGATATTTAAATGTAAATGAACTAAGAACTGAAATTAGAAATTTAGTTCTCCTGCCACACTAGTCTAGTTCAAGGGTTCATTAACTACATGGGTCTAGTGGCTGTCCCACTGGATGGCAAACAGAGAGAATATTCCCTCATTTCAGACAGTTCGGTGGCACTTACCTTGAAAAATGGGTGGATTACATAAATACCACTTCACTCTAAAGGACTCGACCTCAGATTTAGGCAGCACTGTACATCTATTTTCCTCCGACAAGGGTCTGTAGGGTATACTATAATAAGTGTTTTGTGTTGCACTCTTGGGGATGACTCATGAGCATCCATATGGTGTTCTGAGCATATGGTGGGGTGACAGACATTAAGGAGAATGCAAAAAACTGATATTTGAACAGATTTGGGAGCTATACTTTAGCCAAAATGTTAAAATTGAGCTTTACCTTATCTTTTTTAAATGGAATATTTCTGAATATATCACTTTTTTAGAATCAGAAAAACCAAGCATTAAACTTCATTTGTACTATATCATATTACTCACTCTTCACAAGAAACATTATACTGGCCTTTGGAAAACCTTCAGGTCCTCTCATCTAAACGTGTAATTTTTTGATTTGTGACTAGATCATTTTCCTTGATTGAGTTTTGTCTTAAGTCAAAGGTGGTATGATGTATTCCAGTTTGACACAAATTTTGCTCATTTATTCTTAGGGAAATTTTTAAAATTTCCATGAGTTATTATGAAAATTAGTTATCAATTTTGAATATTTCACAATGAAGTCTTTCATTTTGAAGGGCACAAATGAATTTAGTTAACTGAATGTATTAACGGTGATTAGAATGAAAAGCTTTACGAGTAGGACAAAAGTAAATCCAAGAAGTTTTTAGATTAATAAGTAATAAGTTGGAAGAATTAGAAATATCATTTAAAATAGAAAATATGGAATTAATACAGAAAAAGTAATTGACACACTCTACAGGAAAATAAATTCTGTTGACTGCTGAGAGAAATATCTGGTTGCGTTTATATCAAAGGTAAGATATTGACTGAGGTTATTAAGGTCAATACTTAAGTGAAGAATAAATCTTGAGTTTTTCATTGAGTCAAAATATCAATACATGTTTGGTTACAGAAACACTAAAAATGTATCATAGTCATATTTTAATATTTTCTGATAACATAATGATTTTCAGGAAAGACTGCTATTTCTCTGACCATGGTTTTGAAAGAAATAGAATCTATCAAATATGTTGGGGCAAGGAATTTATCATGGCCAGTTTGGACGTGTCCTTCTTTGTTCTTCCTCTTTTTTCCTTTTCTTTTTATGTGTCTCCTATAAGAGATGGTACCTTTGTCCATACCTCTGGTTTGCCCGTGTATTTTTCATCTACAAGAAGCAACTGGTAATTTTGTAAAAGGAAGAACAGTTTCCCACAGGTGATATAACGGCCTCCAGGCATTCCAGATGTGTGAAAGGGCCTTCATGGAGATGGTGTTGAAGTGTCCGTTGATTCTCTGATTTGATGCAAGTGCAGAAAAAGATCTTAAGGATTTAAAGTTGTGCAGGATATGAACCATGCCTACAACTTGCTTTTCATTCCTCAGGTGAAAACAGATGCTCTGGGCAGGTTGTCATGTGCCAGAAAGGGTGTACATTGTGTGTGTGTGTGTGTGAGTGTGTGTACATGCCTGTGTGTGCACAGGGTTGGCACAGAGTATGGGATGGAGGGATTGCAGTCTCTACCTTTGCACATCTGATTTCTCTGGATGGTTTGCCTGTTTCTTCGGGAGGCAGGTTTGGGGAAGCACTGCCTGGCCCAGAGGCACTGTTGTACCGTCGGCAGTCAGTCCCCCCCCACCATCCCATCCCAGTCTCACCCACAAACATGATGTATTAACAGTATTGGGGAGATGACTTTACTATCAGAGACAGTTTGGAGCAGCAGGCACTCAGGAGTTTCTGGCTACTCCGCAGATGACCAGATGTGAACCTTTGCCCGAGCCCCGCAGACTTCTGAGGTTAGAAGTAATTTGAAATTTTATACTTTACCCTTCAATCACTGCTTTATCCATTTGCTAGTAATCCCCACATTATGCAGTTTCTGGTATCTCCTGCTCTCTGACTGGGAGTTAAGGCTGTGAACTCTGTAGACACAGTGACAAGGGGGTTATTACTGATGGAGTTAGTAGCAGCTCTTCATCATGAGATGTTTAATTGTGTTGCTCAGTCCAGCCATCAGCGAAGTTACATTCCTCTCCTTGACAACTGGTAAATTATTCATCTTGAAGTTTCTTTTGTAAAAATGTTTTCAATAAAGAACAGTTCTATGCTTAATGCACAGGTAGAAAAATACAAACAAACTCTTTGGCTCAAGGGGGCCCATCAGTTTTGGAGGCCCTGCCTTTCCCGTGACAATATCTAATTGCTTCTTGGATCTGCATTAATGTTTTCTTTTAAAAGAGGCCCATTGGATTTGTGGAGTGTCTACTGCTTTGTTTATGAAAAACCGCTTTCTTATGTCTGATCTGAATTTTTTGTTACCTTTTATTTAAACCCTCTGGCATGATCATCTATCAGTGTCTATCAAGGATTGTCTTGGAAGAATTGTTGGCTTACAGGGTCTGTTTTTCCTGAGTTCCTATGGTTTTTCCAGGCATTTCCCCTTTGCATCAGTGCATTGCCCCTGCCACTGTCCTTCCTTGTGGAAAAGGTCACCTTAATTATATACTAAAAATTTTTCCTAGCGGATCAGCTATCACTTAGGTGGGATACCAGAAACTACTACTGCCTTTCTTAATATTAATTTTCCCTTCTTCCTGTCCTCACAGTTTTAGTTTGATGCCTGGATGCCCAGAATGAAGTCCACAGTTCCTAGCCTCCCTTGCAGTTACATGGTGATGTGGTGACTTACAAACAAGGGCTTATACTGTAAATACTGAAAGGACACTAAAAAAAAATCCTCCTTGAAACACACCTGAACCACACACCTGGCTCCTTCCTTATTGTTTCTCCATTGATCAGCCTGGAATGTGTGTAGAGGGGTTGCGGCCAGGAATTCTGTTTTAAAAGCTAGCAAGCAAGAAGCTCTCCTTGACTGAGAACAGGTCACAGGGATGGTAGGAGGGCTGAGCTGGGAGCTCTGGACCCTTAATGACTTGGTGCAGTTTCCACAAAATCCACAGGATCCTATTTTTCTGTTCTATTTACATGAGCAAGCAAGAAACTGCTACTATGTTCCTGCCACTTTTATGGTGGTTTTTCTCTCACATGCAGCTGAACTTAATCCTAGAAGGTAGTTAGATAATTTTTTTATTGGATCAATGAAATAGTAGAAACAAGACTAGATATTGTCACGTGTAATACCACATCCAGTTTTTCAAACCTCCCTGCAACATCTACGACAAGCAGTCTCCAAGCCCTGTTTGAACGTCTTCTGTTATATGGACACTCCATCTCCCTGGGTCAACTAATTGGTTTGAACATCTTCCTTTAAGATAAAACAGAACTCAGGTAATCCCTCCGATACAAAGCAGATCTTTAAGAATCAAAGACAGCTGTTATGTGAAGCTAAACATTCAGAATAACTTGAACTCTTTCAATATCCTCTACCATTGTAGCTATGGTTTCCTAGACATCTTACGGTTGTCAACATCCTATTTTTCAGTATCTGCTGTCTACAACTGAAAACGATTTTCCAGACCAAGTCTGATGGGGGCCAAGGAGAAAGGGTATTTGCCTGTTCTCTCATTATTACATCGTCTTCTTGTTGGGTTACAAAAATCCTCTGATTTCCTGAAGCGGGTGATCCTGACAAGAATAAATGAATGGTCATTCCCGTCTAGGTCTCCTTCTCTTGGAAGCAAGTGCTCTGTGTTTGGTGCACCTAGCGGGAGAGGGGTGGGGACTGTGCATCACAGAAGCCAGGATGTCAGTTTCCTCTCTCTGATGCTCTGTCCCCGTCTCATGCTCTTACGTGTCTTCCAAGGTTAGTTTACTGATTGAGTTACCAAAAACTGTCACATTGATTTAAAGGTACATTGGATTATATTTTGATATCTGAAAGAACTTATTTTTTATGACTCACCGTTACCTTCTTTCCTAGGATGGTAGCCAACCTGGGGAAAATACGTGTGTATCAAAATGACAGTTTCCTTTGGGAGAACCCATGCTGAGTGGTCTTGCTAAATTAGTCACAGGTCATGGACAATCATAAAGTATTAGATGTACGTAATTGGATTAGAAGGAAGGTCATCTCCTACAACACTCATATTTGGCAGACAGAAAAATAAGGCCCCGGAGATGACGTGGTGAAAGTCACTTACTCTGTGTTGACAAAGATCCAAGTGAGAGCAAAGAAGCCCTGACCTCAAGCTCTTTCTCCTTTTCCCTAACCTCTTGGTTCACCCTCTGAAAGTCCCCTCTCAGGGGACTTTCAGAGGGTGACATTGGGCCACCCAGTGATTCCTGCCACCTAATCCTCCAGCCAACCTAAGTACTGTTTTTTATTTTTCAAATCTACTTTATGTTCTGAGATTGACCTTACAAATTTATTTGAAATTTAAAAAACAGTTTCACTGAAAAAAATCCCTTGTTTAACAAAATAAAAATTCAGATGAAACCTCTTATGAGTACAAATAAATAAATAAATAAAATATCTATCTATGTGTGTGGAACACTAAAGGAAAATCTAGTTTCTCCAACCACTGAAAGTCCTCAGAAGACATTTTGTGACTATTGAGAAAGGAGGAAAATACATCTGTACATCTTGTTTGACACCAAAGAGAAAGAAAGTTTGGAATTGGGCTGTTGCCTTTGAATGGACGTGGAAAGGCAGGACAGGGCAGGTGACGTGTGACTACAGTCACGCCTGCACCCCTCTTTGGAGGTTGGAGGGAGCGTTCATTGTGTGTGTCTTTGGGGGGGTGGGCAGGCAGAAGAAGCACAGACACTCCAGCCTGTGTCCTGTCGAAATGGTCTCTTTTTGTTTCCTCCTAGGTGACCCTCCTAGGAAAAAATGGGTCACAAAACTTTTAGTATGTGTTACATAAGTAGCTATGACAGCTTTTGATTGTTGTTAATTATGGGATGTCAACTGAAATTGGATCATGACATATGTTACATAAAACAAAACATTTTTTTTAAAAAACTCCCCAACTTATTCAAACGTGAGATGAGAAAACCAAGCATTTCTTACTTAAAAGGTTGAAGAAACTTGGATGTTTAACCTAAGGTTTTCATACAATTCCAGCCTATAAGAGCATTTTGAGAAGCAAGGGAAAGCACTTAGGTAGATTAGGAGGATTTTGGAGTCGGTTGTTGGTGTGCTGTCTGCTTCTCTTCATCATCCCAGTAGAAAGGGATGGATAATGGATGTTACTCCCTTAAGCCAAGTCAGATACTTAGAGCCCTTAGATGTCACCTCTGTAGGTTTATAGTCACAGGGTGCTGGGTGAACGTTAGTCTGGTTAGGTTCCCTGAGCCTGGAATGAGAAGGGGTTGCTAATCCATCAAGATTGCACACTCAGTGTTTATTTGAGTAAAGAGTGTAGAAGTATTTCAAATAGAATAAATGTGAAATCTTGTCCAAGAGGGCAGCCTTGAGATGCAGGAGAAGTGGCCACCAGATTCCTAGAGGTGGAACTATAAGCTTCCACCTAGAGGAGAACAAATCTGTAGCTTCAAATGAGCTACATTTCCGGTTAGGAGAATGGAGGCGGGCCCTAAAGAACTGATGAAAACACCCCATTAGGAAAAGTCAAATGTGCACACCCACTAGCTCCAGAGGGTGCATGGCTGGCTCACTGCAACGCCCTGCTGCGGCTTCTGAGATCATAGGCAGAGATCATAGTTATCAAGCTGGTGGGGATCATGGAGAAGAGAAAAGATAAGCCAACTCAACTCCCCAATGACCAGCTGATGCAGCCCAGAGCTTATAAAAGAGAGAAGTTGGAAATTTGCTTTGAAGTTTTGATTACCATAGACTGGAGGTATTCATTATTTTATTATAAATTTTTAATTGTTACCACAGACTAAATGTATTTATTATTTTATTATAAACAGAGACTCTGTTTTGTCAAGGCAGGTAATCAGAGAACTGTTTTGTTTAGTTTTGTTTTACCAGAAATATTATGAGACTTACCCTAAATTTATCCAGAGGCAGGGGAACTTCATGATAATGGTCCTACACTCATATATATTTACACATAAAAACATTGCCTTTAGAGGTAAACTATATTCTACCAATCCTTGAAGGCCCCTTTCAGCTTCAGATTGCTATGATTTTAATATTTTTCTTCTCTCCTCTCTTATGGATTTCAGTTTTCTTCATTGAGAATTTCGAATAAGTTAGGCTGTCTTTATCACGGGGTCTGCTGTAAGAGTATATTGTGCATAACTTCACAGTGTTGAAACGTGGCACCTTTTATTAATGTACTTTTAAGTGCAACTTAAAGCTGAATTGTTATTGTTTTTTTCATGAAAATGAAGTTAGAATTTAAAAATGCACAGGATTTTCCAAGTATTATATATCATAATGGATCTTAGAAAACATAGTTTAGCCCATTTTTTCTACTAACACTCATGTTTAGGAAACACAAGTAGCAACTGTGGAACTAAAAATATTATCAAGGAATCAAACAAAATAATATTTAGATAGCTACAGAATTCTGTGAAACAGCTCCTGTCTCTACGGATTCCTGTGTTTTTCAGAATGCAGGACTTTGAGTTTGAAGATGACGACAAAAACTCTGAATATCAGGTTAGGAGATTGACGGAGTCAACCAAGTGATGGAATTATATTGCCAAAACAAACACCAAGTGTTGAGATTCTAACTAACCTTTAATTTGCTCATATCCAGACTATCATTCATTTTACTTATTATTGGGAGTTTTTCCATTATTTTTTTAACCTCATAGATATACACCAGAACCTTAGCCTTTTTGACCAAGGTAAATCAAGCATCAAACTCAGTGAAGAGAGCATTACAAAGAAAAACACCACTGCCCTCTAAAGCTGTAAGCTTTGACCTCTGTCTGCAGCACAAAGGAAAAAAATAAAAGGCTGATTGAAAACAGTAAAACCACCTTGGCAATTGCTGTGGGTTTACCATGTTCTTTATTTCCAACACAGTAAAATCTGGAGAATGATGGAAGATGGGTTCTTGCAAACCATGGAGTGAATATTGCAACTCTCCTTTAATGAGTGTCTCAGCAACTCGTACTTTCAAACCTGCTTATATTATGATTATTTGTTTTAACTCTGAGCAAACTTGAATTCATCCATATTAGGAAGCTGAGAATGAAGCACTCTTCTTTCCATTTCTTTCCAATTACTTATTTGTATTTATATTTTCAATTTCTCTTCTGAAGTATAACATGTATATATAACATATATAAAGAACATTGTATTCTCATTTTTAATATAGAGCTCAGTAAATATGTACATTTTATTCTTGTATAACCCCACCCATATTATAACAGTATGAAGATACTTTATAACATGTAATATATAATATATAAAATATAGCTATATAACATGTAATGATACAGTATGACATTAGTGGGTTTATTATTATTTTAAAATAAATGAATATTTAACATTTTTCTGTTTTTTTGAATATGTATTTGTATTTATCTTAAAATAATAGTAAACCCATTACATGTTAATGCGGAAAACGTTTCTGTTACTGTGGTTAGAACAGCCATGAGATTTACCCGCTTAAGGTTTTAAGTGTACAATACCAAAAGCACAGGCAACAAAACACAAATAAGTAGGGCTACATCAAACGCTAAAGCTTTTGCACAGCAAAGGAAGCCATCAACAGAGGGAAAAGGCAACCTACAGAATGGGAGAACATATTTTCAAACTCTATATCTGTTAATGGGTCAATATCCAAAAGTAAGGAACCTCTATAACTCAATAGCAAAACCAAAACCAAAACCAAAAACAACCCGATTAAAAAAATGGGCAAAGGAGGGAATTCCCTGGCAGTCCAGTGGTTAGGACTCTGAGCTCTCACTGCTGAGGACGCAGGTTTGATCCCTAGTCAGGGAACTAACATCCCATAAGCCGTGCAGCATGGCCAAAAAGAAAATAAAAGGGCAAAGGACTTGAATATACCTGTCTTCAAAGAAGACATACAAATGACCAACAGTTGTATGAAAACATGCTCAGCTTCTCTAATCACCAGGGAATTGCAAATCAAAACCACAATGAAATATCACTTCACAGCTATTAGGAGAGCTACTTTCAAAAATAAATAAATTACAAGAGTTAATGGGGATGCAGAGAAATTGGAACACTTGCACACTGTTGGTAGGAGTGTAAAATGGTAAAATCACTATGGAAAACAGTATGGAGGCTCCTCGAAAAATTAAAAGTAGAACTACAAAATGATCCAGTAATACCACTTCTGGGGATATATCCAAAAGAATTGAAATCGGAATCTGTTTAATTTTAATGCATTAAATACTAATAGGTATAATATACATAAACAGAAGATCTTTGGAAGCCTCAATTTACAAGAGTGTAAAAGTTTCCCAAGACCAAACATTTGAGAGCTAGTGACCTACCCCATAGCCTAGTGATTTTACTTCTAACTATGTACCTGAGAATAATGTGTCCATGTCCCCAAAACACATATATGAGGATGATGCTAGCAGGTGCTTTTTGTTTTTAAATAATAGCCTCAAACTAGAAATAACCCAAGTGTCCACTGACAGGACAATAGATAAATAAATTGTGGTATTTTTATAAATTAAACACTGTAAATCAATAAAAAAGAACTGCTTTATGAAAGACATCGATAGATATCATGGAAAGTACTTTGAACAAGAGGATAAAGACTGACAGCAAGTGAATACTGATGGATTCCATTCATAGGAAGTCTGAGAACAGACAAAGATAATCAGTGGTGATGCAGATCGAAACTGCCCTCGACTCAGCATCAAGGAAGGGGGTATGCATTGGACGGACACAGGAGAAATCTCTGGAAGGGAGACTTTGCCATCGCTACCACTGAAAGATTGTTTAGCGTGTCTTGCCAAATAGTATCCAACATCCTTTAATGGAAGAGACAACAAAGGTCAGGCGATAACAATGAATGTATGAAATATACAGGGATACCAATGAACAGAGATATTAATAGAAGAGCACCAAGAATTGAGGACTAATAGGCACCATTACTAAATCATATTTGAAGAGGTGACATGGTTTGAGGCTGAAGAACCATTGCTTCTGAAGAGACATGCTATGTTTTCATGTTTTCACACTGTACATACAGTTTTCCTTGACGGGACAGTCTTTTCTACTGAACTGGCAAATTCTTTCTGTCTTGTGTGGATTCAGGAGGTAAGAAGCACTCTTGAACCTTGTTGAAGTTCACATCAAGTTGCTGTACTTTATTGACCCTTGGTTGTCTCCTCTGCTAGATTCTAAACCCTTGTGTGGAGGGACCACCTTTAGTGACCATTATATCCCACTGCCTAGCCCCACCTAACATAGAGTAGGCACTAACATGCTAGATTTTCTTTATTAATTAATTAAACTCATTGATCAGCCAATTACACATCTATTAATTCATCAAAGTGTATAAGGAATTAAATATTTAAATGTACAAATAATCATGCTTATGAAATAAGAACAGATGAGGAATATGGGAGGTCAGAAGAAAGCTAAGACCTGGAGGAGAAGATCACTGCCCCAAACTACAGCAGAAGGTGACCTGACTGGCAAGGGATCGCCCCCTCTGTGCTGGGACACGCTGGCCACTGGACCCGGGTGTCCCAGGTGTGCCCTCCCCAGTGGGGGCGGGGACAGTCACCTCCATGCACCTCATCAGGATGCTCCGTGGGCAGCCATCCCTCCTCTCCAGCTCCCACACGCTGCCAGGTCCCAGCGTGGGCTGGAGGAGGGTGGCAGAGGTAGTTGTTCATAGAGGAGACGGAGGTGGGGAGGGGGGTCAGATGTCAGAGAGCTGGGGAACAGGCAGCCGAGAACTTGTCCAGGAAAGGGAGAGGAGTTGTGGCAGGAGGTGAGATCTCTTGGGAACTGAGGCTCCAAGCCCCCAGCGCCTGCTCCATTGTCCCATCAGATTTCCCTTACAAAACACAAGCGCAAAGATAAAAATATCCAGACTTGTAGGACTTCGGGCACCAGACAGCATTAAACTCGAAGTGCAGGGTCCTTTAAGCATGGGACCCTCTAGGGTGCTCTGGTTGCACTCACGAAGTGGGTCCTGGGTCTGGATTTGGTAGGACTTCTGATGGGACTGGCGGTAGTAGGTCCTCAAAGATCATTCACCCAGCTCGACGTGTTTAAGAACTTTGTGTGGATCGGCTAGGAACAGTCCTACACATGCGAAGACTGCTGTGAGAGGCATCCCATACTGTGCTTGGAATAGCAGAGTCTGATAGAAAGGGAGGCACCAAGGCTTGATCTTGACCTAAAGGGCAGAGCAGAACAACACCAAGATGGTAACGTCTTCCTGCTTCTCCTGGGACCTCCTGCACCCTGGGCTTCTCTTAGAATCTGAGGGATGATGAAAAACCCAAATGTTGACTAAGATTGAACCTCCCAGCTCTCCTGAAAAATTAGAGCTTAAGACAGAGAAAAGTGAGTGAGAAAAATAGAGAAATGAGGCATTTTTGAAGGTGAGTGTTGTCAAGCAAATTCATCCCAGTTACCACTGTGAGTCGGCCTGCCTCTAGCGTTTGCAAACTCCCAAATTCAAGAGTTCCTAGGGCTCCATTTCCAGATTTTTGTCTGTCCTCAGACACTGCTGGTAAAGCACACCAGAACATCAATATATAATCTAGTCACATATATTTTTAAAATTTCCTCTGACCCCAGCCAGATGGGGACACACCCAAATCCATATATGAATTTGGGGGAGGACGGATATTATTACAATAGCCATAAAGGAGTCTGAGAGATAAATGAATACTGTAGTATTAAATGCTTTATGTGTTCTTTTTTAATTTAATTTTTCTTAAACAAGGAAAGGACAAAAAAATCTATACCCCATTAAATTACCCAGTAAAAGTAAAGTTTAACAGAGTTAAAATACAAGTTGATGAAATTATCAATGTTGTCATTTACATGTAGAACTTCAACCTTCATAATGATTTATCTTTATGACTCAGGTATTTCCTTGTACTTTAGCAATTTGGATACTTAAGTTTTACAATATAATTCTACCAGGATAAAAACACATGCCAGGTTTCTGAAAGTTTTAAAGTGCAAATTTTCTCTTACCTTAATATTTTTTACCTTAAATTTTATAATATATCATTATATGCATGAAAATAAATAAGTAGATAAAATACAAAGACTATTTCAGAAATAGCTTTATGCTTCTGAGATAAATTTGCTGCCTCTTGCTCTTTAAATTGAACTTCTGTGAGTCCCCCAAAATCCTGATTTTCTTCGACACCTCCCTGTCTTTCCCTAGTGTCCACCCACCCCGGCTTCCACACTGTTCTTTGTTAGGGCTTTTCAACTAATCTCACAACAGATCTGAATTTGTCCACTTTTCTGTTGTTTCCTCCTCTTCCTCTCTCTCCTTAGGATACAGTTTTCTCATGTTTTTGGATGGTGGACAAAGGAGATATTGATTTGTTCTGCCATTAATCTTCCCTGTCTATTCACAGATTTGATGTGAACTGTAAAGAGATAAAGGGATTACTTCCTGGAATATCTGGCAAGATCCAGTGAAGTTCTCCAGGGAAGTAAAAGGTAGATAAGGAAAGTAGATGCAGGTGAATTAATAAAACAATGGAATATGTGCTGTGTGTGTTTGTCCAGCTAAGCCATCCCTGTCCCATTTGCAAACTTGAGTCAGGTTAAGTAATCTTTTTCTATAAGACTAAACTAGTCCATATATCCAGTGGGTGAAATAAATCATCAGTTAAAATTCGTATACATTCCCAATTCTCCTCTCTCTCTCTCTCTCTCTCCCTCTCTCTCTCCCTCTCTCTCTCCCTCTCTCTCTCTCTCTCTCTCTCTCTCACACACACACACACACACACGCACACGCACACAGACACAGACACACACACTCTGTGAGCAAAGGTGGCCAACACTTCCACATACAATCACGTGGCGATATCAGATTTTGCTTTTTATTGTTGTTACTCATTTTTTTCTTAACCTTCAAACCCTGTGCATGTGATACATGAGTATCTTATTTGACTAGCATTGTCAGGAAATGAGGAGGTCCATCTAAGTGTATTTTCTGGATAACTGACAGTTGCCCTTTATAAGGAAGTTTATCTTACGTCCCCTATTGTGGATAGACCCTTGCTCATGTCATCGTGCACTGCATTTCGCCCTACTAACGCGTACGCACAATGCCTCCTCTTCTCTGCATCCGTGATACCTAAGCCCATCATCAGTGTTCTGAGCACCATGTGCCGGCCTCTTCAGCGGCTATTAACATGTCTGGGATGATTTGCTTCTCCATTGCGTGAGTCCAGAATAGCGTATTTTTAAAAACATCTTTGTGTTTTTACACAATTTGGTTCCTATGCTGTCATACCTCATCTCGTATTGCTCTCTGTGGTCTTTGCCTTATATAGACCCCATGTTCCAAAATTCTAACTTGCTTCATCCAGTCTTCTGCAGGCTCGGAAACAAAAGGACCCGAATGTTTGAAATTCCGTTAAAATAGATTCTGAAATTACCTCAAAAATAATGCAGGACAGAGTATGGACTTCAGTATGAGACTATTTTAATCCTTATGTTTGTTGTTGAGATACTCTTTTTATATTTTTACCATCTTCTTGGTAAAGGGCCCAGAATGTCATACCATGAGTCAGCAGCACAGTTTGCGCTTGGACAGGTCAGTGTATTTTTAAGGGTCTATTTTCTCCTTGTTAAGATGAATAGATTTGATGGAATTATCCCCCAAATTCCTGACATATATGGAAAGTCTATAACTGGAGGTGAGATGTGCCTCTGCATATGAATATGAGTTTGAAGACGATTTTAGGAAATACCATAATGAAAAGTTAAATGTGAAGTTAAAAATGAATTAGTAAAGATCTAAAAGTATGAGAATAAGAACACTCTTTATGGAGCAGTATATTATATGAATATCTTATCTCTATTATAAATATACTGAGTCACATTAATTGTTTTCAGAATAAATATGATCCAGAATACTTAAAATTATATAATTTATTGTGTTTTCAGCAAATATATATATTTTATATGTACACAGCTTTCTTTATATATAAATTATATATATATATATATAAGTAATTTTATTTAATTTGAAAAGTTGTGTCACATACATTAGCTAAGTGTTGGCTAGTATGTCTCAGAGATTTTTCTAGAGTATTTCAACTGGAGCATTTAAGACATTTTAACCCATATGGTATATGTTAGAAACTATGGATTTCTTTGTTGAGACGGTTTCTGTTATTAGCAAGTTTGTTTGTTTTCGTCAGTGTCACAAATCAAAGACAGTTCAGGTCATCTGTTAATGACAGTTAATCAAAATATGTATATTAACCAACTTACTTTATTTATGATGGTAGAATTCTAGCTGCACCCTTAGTGATAATTTTCTGTAATCATAAACTGAGAATACCTATATATAGGGAAGACATTCCATGAGTTCAGTTGATGGTGAGAATGCTTTTAAGGATTTTATTTTCCAGAAGGTGAGGGGCTGTTTTTCAGAAACTAGTATCGTTAGGCCATTTCCACTGAAACAAAAAACCTGAAAACTTTCAGTGACGTTGCTCATCCGCTCTGACCCAATTTACAAAGGAATGTGACTCAAAAAAAAGCACTGAGAAAAGGCAAGCGAAATACCTGGGACTTGGTTCTTGCATCGGTGTTGTTGCAGCTAAATGACTACTGCATCAGGACCAGGAGAAGCATGTTAAAATGTATACATTTTCCGCTTAGTAGATTCCTGCAAGAGCCGCCTCATTGCTGGCACCAATGGACAATGACCCAAGGAGACATAGTAAACAAAGAAGCCACGGAGCCAAAATTATATTTTCCAACTGGCTTGTATTGCTCTCTCTCTGCTGTAATTTTTGCTTGAACTTGACAGCTAATCATTGGTAAGCATATGCTGCTGGTGAGTCTTGATCTTGCAGCATTGAAGCTTAGAGCCAAATTGACAGTGATTGCATTTTAAGTATCCGTCAGCTCAAGAATTTACAAATACCCAAATGGTTTTTGCAGAGATATTGACCGTAGGAAACCAAAGTGCCCTGAAGTATAACTGCTTTCATGAACTCAGATTTACTGAATACCTATTGTGGAGTCAGAGTCCAAAGTTTGCCCAGTGCGATGAAAATAATGCAGGTAAAAAATGGGGAGATTCCACCCTGTTGCCTGTCATGTAGTAGTTGAAATAAAGCATGAGTACAACTATAATGCAAAACATAATGGGATGAGTATAAGACTTTTGAAAACAGAGTGCTAAAGTGATTTGGATGAGGGAGTGATCTGTTCCAGCTGAAAATAACCAGAAATGATTTATTAATGAGGTGGCATCTGAACTGGGTATTGAAACTTCTCATCTGTGTGTTGACTGCAGATAAAATTAAGAGACTGATATTAGTAAAAGCATATACGGGGATGGGAGAGTATAAAAACATTGACCAAAGTTAACCTAGGATGAAGTGTAAGCAAACCAAGGACAGAAATGCTGATGTAGTTGAAAATTATGTTGGGTTAGATTGAGAGATTTGCAAGTTATTATAAAGAGTATGTGTATTTTTAAATAGGGAGACAACCTGAATAGAAGAAAGATATGTAGATAGATATAGAGAGACAGTTATCTGAGGATTATTTTATTTCCTATTTGTTTCAACCATTCACATTAATACCATTATTATACCCATTGTCTGGATGAGGTATTTGAGGCCCAAGGAAGATAAGGAACCTGACGAGGGCACCCAGCCAATAACTGGCCTAGCAGTATTCGAATATATTTGTTTTGACCCAGAGTCTGGGCCCTGTACCAATGTTGGAATTCTGCGTCCCAGAAGGTAATAGTATAAGATGAGTCACACAGCAGTGATAAGCTTAGTTGCATCCATAAGTTCCAGTGGGAACTTAAAGTTCTGATTCAACCATAGATCCAAATGAGACATTTCCTCTTGGTTATTATAGCTCATGATTTTTTTAAATTAAATTTTAATTTTTGAGCATTTTAGATTTATATAATTGTAGAGGTACTACAGAGGGGTCACGTGTACTCCACTGTGCTTGTAAGGTCAAAGTTAATATTACATGCTGCCTTGACATTCGAAGCCAGAGGGCCTTGAACGGCCTTACTACAAATTTCCCTCCTCACTCTATTTCTGAAAATAAAGTCCCCTAGCCAAACAATCTTCCTCATTAAATGAACCACATGCATGCAGTTCCTGCTTATCTCTGAGTAGTGGGTTTTAGTTCCCTGCTGGCCGTGGAATTACTGAAACAAGGTGATGACACCTTCCTGTGGGAGCCGGGGATGGGACAGGGGTGGTGAACCTCATCCTCTTGATACTACAAAGCCTGCTTCTTACAGCTCCTGGTTGTGCACTGTGTCCTGGATACAACCCACGTGGTGTGTGGTGTGTGTTGTCCTACTATTAACGTCTTACATTAGGTGGCATGTTTGTCACAGCTCCTGAACCAATACTGATACATTTGTAAAGGTTAAAATTCATACTGTATTCAGAATTCCTTAGCTTTTACCTAATGCCCTTTTCCTGTTGCAGCATATCACATTATGTTTAGCCATCATGTGTCCTTAGGTTCCTCTTGGCTGTGACAATTTCTCAGGCTGTGCTTGTTTTTGGTGACCTTGACAGTTTTGAGGACAGCTGGTCAGGTGTTGTGCAGAATGACTCTGTTGACATTTCTCTGTTCTTCTCATAGTTATACAGGGATTATGGGTTTGGGGGAGGAAGACTACAGAGGTAAGATGCCGTTTCCTCACATCATATCAAGGATACCTGCTACCCACATGACTTATCCCTGTTGGTGCTAACTCGATCACCTGGGTGAGGTGTGTTTGTCAGGTATCTCCACTGTAAATGACTCTCCCCGCTTTTCATCCTGTGCTCTTTAGAAGGAAGTCAGTATGCACAGCCCACTCTTAAAGAGTGGAGAGTTATACTCTATCCTCTGGAAGGCAGAGTATCTACATAAACTTTTTGAAATTCTTCTACCAAGGAGAATTGTCCACTCTCCCCATATACTTATTTTTCAGTCATTTATGGAGTCACAGATATTGGTTTTATAGGTTGGATATAATCCAATTTTATTTTGTTGCCCAGATTGTTCCAGCTTTGGCCACTGGGAGTAGGCTCCTGTTTTGACATACCTGGATCACTGTGCATGTGTGTTTATATGGATGTGTTTTGCAGCACTTGTATTAGTTTCTGGTATCACAAGATGTTCGGGGCTTGTCTTGTACATTTTCTACCTTAGTCCTACAGTAACCCCTTTCTCCAAGGAGCCTTGGCTCCTTCTTAGAGAATGGCATTAAATTCTGAGATCTGGTTGCTAAGTATGCTCACTGGAACTGGGCAGCCTCACTGTTCCTAGGTATGCTCAGCTGATAGAGCAAGGAAATATATGTGTGTGCATAAGCCACGTATAGGCACATATCTATAGGTATTTATATATGTAAACACGGGTGTATATAATAGGGTAAACGTGAGTACATGTTTAATTATTCAGTTCCTATATACTGTATCGTAGTATCAGAACTGTACTCTATTGGACATGACTTTATTAACTGGAGTACGGTGATTTTCCACAATTCATTTTGCCGTTAGTCTTACAAACTTTACTCATTTCCAAGGTAACTAAGGTCAGCATCTTTCTCCCCATCTCTTTCAGTTAGATTATTTCATACCTTTGTAATCCAGTTAAATTGTTTCATCACATTTTGCATTCTATCCGGTATTCCTGTGAAGGGTGTTCTGAAATGTGTAAATGCATGAAAAATCTCCATCTCATTTTTGCAACTCTAGGACTCAGATTTTTCTTATTTTAATTGAAGACATCTCTTTGTTGTTTAAAACTATTGGAGTTATTTATGTTATCTGGTGTTGCACAAACTATGTCTGTTCATCTAATATATGCTGATCCATCACGTATTCTTTGTAAGCAGCTATTCTGTATTCCCAACTCTTCTCCAGGGAAGAGAAACAGACCTAATTTAGCCACTGCTCCTGCTGTAATGAGATTCCCAAGTTTATGTCGGAATTGTCTCCCTTTTTGTAAATAGTATTCATTACATGCCTCAAATCCAGCAAGGTGTTAACACAGTCCATCTTTCCAGTGTCCCTGGTCTGTCAAGACCTTCTCTTGATATGAAACCAGTTAGATTTCCATTGTTTTCTGTTGCAGGTGTTACCATTTTTGCATGAGGTTTTTCTGGGTTTGGTCCCAGGTTCCTCTACTCATTATATTTTCAAGTTGTATAATCCTTCATGATCACCTTCACATGCAAAGTAGTTTCTTATATATAAAATACCTAATATGGTATTTGCAAGTACTTCTAATTACCCATAATATTTGAAATGCCAGGTTGAGATTCTTTAGACTTGTATGAGTGGAGAACAGATAAAATACTTTGAGCAGAAGATGGTTAATGCAGAATGTGTGCAGTTGCGAGAGGGACCTGACATGTGTTATGCAAGATGAATGAGTTCCTTTGTTCAAAAAATATTTATGGAGCACACGCAAAGTGCCGGACACTGTGACAAGCACCAAAGCTACAGGAGTTAGTATAACACGCAAAACCTCACTTCTCTTATAAAGTTTAAATTCTAATGCAGAGATATGGCAGGTATACAGACAAGAAAAATATGAACACATAATATGCCTTAGTAGGAATAAATTTTATTAAGAACACTAAGCTACATGAACAGAGATCGATGGAAATGGGCACTTGCCCAGCAGAGGATGGCCACACATAGGCTCTGACAAGCTCATTTTTAAGCAAGGACTGAAACAAAAGGCATGCAGATATAAGAAGAAAGAACATTTCAGTGTAAGGAAACACCAAGTACAAAGCTTCTTAGACAAATCAGGCTGAGTGCAAATCAGACTGAGAAATAGCTTAAAGGCTAATGTGGCCCATAAGCCACATGGAACCCACACAGGTACCTGTCTCAGGTTCTTAATCCCCTCTCTTTCTCTCTCCTTTTCAAATGATCTTACAGGTAGGGTAAGCACATAATTTAAAGACCCAGCTAATACAGTTTTGAAAAATGAAAGAGCACTAGTAATAATTATACTAGTTACAAAGCAGAAATGCTATATATGATCTATTAAACTATATATGATCATGCTATATATGACCTATTAAACAGGATAAATAAGCAAGAACCGATTTATGTTTTCTCAGAAGTAGGGAAGGAATAATCTCCCAATTTGTAAAGTAGGCAATGAGGTAAAGAATTGTACCTTCTTCTCTTAATACATGAATGAAAAGGAAGAGATACCAAACCATTTTGTTCCTATCGAAATAAGCAACGTGTTCATTTTCCACCATGCCCATGTTAGAACCACTTTAGACCAAGATTTAACTGTGGATTACTAAAGGAGAACCCACAGAAAAATCTGTAATTTTTAAAATATTTGGATGAATGACTGTAGCATTTTAAGAAATAATGAAATAAGATGCAGGGTTCATGGGGTAGGTGGCAGTAAGTACGGATTTCAACTTAGGATGTCATCTAAGTGGAGGTAACAGTTGACAGTGTTGGGTGGGATATTGGGAGACTAGGTAAAACTGGATCAAGATTGACATTGTTGGGTGAAGCCAGAGCAGTGAATGCCATAATGTATGGAGAAGATATAGATGGGGGAGAAACACAAAGGGATATTGAGCAGTGTTCATGGCAATGTTCATATTCACAGTATGAAAGAAGGAAGAAGAGTGAACATAAAAAAAGAGAGTATAGTCAGAAAGGTGGGGTGTGGACCAGGATAGCACTCCATCACAGAAGTCAAGTCTTGAGAGTTCTTGCAGTGTTCCCCTGTTCTACCCTTGGTATCTCCATACCAGCAAATGTGGCACCAGGAAGTATGAAGATTGCAAAGTAGAGACATCTGGTTGACCCATAAGTACAGGAGGCAATGTGGAAACATCAGAATGAGGTGAATCCAAATAAGACTGAGACTTTCATATTAGATAATGGAAAAGGAGCCCTGCACGTTGAGAGCTGGCTCCTTTTCTTGCTAAAAATGTGAATTGGTAAAAAAATAATTTTAATGTTTTCATCTATAAACTAGAAATAGTAATCCTTGCACAAATTGCCTTATGGGGCTGATAAGTCACTTGAAGTATTAAAAAGAAAGTGCTTTATGATGAAAACTCTAAATGTGGCGTGGAAACATGCTTCTGAGGTATAAAAATATAGGCAAATGCTGCTCTCAGCTCCCTTAGTTTTAGAAGTCATAGATCTGTGTGATGAAATCTTTTATAGGTAAAACCAAAAAAAAAAGAGAGAGAGAGGAAGAAAGAGAGAGGACAAAGAACGTGTAGCATAGTGAGATTATGAGGTTCTGCCTCTTCTTTTGTTATGGATTTTAGACAAGTAACTGAAACTGTCTGTGACTCAGTTACCCCATCTGTGAAATGGTGCATATTCCCCAACGCTTACGGAATGGGGAGAAGATACATAGTGGAGATTCAGGTTCACAGCTGTTAAGATGATTGTTTTTATATGGTTTGTGATGAGAAGGTGTGAAGCGAGTCTGTCTGGGGCTATTGAGAAGGAAAAAGCAAAGGAATCTTTTGATTTCCTTAGGGCTATTCTAATCCAGTCCACCAGAGTAAAAACAGAAGAGACACTTCTACCATCAAGTTTTGAGAGAGTTTCTCTACTGCTAAAGTGTGTTCAGCAAAATTGAAGAGGAGTATCTCCAAAAATTATGTGAACTGTTGAGGACAAAATATTCTTTCTGAGCTTTCCCCTTTGAATTGTAGGACACAGGAGCAAAATGGCATGGAGTCTCCTTTGGATCTGCAGACTGTGGGAAGGGGCGATGCCATGTCACTGGCCCCTTGTTAGGTGTTCTTTCCAGACTGAGCAAGGTACCCGAGAAAAAGTAATTTGTAAATTGAACTAAAACAGAAAACCTTGTGATTTTCACACCTAAATATTACACTTAGGCTCCTAACCAGGCTGCTTTCAGGGCTATATTGCTTTCAAATGAGACCATGGGCAAGTCACTTCTCTGGTCTCTATATCTTTAATTAAAGCAAGAAAATGAGAAGAATAACCATGTCCCCAAGAGAGGTACTTCTGGAAGGAAATGAATTTTAAAAATACCACGATTTTTGTTGACAGCTCTCAAATCAGCTACATTCAGTAAATAACCAACCTTTCATTAACCGTTTGAAAAACGAGCCGCTAACCAATACTGGAGGAATGGAAGAGGCTCTTTGCTACACATGGCAAATGGAAATTTCCCTTAAAATAGGGTTCTTGAAAAAGAAGAGAATTTGAATGACCAGAAAATACCATGAGAGGATTACTGCATTCAGGAACTTTCCAGATAATCTCCTTGTGTGTGTGTGTGTGTGTGTGTGTGTGTGTGTGTGTGTGTGTGTGTGTGTGTGTGTGTGTGTTTGCAGTTAGGGAGGAAAAATAATAACCCCTCTACCCTTCTGAGTTCTTGGCTGGGACTCCCTTTATAAAAGATATATTAACAGGAGAAAAGTAAACAGAAGTTTAATAACATGGACACCTCCTGTATATGTGGTAAATACCCAGAAAGGCTGAGCAACTCCCTGAGATGGCCCAAGCCACCACCTTGAATACGATCATCAGCTATAGACAAAAGAAAGAAAAGTACAGGAATGGCAGGCCAGTTACGGGAGATGACCGGGAAAATCACAGTAAACCAGAGTCAGCTTTGCTACGCAGATTTAAAGGCCTGCCTTTGCCAAGGGCCAGATCCTCTTGTGAGTTGCCCATCCTTCTCTTCCTGGGACAGGGAGGAAGACACATTTTCAAGTGGAGATTCCCTTTAAAAATTACATTTGTAAATGTCAGTGTTACCCTTTCAAAAGGGTAACTTCTACTCTGTTTTCAGATCTTCTCCTGGATCTGCAGTTTCTTAAAATATCAATTCAAAAAAATCCTTATGCCAAAGAGGTGTATTTTGGGGTGATGTCCTCTGCTAGCCCTCATTACTAAGAATGTGTGACTGTTGGCAAATAAACTTCCTGGAGCTCGATTTTGCAAACTATTTAATGGATACACCATATGCCCTACATGGAGCTCAGAGGGTTTCTAGGAGGACTAAATGTAATAATGGATGTACATTTTTGAGAAAACTTCAGGACATTTCTAATTACAAGTGACTGCCTGTTTAAGAATCAAAGATCAGCTTACCTGGATTATAAATTAAGAGAAATAATTGTTGCTTAATTATTACAAAAGAAGGAAGGAATGAAAAAGGAAGCAAGGAAGGAAGGGTGGGGGTTCAGGACACGTTACCCACCAAATGGCACCTTGGCACCTTGAATGTCTTAAACTAAGAGTTTGAGAAAATGGCAGAAGCCATACGGTCACTATGACCGCCACCCCCCAAAATAGGTCATAGATCTTTCCTGTGAAAGATGCCCTCCGTGTACCAGAAGGAGAGAAGACAATCTTATCACCAGAGACAGAGAATTCAGGGTGGAGGAATCTGTACAAACAAACCGTATCTTCCCAGTTCCTCCCCAACCATTGATTCCTCCAGCCCAAAACTCTGTGTCTTGTCAATCCTTCACAGATTTAGTTTCCTCATCTAAAATGTAGAAAAGCTTCCAACTCTGGTCACCTAGGTCTTTATTCTCTTGTGAAGGCTCCCAGGTACACATAAAATCTAATAAAATCTGAATGCTTTTCTCCTGTTGATCTGTCTTTGTCAGTTTAATTTTCAGACCCAGACAGGGACCCTAAGAGCATTGAGAAAAATGTTTTCATCCCCTACAGGAGGATGGAATAATTGAAGAGAGGGAGGAAAAAAAGAAAAAAAAGAAGAGAGAAAAATGGAGGGAGAGAGGGAATGAGGGAGAGAAGGAACAAGAAAAAGAGAAAACAAGCAATGACTTGTGATCCAACTGTTATCCAGGAAGTTTAGTGGATTAGTTAGTTTACGTTGTTGAATTTGACCTGGGAGGTGGGGGGTGGAAGGAGGGGGACAGAATAATGCACTTCTTCCACACCTTCAATTGCCCTGCAGAGACATGCATGTGATGACCCTGTGATGTGACACAAAACCAGAGGCCAGTGTGCTTCTCTTGTATTACTGCCTTTCCAGGTCTGCTGTCTCTGATAAAAAATGGGACACAAATCCTGGGAGTAGCAAAGCGGAAGAGAGAGGAATCAGGGCAGAATCACCGTGGGTGCTGGAAGGTGGCTTTCTCAGAACAGACGTGTGGTGAGCTCAGGAATAAATGCATCAAAGCTCCCGTGTTTAATATCCACGTATGCACACAGTGCTTGTGCGTGTGCGTCAGCATCACTGAGGCCACGGCACATGTGCTATAAGGAGGGGGAATGCACAAGGAAGTCTCACCCCGCCCCCAATCTTGTTTTTATTTTTTCTTAACTTTTATTTTTTATTGGAGTATAGCTGACGTACAATGTTGTGTTCGTTTCAGGCGTACGGCAAAGTGATTCGGTTACACATATACATATATCTATTGTTTTTCAGATTCTTTTCCCATTTAGGTTATTACAGAGTATTGAGTAGAGTTCCCTGTGCTTTACTGTAGGTCCTTGTGGTTTATCTATATTATGTATGGTAGTGTGTATAGGTTAAGTGTGCTAATCTCTTTTCTTTTGCGTATGTATATAGAGGCCAATATACTTCATCTCAAATATGCTGTACCATTGGCTGCTGAGCATGTGTTATGCTCTGATTTCAGCTACAGGACATTCATTCTCTTACCTCCTGCCCATCCTGGTGTTGTTTGTTGGTTGGGTGTGGTGCTGGGGCCCTGGGCTAGAGCTGGGATCTGTGGACCTCTTCTGTGAGAAGTCGCTGTGTGAATCTGGGCAAGTGGCTTTCCTCTCGGGCAAACCAGGGGGAACGAGTTACTGCCTGCCCATCTCGCAGAGGTCCTTGGAGGCTAAGGTAAATCATAGCAGCATTAAAGCTTTAAGAGCCATAAAGAGCTCTGTACAACTTAGAATGTTTTATAAGCCACCCTTATGGACAGTATTTCAATCTTGGATGGCTACAGTTCTCTGTTTTTTTCTGTCTACTTCCAGAGGTAAAATTAAATAAGTACTAAACAGACCCTGAATCCCTCTCTTCTGATGGCTAATAGGAAGAGTTTCCTACTCCTTTTCCTTGTATTAGATAAATTTATTCTACTCTCGATAATAATTTGTTTTTAACTTTTTAAAAGTTAAAGTCACTTCTCTTCCCATTTGAGGAACGTGTGATCTCCTGAAGAGTAGCAAAGGGTCAGTCTCACCCGTGGAATAAATTAACCTTGTGATCTTAGGTCATCCCAGTTTCTGGCTCTTGGTTTCTTTAGAATTAAAATTAAGATGTACGAATAAATAATCTCTAATGTCATTCCAGCTCTAAAATTACATGATGCTGGTAGTTTGAACAAATGTTTTACTTTGCCAGAATAGATTACTAACTACTACTTCAAAAAAACTGGAGCCATTTTAAATTTGAGATTTTAGAACTTCTTGGTTTAAGAGTTATTTTTTTTTAAATAACAGGGAAAAAGAATTCTGCCATCAACTTTTTCTGAATGTTCTGTCCTTTATCCCTTTTTGTTTTTATACTTCTGGATGTAGAACTAGTATAAATTATAAGTAGAACAAATAGTGTCAAAGTTGAAGTATTGCTAGAACTTGTATGTAAAATCAGATGGCACTCCACATTTGTTACTTTAAGAAAGAGTTCAAGACCCCTACTGGCTTGTTACTATGAATGAGTGGCTGTGATTTGTGTCCTGTGACTTTTATGTTTCTGCCAGGGGCTAGATTACCTTGGCAAACCTCACAAGACACTGTTCTTAGTTTATACCTTCACCTTCTTTGCAAGGTTTTTTTCCTAAGATGTCCCAGTGAAATAGGTCAGCCTTGCTATTCCCAGTCCATGGAAAAATGTAATGCCCCTGTGACACATTTCTCCTGTGGTTCAGACTTGAAATCAGAACCAAAAAATAGAACAGAAAATGACTGATCTTGAGGCAGGAGATTGATGGGCCCCCAGGGCAAACAGGTTGAGTTCATTACCTATGGACCGATTCTCCGAGACAAGAATAATAGGACAGTTGAGACAGGAGGCTGGGCCCTGCCCAGATAGAAGGTGAGAGACCACATATTCCTCATTCTTGAAGTCAGGACACCTCCCCAACTACACATGTGCAGAAAGGCTCCTTGGAGGTCAAAAGGGGAGTGATGCTAAGTGATACCAACTAGTGTTCACTACCCATAGGGCTCTTCGGTAGAATCCATCTTGGCTCAGAGATGCACGTGCACACCCGGGAAAATCCTGAAATACACCAAATATGGACTCTGAAGCAGGGAAATCAAAATGAGTAGCCAGAGGAAACCCGGAGGAAATACCCCATAGAAGTGATTCAAACTGCCACAAGGGCGTGACTCTCTCTCTGAGAGTCTATCCACACGTACTGTACTTCTTTTTTCTCCTAATAAATACTTTACTTGTTTCACTACTTTCCGTCTTTGTGGGAATTCTCTCTCTGCAAAGCCGCAGGGCCAGGACCTTGTCAGTGACCACGGGTCTAGTGGCTAGGATTCGGTGCTCTCACCGCCGCGACCCGACCTCAATCACTGGCCGAGAACTGAAACTCTGCTTCAAGCCGCAGCAGGCAGAGGCTACCGGAGATCAATCTGAGCCACAAACACCTGAGAGGACAAGTGCGACCCAGGCCTCGGAGAGTTACAAAGCTAGCTTAACTTTCATGTCACAGCCAAGTGCTATCAGGAGAAACAAAGGCTTATAAAGAATATCATTGCAACAGGTTTTTAGAAATGTTTTCTCTTAAATCCACTTTGTCTTCTAAAAATTACTCGCATTTGATGAAGAAAAGTAAATTCTTTCTGTATATAAAGTATTTAATAAACAAGGTCATGAATAATAATATTTATTATTATTATTTTGCTAACTCTATATCTACATAGTCTTTTACTACATTCTATTAGGAAAGCAGTAAGCCTGCATTATGAGTACATTTTTTAAAAATGAGACCAAGTTTTTAGATATCTATAGTCTATTTTTAAAGCAACAACAAAATGTATTCACCTGTGTTACTGAGTTTTCATGTTATTTGGCAAACGAGATGATTTAGATGTTGGCTAACACTCCATCATCTTTAAATTTCTTTCATTCGGCCCATTTGACATATGATACTTGTGGTAAATGTGCCATAAATGAGGCCATGAAAGGATAAGGGTATTTAATTTGTCAGTAATTCCTATTTCAACAGATTTTCAAAGGAATTACAGATGTGAAGGAGCCTCTGAGTGAAATTAGGCCTAAAATATATTTGCGGCTTTCAGAGGAAGAAAGGGAAAAAGGAAAAGGAAAGAGAAACTTAGATGATTTTATAATCGATACTTTCATGTGTGTAACATGTTGACTTATAGTCTACATGCATATGCGATAAATGTCTAGCTTACTTTTTATGAAATAAAATGAGTTTAATTTGATAGAAAGAGAGAAGTTGATTTCATTTATAAGAACTTACCCAGTGCACAGAGATCGCAAAATAATAGCAGAGAACGTTGAAGATGGGTTAGAATTGATGAAGGAAATGTAGCATCTCCCTGGGGTTACTACTCTGGTTTACCGAAGAGAGAATATTCCAACACCCTTCAGAAAACAGGAAACAAGGACCCAACTGATCCATCACCTCCTTAGTGACAAACTGTCTCTAATGCAGTGACCTCATAGGATGTTTTAATGCATGGGCGATGTCTTGAGGAAAAAAGGAAGTGTTTAGAAAATGGTTGATTTGATATGAGGTGTTAAAGCTGCCTTAGACATCTAACTTTGTTTGGTGTAATATAACCTCTGAGTGCAAGGCCATCTAAGTATTGGAAGAACCTACTACCCTTTATACCATTCCTATCATTGCCAGGGGTTCTGAGTTGAAAGAAAAAAAACATTGGAAAGTTCTAAACAGCTGAAAAAGTGCTGAGAAATAATGAATGTTTAAAAAGGTTATGAAAGTGGTACATCCAGACAATGGAATATTATTCAGTGCTAAGAACAAATGAGCTATCAAGTCATGAAAAGAAATGGACCAATCTTAAATGCATATTGCTAAGTGAAAAATAACAATCTGAAGAGGCTCGTACTATATGATTCTAACCATATGACATTCTGGAAAAGGCCAAACTATGGAGACAGTAAACAGATCGGTGTATGCCAGGGGTTATAGGTGGTACAGTGGTGGGTGGATGAATAGGCAGAGCAGAGGGAATTTTTAGGATAGTGAGAATGCTCTGTACGATACTCTAACGGTAGATACATGTCATTATACATTTGTGCAAACCCATAGAATGTACAGCACCAAGACTGAACCCTAATGTCACCTGTGGACTTTGGTTGATAATGATGTGTCAATGTAGATTCATCAGTTGTAAGAAAAATGTACCACTTTAGTGTGGGATGTTTGTAGTGGAAGAAGCCATGCCTGTATGGGGGGCAGAGAATATATGGGAACTCTCTGTACTTCCCCCTCAACTTTGCTATGAGCCTAAAACTACTCTAATATATATACACACATATTTAATATATAAATGTATATGTATTTTATATGTATATAATATGTATATGATAAGAGAAAAATTATAAAATGGAGGCATCCAGGTTTATTGCTATTTAAATTATTTAAAGTGTTGATCATGCTGCAGTTTAGCCCATCTTCGAAGTAAAAGTTGGCAAGCCTTCAATTAGAATGTTTAGTAGCCTTAATAAGAAAATTATTAGGAAGTTTCTGCCAGAATACAGTATATCCTATGTGCTTAATGTTTCAAAAAAAAAAAGCACCTACTCTTTTAAAAGCCTGCCTTAATGGTTCAGAATCCATTTATTCATCATATTGATTAAAAACTTATAATATGTCCCACACTGCTCCATACAAATGATCCTGAAGTGACCTAAATAAAAACTCTTGCTTTCCTGGACTTTTCATTCAGGATGGAGTGATTCAGGTTAGATAAGATACAAAATAGTTTGTGACCACCTGGAGGGGTGGGATAGGGAGGGTGGGAGGGAGGGAGACGCAAGAGGGAAGAGATATGGGAACATATGTAAATGTATAACTGATTCACTTTGTTATAAAGCAGAAACTAACATACCATTGTAAAGCAATTATACCCCAGTAAAGATGTTAAAAAAACAAAAAGATACAAAATAGTAAAATATATACTAAGCTAGATTGTAATAAATGCTGTGGGGGAATATTAAAAAAAAAGTCAAGAGGACAGAAAGCGCAATGGAAAGTAGGTGTAATTTTAAGGAATGGAAAGTAGGTGTAATTTTAACGTGGAAGGCTTCACTAGGGAAATTATACATAAGTGAACACATGAAGAAGGATAGAGAGGATGTGGTTATGGATGTGGGTGGAGACCATTCTAGGCAGTGTCCACAGCTGATGTGAAATCCCTAAGGGAAGAGTTTGTGGAACAGCAAGGAAGCCAGTGTTGCTGATCAGACTGAGCAAGTCAGCTGTTAGTAGGACATGAGATCAGAAGGGTAACATGGGAGCTTTACAGATGTAGCGCTGTGGATAGCCCACACTGTGGTAAGCATTTTGTCTTTTACATGGGGTGATATAGGAAGTCATAGGCAAGTTTTGAGCAGGACTGAGTGATATGATTTGACTAATAATTTAAAAAACATGTTTCTGAGGAATATCTTCTTTTGGAATGACAGAGTAACTTGTGACAGCGGCACTACAGAAAACAACTCAAGAAGCTGGGTAAATTCAAGTAAAACAAGGAAAAACAAAAAAGGAGAGAAATAATCCCCATGTTTACAGTTTGTGAAGCATTTCTTTTCTATTACTTCATTTTCAGCCTATTTGTGTCTTTGAATATAAATGTTGTCTTTTGTAGGCTGCGTGTTATAACTCTTGATTTTTTATCCAGTCCCACAGCCTCTGCATTTTGATTGGAATATTTAGCTCATTCACACTTAATGTAGCTATTGATCTCAATGGAATTATACCTGCAATTTTGCTATTATGCTATATGTCTTTATGTCTTTTTGGTTCTTCTGTTTCTCCATATATGTTATATAGATGCTTCATGGCTTACCACTTTACCTCCTTCATATATCCAGAATACATTGTTAAAATTACTGCTTTAAATAATCATAGGCTTTTAAAGATATTAATAGAAAAAAGAGAAAAAAATTATTTTTATGCACATGTTTAGTATTTCTGGTGTTCTTTCTTTCTTCCTGTGGAATTGATTTATCATTTACTTTTATTTCCTTTCAGTACGAAGAATTTACCTTAGTAATTTTTTTAGGAAAGATATCCATATTTGTTTACTTGGGAAATTTTTGTTTCTTTATCATTTTTGAAGAATAATTTCACTGGATATAGAATTCTTGACTTTTAAATTTCTTTCAGAACCTCAAGTAAGTCATTACCAGTACTTCTAGTGTTTCTTTGTCTCTGATGAAGAGTCTGCTGTTTATTTTATTATTGTTCCATCTTGGCTTATAATCATTTTTCTCTTTCCACTTTCAATATTTTCCCTTTGTCTTTGGCCTTCTGGAGTTTGACTGTGATGTGTCTAAATGTGATTTCTTTCTGCTAATCTTACTTGGAGTTCATTGATCTTCTTGATCTATTGATTGTTTTTTAATCACATTATTGAGGTTTTCAGTCTTTATTTCTTCAAGTATCTTTCTGCCCCATTTTATGTCTGCTCTTCTTCTAGGATTCCCATTATCCAAGTCTCTGAGGTTCCTTTTTCTGAAATCATTTTACTCTCAGTTCCTCCGATTGTCTATTCTCTATTTATCTGTAATCAAATTTACTGATCTGTTCTGTCAACTGCACTGTGCTTTGAACCCGTGTCGTGATTTTTTTCACATCAATTATTTCTTCTCAATTCTAGCTTTCCACTTAGTTCTTTTGAATAGTTTGTATTTCTGTATTCAGAATCCATATTTATTGTGTCATTGTGATATCTTTGTTTAGTTATTTTAATATGATACTATTAATTCTTTTAACATATTTATAATGCTAGCTTTGAATAGCTTTTCTCCTAAGTTCAATATCTAGACCCACACAGAATCAGATTCTATTGACTGATTTTTTTCTTGTAATAGCACACTTTTTTGGTTTTTTTGCATGCTTCAGAATTTTTGTTTAAAACTGCATTTTAAGGTAATATACAATAGTACCTCTGGATTCTATTTTATTGTTTGAGGGCTTTGTTTGTTTCCTTTTTTTAACCTGTCTGGACTTAAATTCTGGATTTTTCTCTGTATATGTGCAACCACTATCATTTCTGTTCACCCTTATATTCTTAAATTTATTTTTAAATACCCACAAGGATTCTCCAAGTGTCTGCAGAACTCAGCCAAATATTTGGGCAGAGGTTGAGTTAAACGCTTCTCATCTGTCAGTCTTGTCCCAATCAGTCTGTTTCTTGGATGGGGACACATTCAGTGCCTCCATCTCCCCTGGCTTCACCTGTTCTGGGCTCTATCAAGTCTCCCCAGGACATGCATACAATTGCCCAGTGAGTGAGCGATGTTTGGAGAGCCTATCTCTGCCCTCCTACTCTCCTCTTATGTCAAGAATCTTCTCTTTAACTTCTGGCTGGACTTGTACTAACTCCAACATGGAGACCACAACCTCCTGAAGGTTTACCTGTTTATTCCTGCCTGAGTCCACAAATTTTACCTTGGAAGGCTGTGGGGTTTTATTCTCAACCCAAATATAGTTTATTACACAAAGCAACAAATCTTAAGGTTGGCAGGTTTATTTATGTTTGTCCTTGTCAGAACTAGGCATGGGAGAGAAGTTATCTCTAACTTCCCCCATTCTTACCCCAAGATCTTGCTTAGTTTTTCAAAAATAAGTGTCTCTTGATTTGGGTCTTCTTTTGGTTGATTTCCAGAGTCATGGGAATTGTTTTGATTTTTTTTTTCCCCTGCTTTAGTGTTTTATGACGACCATACCATAAAAGGTGGTAGAGACGTAGGTTAGATTACAGTGTCCGTGTTGGAGGATGAAATAGAAATGCTGATTTGTGTTCAACTTTACAAATCAAAGATGTATATGTAATGTCTACGTGTGATACAACTAAAAATCATAAAACAAGTTGTAGCTGAAAGTTAATTGTAACATATAAAAATACTTGATTAGTAAGAAAGAAGAGAAAAAATAGTTGAAGTTGAAAATAAATGTTAAAATAGTATATAAACCCTAATATACCAGTGATGAAAATGGAACATTTAGTTGATTTAAAGGACAAATATTGTCTAAATGCAATTAGACATTGTCTAATGTCTAAATGCTGTTTACAAGTGATACATCTTAAGATACTGAGAATAAATTTTGGAAAATGAGAGGATATAAAAGAAAATCAAATGCAAACAATGATTTAAATATTCTCACCATTCTCTTATCAGGCAAAGTTCACTATAAAAAGAAGAATTATTTGAAAAAATAGGGTGACATTTCTTAATGATTAAGGTGATAATTCTCCTGGAAGATATAAGAAAACTAAATCATTATGAACATAATAATATAACTCCAAAATGTTTAAAAATAATTTTACAGGAAAAGAAGAACCAAATGAGTATTATAAAGATTTTAAAAGAATACTAATGAAGATATAATTATAAAACCTTTGCAGAGAAACCAAGAACTATTGTCAAAGGAAATTTAAGCCTCTAAAAGCAAATACCACAACATAAGAAAGGCTACTACTTATCTAAGTATTTATCTAAGTATTCATTTCAAGAATTTTCAAAAAGAACAGCAAATTGAACCCAAAGAAAGTAGAAGGAAGGAAATAAGCAAAGAGCAGACTAAAATCAGAAAATAATGTTCAATATTAAAATCAGTGAGGTAAGAATTAACTGTTTGATAACCTTAATAAAAATTGATAAACTCTAGCAAGACTGATAAAAAGATGAAGCAGAAATTAATATGCACAATTAAGAGTGAATTATAAAACTTGGACCATAATTTTTGCAGACATTGAAAAATCATGAGAAGATATTATGCCACATAACTTAAAACTTTAAGGTAAAGTAGACAAGTTCATGGAAAAAGCATAAAATACAATTACTGACTCAAGAATAAATAGAAAAATCTAAATAATTCTATATCAGAAACCAGATGATTTCACCAATGAGGTTTTCCAAACATTTACAAAAGAAATAACAGCAATCTTTCTCATGTTCTTTTATAAAAACTAAAGAAAAACAGGGAAATTTCCACACCTATTATGAAACAAAACAACTCCAAACACCACAATATGATAAGGACATGACAAGAAAGGAAAACTGGAAAATTACAAGCCCATTGCTCACATGAAAATAGATTCTAAAAAAACCTAGCAAATTGAACTTAGAAAGGTATAAAGAGGAAATCAAACCAAAATCATGTGAGTTTATTTCTGGAAGCATTTCTTTTAGTTTTTTTTAAACACTTGATAGTCAATTGTGATTTTTCTCTATGTAAATAAAAAAGCAAAATCATAAGGTCATTTCAGTGCATGCGGAAAAGCATACAGTGAAATTCAAAGCTAGCAATTGTAAAACGTTAACAAACTATGAGGAAAAGAGCACTGCCTCAGTCTTGTAAGTATCCTTGAACAACACAAGAAAAAATATGTTATACATAGTACTCAATGGTAAATTACTGAAAATGTTTCTTCTATCATACAGAATGAAACAAGGATGCCTCCTCTGACCACTTCTATTCAGAATTGCATAGGAGGTCAGGGAGAGAAAAATAAAGTATGGAATGGGAATGAAAGGCATGCGGATTTGAAAGTAAGGAATAAAATACAATTTTTAGAAAATCTGAAAGAATGTGAATCTATAGGAATTGAATGCATAACTTTAGCACAAATGCCAATATAAAGTCAGCATGAAACTTTATTTCTTTATACTAACAGCAAACAAATAGAAAATGGAATGTTGAACTGACACTACTTATAAGATATTATAAAGCATCAAATAATTATGCATACATCTAACACAGATGTGGACTCGTATAAACAGAAAACTATAAAACGCAGTTGAGATGAATTAAAGCAAACCTTAAAAAATGGAGGGAGACAGCAGTTCTTGGATTGGAACACTTAATATGTAAAGACAGTTCTCCACATGTTGGTCTAAACATCTGATGCAATTCCAGTGTAAATCCTAGAAGTGAGTTTGTTTGTTTGTATGTTCCTATTTCTTTATTTATGTATTTGTCGACATTGGCATACTCATCCTAAAATTCTTACTGGAATTCAGGGGTCAAGAATAACCAAGATAACCTTGAACAAGGTGAACCAAGTTGAAAGATTTATGACTTACTATATAGGTAGAATTATTAAGACCATGTAGCATTGGCACAGGGGTAAATAAATGGATGGAACAGAATAGAAAGCCCCCAAATATTCTGTCATTTGATTGATGACAATCACGCCTCTGCAGTGCAGCGCAGACAAGCTATTGGATATAAATGATGTCAATTTGATATTCATTTTAAAGAATTTTGACAAGTGACATTATACATAAAAATCTCTTCCAGATACTTCAATAAGTATTTCTTAAATAGGATTAAAAAAAAGATTAACAGAAAGGAAAATACCAATAAATTATACTAAACTGATGCTTTTTATCATTCAAAAGTGATGCTTTTTACCAGTCCATTAAGTGAGTGAAACTTCTACCTAGAGAGCAGGATGTGATATTAGTAATACTCATATCTGACAAAAGACACAGAAACAATACGTAAAGAACTCCTACAAATGCCTGTAAACAACAGATCACCTAATACCAGTATAGGCAAAAGAAGATTTCCATACGGCCAATAAATGCCTTAAAATACTGACTTCTTTAATTGCTGGAGTAAAGGCAAATTAAACCCCACCAAAGTAGCTTAAATTTAAATGCTGAAAATACCAACTGTTCATGAGGATGAGAAGCAGCCGCCGGTGAGAGATCAGTTACCACAACGACTTTGGAAAAAGTTTCATAGTTTCTACTAAATCTGAAATCGTTCCCACTTTCTGGGCCAGGTTTCCACTTCTCGAAAGTACCATAAAGAGAACCATATATGTGTCAGGCAGAAGATATTCATGCATGTGCCCATGACAAAATAATTCAGAGTAGCTCCAAACTGGAAATAAATCAAAGGTTCAAGTAAGCATTGGGGTATCCATACAATGGAATATATTCATTAATGAGAAAGCGTTAGTGCCTGTTATAACAGAACTGCATGGATAGATCTCAGGAACAATTTTGCTCTGAGGAAGCCACATACCAGAGTGGACATTTATGATTCCCTTTATATAGAATTTAAACCTGAAAAACCTTACCGGTCGAGGCAAGTTAGCTTACCATTACTTACGTGGAAGTGGTGCTGGATCCCACATTTCATGGCTTCATCTGGGTTAGGGTAAGTCGAGGGTGTTCACTTTGCAAAATCCATTGAGTCACAAGATGTGATATTCGGTATAAAGTTTACTTTAGAAAAGTTTACGTGGCTCCTGAGTTGGCCTGGGGAGGATAAAAATCCAGGATGGGATTTATTCCAGTAAGCAGATGAGTGAAGACAATTTGGATTAGGGTTTTTGTGATGGTAGAGATGAGAATTCTTTAGATCCTACACGCTTGCTGATGGGCTGAGACACCCAGAGGAATCAAGAATAGCTTCATGGGCTTCCCCGGTGGCGCAGTGGTTGAGAGTCCGCCTGCTGATGAAGGGGACACGGGTTCGTGCCCCGGTCCGGGAAGATCCCACATGCCGCGGAGCGGCTGGGCCCGTGAGCCATGGCTGCTGAGCCTGCGCGTCCGGAGCCTGTGCTCCGCAATGGGAGAGGCCACAATAGTGAGAGGCCCGTGTACCGGAAAAAAAAAAAAAAAGAAAGAATAGCTTCGTGCTCCTTGGCCTCAACAAGTTGGAGGATGGAGCTGCCTTGTGTTTAGAGGGTGAAGGCTGCAGGAGGACCATGTTTTGAGGGGAAGGGCAGACAGTTGCCTTTAAAATTTATAAAAATATTGAATCACTATGATGTATACCTGAAACCAATATAATATTTAAATCAACCGTACTTCAATATAAACATATTAATTTAAAAAAATGTCTGTTTGGGATACCTATATTAAATATTCAAGTACAGATGTTGAAAACACAGTTGTTTATAGACCCTTGGAATTCTGGAGGTGGTCAAATGATGCGGATGAGTCAAAGTGTGGATGGGAGACTGACCGTGGAATTCAGAACACAGCTGTTAATGATAACCTGGACAAGAGCTTTTTTTCCCATTTCAAGTGGTCAAGGATGAAAGCCAGAATGGGAGGGTTTAATGGAGGACAGGAAGAGAGAAATTGAACATGGGCAAGTACAGACAGCTCTGCCAAGGAGCTTTACTACAAAAGGGAGCAGGCAAACTTAGAGATGTTAGGTCAGGACATAACTTTTTATTTACTTTTTAAGATCAGAGAAATCACGGTATGTCATTGCTTTTAGGCTGCCTCAACAGACAATTACGACATACATGTGTATGTTCTAACCCTTTCATATACACACATCTGTGTTTCTGTATCATCTGTCTGTGATATGCGTGTGTTTGTGTACATATGTACGTCTGAAGAGGACATAGTCACTAAAGACTCCAGTTCAAGATCACAAGGTTCCTTCTGGCAGCCCATCCTTTTCTTATTTGTAAATTCATCCTCCAACAATAACAAACCCAGTTCTTCTTATTTTTTTTTAATAGCTCTTTTTTGGAGTAGAATTGCTTCACCGTACTGTGTTAGTTTCTGTTACACAACAAAGCGAATGGGCCATATGCATACACATGTCCCCATATCCCCTCCCTCCTGAGCCTCCCTCCCACTCTCCCTATCCCACCCCTCTAGATCATCGCAAAGCACAGAGCCGATTTCCCTGTGCTATGTTGCTGCTTCCCACCACCAACCATTTTACATTCGGTAGTGTGTATATGTCGATGCTCCTCTCACTTCGCCCCAGCTTTGCCCTCCCACCCCATATCATCAAATCCGTTTTCTATGTCTTCCTCTTTATTCCTGCCCTGCAACTAGGTTTATCAGTATCATTTTTTTTTTTTTTTTTAGATTTCATATATATGCATTAGCATACAGTATTTGTTTTTCTGACTTACTTCACTCTACGTGACAGACTCTAGGTCCATCCACCTCACTACAAATAATTCAATTTCGTTTCTTTTTATGGCTGAGTAATATTCCACTGTATATATGTGCCACGTCTTCTTTATCCATTCATCTGTCGATGGACATTTAGGTTGCTTCCATGTCCTGGCTATTGTAAATAGTGCTGCAATGAACATTGTGGTGCATGTCTCTTTTTGAATGATGGTTTTCTCAGGGTATATGCCCAGTAGTGAGATTTCTGGGTCATATGGTAGTTCTACTTTTAGTTTTTAAGGAAGCTCTGTACTGTTCTCCATAGTGGTTGTATCAATTCACATTCCCACCAACAGTGTAGGAGAAACCCAGTTCTTTTTATCTACATTGTGCTTACTGATTTGTTGAATTTCAGCATACACGTAAAGTTTCAGAACTGTTGATCCAGATCCTGTGAGAAACACATTACTAATTGCGCAACATCATCTGTGTGTAGCTGTTTTTCTTTAGCTGTACAGCTAAAGATACTGTGTTCAGCCAAGATACTGTTTTCTACTCTCATCTATCTGCTTCCGCTTCTGTGCAGTAATGTTATTTATTTGTGCGAGAGTTAGGCTCATTTGTTAATGTTTATGTTTCATTTTTGGTTCACCTCACATGCTGGTTGTTTTTAATTCCTCATTTAAGTACGTGAAAGATACTTGGAACGTTCCTGTGGTTGCAAGCTATCCAAAAATGTACACTCAGAAAAGTATTTCTGCTTTCTACCTGTTTCCCACCTGCTTCCTATAGCTTACCAATTGCTATACTTTCTGATTTATCCTTCCTACGTTTCTTTCAGGTACATGAGCAGATACATGTGTATTTACTATATCTACTGTTTTGGTAGGATTGTATGCTATAAATGCTTTTTTGCGCTTTGTTTCACTGAAGGGTTTGCCCTGATCAAATCACTTCATATTAGTTTATGAAGATCTTTTCTTTTTTAAACTTCTGAATAGTGTTCCATTATGTAAATGCACTGTAGTTTATCAGTTATTTAAACCCCTTCCCATACATGGGAATTCAGGTTTTTTCCAATATTTTGCAGTTACGAACAATGCTGCCATGAATAGCCTTGTGCATTTGTATTTCTGTCTTATTGATGGTGTATCTTCAGGGTAGATTCGTAGAAGTAGGATTGCTGGGTCAAAAGTTAAGTGCATATGTTGATTTTTTGTTTGGTTGGTGGGTTTCTTTAGTTATTGAGATGAGCTGAAACAATCAGCATTCTCATCAGTGATGTGTGGGACAGCTGTTTTCTCACAGCCTCCGGTGCAGAACGTGTTGTCATATAGATTTTAAAGATTTGTATCAGTCTGATAGGTGAGAAATGCTATCTCAGTGTTATTTTAATTTCTTTAAAAATGAGTGAGTTTGTTCATATGTTTGAAGGCCATTATTATCTGTTTTTGTGAACTGTCTGCCCATTACATGTTTACATTTTCTGTTGGGTTTTGCTTCTTTGTCCACAATGTTTAAGAGTTCTTTGTAATATATTAGGGGTCTTAGCTCTTTGCCCTCAGTGTATGTTGAGAATATTTCTTCCCAGAATGTAACTTATCGTTTGATTTTGCTTATGGTGTTTTTGTCCTTTTGTTGGCTGTACATTGAGGGATCAGGTTTTCCATTTTTGAAAAAGAAGGCTGTTGCAAATTTTTTTTTTTTTTTTTTTTTTTGCGGTACGCGGGCCTCTCACTGTTGTGGCCTCTCCCGTTGCGGAGCACAGGCTCCGGACGTGCAGGCTCAGCGGCCATGGCTCACGGGCCCAGCCGCTCCGCGGCATGTGGGATCCTCCTGGACCGGGGCACGAACCCGTGTCCCCTGCATCGGCAGGCGGATTCTCAACCACTGCGCCACCAGGGAAGCCCCAGCAGTTTTTTTTCCTCCAAAATATCAAATAAGACACTAGCTTTAGGATTAAGATATAAAAATATATACACACACATATATGTATATACATCTATCTATATACACATATATGTAATAGTATAATAATGTTTAAGAAAAGTATCCCACAATTCCTATTTTCATAGTGTTTTTATCATAAATAAGTGCTGAGTTTTGGCAAAGGTTCTCTCCATATCTATGGAGATTATCATATATTTTTTCCTTAGTTTTGCTAATATTTTATATCATATTACTGGATTTCTAATATTGAACTAAACTTTAATCCTGGAATGCAAGTTGGTCGTGGAACATTATTTTTTTAGTCATAAAGGATTTGCTAAGATTTTGCTTAGAATTTTTATATTGACATTCATGAAGGATATTGGTCTGTAGCTTTATTTCTCTGTACTGTCTTTATTTGGGTTAGGTCATATTTGCCTTGTAAAAAGAACTACAAAAGTTTTCTTCCTCTTTAATGTTCTAAAATAATTTACAGGGTACTGGGAATAAATTTGTTTTAAGTTTTGGTAGAAGTCCTCTGATAAACTCTCTAAGCCTAGTGTTTATTGTAGAGGAGTTCCTTCATAACTTTCTCTATTTCTTCTGTGGAAACTGGTCTGTTTAACCTCCCAAACAGTGTAATTTCTTAGGAAACTCTCCATTTCCTCTAGAACACATCAAATTAATTTCCATAGAAATCATCAAAATAGTCTCATGACTTTTTAAAATGCCTTCATTTTCAATAGTTATTTCCACCTTGTCATTTATTATTTTGTGCATCTGTGCTTTCTACTTTTTTCCCTTGATTAAGTTAAGTAGTGGTTTGTCTATTTTGCTGTTTTAAGAAATTAATTTATTAATAAAATCTACTCTTTTATTTTCCTCATTAATTTGTGTGTTTATTTTTATTATCATTCTTTATGCTCTCTTTGGTCTAATTTGTCATTTTTTTAAAATACCATGTTGAGTTGGGAATTTCTTTTAGGCTTTCATTTTTATTGACAAAGTACTTAGGCAGTACGTTTTCCTTTGATTAATTTTTAAATGCGTCTTGTAGATTCTGAAAAATAATATATCCTGGACAAAATTTTTTAAATTCTCTAAATTTAGCTGTTATTCCTCCTTTGTCCAGATGGTATTTAATAATTTTTTAGTAAAAAAAATTATTTACTAAAAAATAAATAAAGCTTTCCATTATTTTTGTTAGTACATCTCAACTTACTGCATTTGTGACCAGAGAGGGCTGTTTGTAATATTTCTAATTAATGAAAATTACTTACATTTTCTTTGTGTTATAGCATCAAATTTTATAATATGTTTGCTCTACTATATGAATGTAGAATTCAGTGTATGTTTATAAGACCCACCCTAGTGATAATGTTGTTTAAATCTTTTATCTGCTTACTTATTTCTGTCCAGTTGATGTCTTAAACTGAAAATAGTATGTTCCAAGTCTCCTGTTAGTGTGTTTCTAAATCTTCTCACATTGCCTGTAGTTTTTACTTCCGAAGCATCGTTGTTGCAGTACTTAATGCATCAGTATTCACAGGCGTTCTGTCTTCATTGTGGATTTCTGCATTTAACGTTAAACAGTATCACTTCCTCTTACTTTTAGTTCCTTTGACCTTAAATACTACTGTGATATCAGGACTTTGGAATCCTTTTTTTTCAGGTTTGTGATCTGATCTGCTTATAAATATATATAGGCAGATAATATACATGTATATGCATATTATAGATACAATATATGTATAGATTGTGTATATATTAGCATTTTCAAATTTGGGGTGAATTTAATCGTTCTGGTGATTCCTCCGACTCCTCCGAGGCCCCTTCATTCGTGTTCCCGCTCTATTCCTCGTGCTTGTGGAGTCCTGGCTATCTCTGCTCTGCGTCGTGTTCAGTGGTGGGAGGCTTAGGACGTGGGCATGTGGGAGGGAGGCACTGGTATTTATTGTCATTTTTTCTTCTTTTTCATCACAGTCATCTTTCAGTTTCCTTATTCTCTTTTTTCAAGTAATGTTAAAGATGTGTGTGTGCGTTTTGGTCCCCATGTCACCTTCGGTTTGGTGATTTGTGAAAAGCACTCTCAGAGCTCAGCGTGTAGCTACACTTACAGGTAAAAGCTATTCCAGCCAAAGGCTACAAGGCAGAGGTAGCACAGGGAAAAGGCACATGTGGCACAGCCCACAGGACACAGACTAGCTTATTCCTCCAGCAGTGCGTTGCGACAACACATGCAGGTGTGTCTGCTGGAGAAACTCACGGTTTCTGCCGGGTACAGAGCACATCGGCACTGTCACCAGGCTCCAGAACTCCAGACTCCCGGAAGGAAGGTGGGCACTTGGTATAAAGCATTTGTTTGTACAAAGAATTAAGTCACAGTGAGCCATATTTATCACTTAGATAAAGTTCCACATCCGTGTAAGGAATTCGAATTCCTAGTCCAACGCCCAGTTGCCACACTAGGAAAGCAGGCCTTTCTAAGGATGGGAGTCTCAGGCCCGTACATGTGGTTTTGCATCAAATGTTCACATATGTGAAATTATTTCACATTGTCATACAGGAGTTTGGAGAGATTGTTTACAAATGCCCAATATTGTCTGTGTCATTCCAAATCTTACCAACTAGAAGTAATTACGGTAGTAAAATTTTAAATATTTTTGTCAGCAGAAGGTACAGCCCGGTGTCGGCCGCGAGGTGGCGCCGCGGCACAGGCTGCTCGGCGATGGGGATGCGCAGGCCCAGTCGGGCGCCTGGGGCGTCAGTGGTTCCCGGGGCCTCCAGGAGCGGGCCTCCAGGAGCAGCCCTCCGCTGGGCCCGGGAGGCCCCTTCTTCGGGCCTCAGAGTGGTCTCGCTCCATCCGTCGAGGGGCAGTGCGGCCTCCACAGGCCGGGGACCGGTCCAGCGCAGCCAGCCGGGCCCAAGGCCGGCCCAGTCGGCCCAGGTCGGCGCCCAGCTCCTCCCGCGCTGTGGGCCCCCGGCCGCCCCCGGAGGAGGACACGGCGGGGACGCGTCCGCGGAGCCGGCCCGGCTCTCCAGGTAGGCCCTTCGCCGTCCCCCGGCCCCGGGCGTGGGTCGCGGCTCCAGCCAGGTCCCCGCAGCCTCTGCCATGGCACCCGTACTTGCACAGGTCGCCTGGCAGGCCTCGAGGACGAGGGGACCCGCTGCGGCGGCCACTCACCTCTGGGGACCCGGGTTAAAGTGTCCTCAGAGCCGGGCGGGCTGGGGACGCGGAAGCAGAGGGCAGGTGGGCGTCAGGTAGACGGGCCTGGGGTCAGCATCCGGGCCTGTGGCGTCCCAGGTGAGCAGGTGCGCCCGGCATGTGCCAGTGAGCGGTGCGCCGCCCGGTAGTGGGTGTGCAGTTCTCGGGCAGGAACCCACGAATGGGACCGTCTCTGTGCTCAGTTTCCCCACCGGGGACGTGGAGCTAATTATAGTGTCCTCAGGGGAACATATCCCTGAAGTGTCCCCACTGCCCAAGGTAGCCCTCAGCGTAGTGAGTGGTTTGTTACTGGGACCGTCACCACTGCCTCTGGCGCCATGGTGGGTGTCCTGGACTGTTTCTCACACAGTCCCACATCCAGACCGCCCTATTATCCCTCCCCAGTTTGGGGGGAGGACATCTCAATTCTGAAGCAATTTCCCTGATCCCATTCCATCCCTTTGTGTCTCTTTGGTCTTTCTAAAACACAAATTGGACCATGTCCCTCCCTTGCTAAAATCTCTCAGGGAGTCCTCCCAGACTTTAGAAGGACCCCTTATTAGGAACATAGGACCTTCCATGACCAAATCTCTATACTCACCTCGTCTGTCCAGATCTCAACAGTCCTCTTCTCATCTCTTACCATCCAGTCATACTGTCCAGACCAGAGGTGTTAGACATGAACTTGGACCTGCCTACAAGCTGTTCATTAATTCCTCATCTTCCTAATTGCCTTTGTCCTTTGGCATCCACTCTAGAAGTCTTTCTCTGTGCAGTAACATTTCCACAGAACCCTCAGAATCCTGTACTTATTTCTGTCCTAGTCTTTATCGTGCCACCTGGTTCCTTGTCTGTAACCACCTTCTCCATTGCAAGTGTAATCTACGTTCTTCCAGGGCACGCACGAATTGTCTTGTATGCATGTTATGTTTGTCGTGCATATGCCTTGTTTACTGGCAGAATCACCAGTGCAAAGCTAAGCCACTACAAATCAGTGTCAAATAAAGATTATACAGTCAAAGATATTCCAGTATGGAAGATAAATAATGAAGTTGTTAGATGGATAAAGAAGCAACAGAGCAATATTTGATGAAATTTGTACCTTTTCTTCATTCTCTTAAGGATCGCCAAAGCAGGATCCAGTTCACACACACAGAGGTACACAGATGCACGTCAGGTGCCGCTACATTTCTTTGTTCCTTCCCTGTAAATTCTCCCAGACTACTTCACATTTACCTTTTCTAACTGTGTTCCAGTTCTGTGCCCTTTCAGAGGTCCATCCAGCCAGCCGATCCTGGGCATGGTATGACTCCACATTTCAAGGGCCCAGAATTGAGCCATATCAAATTCACTTTTTTGTTGTTGTTGTTAACATCTATATTAGAGTATAATTGCTTTACAATGTTGTGTTAGTTTCTGCTGTATAACAAAGTGAATCAGCTGTACGTATACATATATCCCCATATCCCCTCCCTCTTGCGTCTCCCTCCCACCCTCCCTATCCCACCCCTCTAGGTGGTCACAAAGCACTGAGCTGATCTCCCTGTGCTATGTGGCTGCTTCCCACTAGCTATCTATTTTACGTTTGGTAGTGTATGTATGTCCATGCCACTCTCTCACTTCGTCCCAGCTTACGCTTCCCACGCCCTGTGTCCTCAAGTCCATTCTCTACGTCTGCGTCTTTATTCCTGTCCTGCCCCTAAATCACAGCAAGATTCTTTTTGACCCACCTCCTAGAGAAAGGGAAATAAAAACAGACTCGCTTTTGCAGGTGATAAGGCTAAAAGCTGTGAATACGCACAGGTTTTTGTGTTCTTGTCAAAAATAATGGAAAAAGCATACATTGTTAATCCTCATTCATCGTTAGTTCTATGGTGCATTTTTCTGGCAACTCATGTTACAGTAATGAACAAGGAGGCCGTCAGACTGTGGTTGCTCTGCTGCTTGGGCCGACTTGAAGCCCGGGCGCTTCAATGGAGAACGTGAAACTTAAGAACAAATGATCACAGATGACCAGCTGTGCTCCCCAAATATAGTTTAAGGTCCATCCCATCAAATGATTGCTCTGCTCTGCTTTGCTCCTGTGTCTTCTCTATAAAAACCTTACCCCTAGCTTGTCCCTGAGGCACTCCTAACCACACGTGGTTTGATGCTGCCTGATTTAAATGGATGTTTGCTGAGATGAACTCTTGTAAATTCTAATGTGCCTCAGTTTATCTTGTAACACCAGCTTGTTTGTGGCCTAGTAGTTTTTAGTTAATGAGTAACTGAAATTGCCGTTTAAGTACCATGAATATTCAGAGCATTCTGACAAAGTTACATAAATTTGATGAAACTTAGTAGTACGTATTAAATTTGCTGAATAATTCTTCCCTGATGATTTGAAGGCATGCAAAATCTGACTTACCTGAGTATTTTTAGGTCAGTTTTATTGAGGTAAAGTCTGAATTCAATAACATTTTCCATTTTTAGATGCATAGTTCTCTGAATTTTGACCCATGTTGACAGTCCTGTAACCGTGATGACGATTACGATTTAGAATGTTTCAGTCACACCAAAAATGATTCTCCTGCTTCTTTGAAATAAATCACCTCCTGCCACCAGCACCTGGCAACCACTGATCTGAGTTCTGTCCCTGTGAGTTGGCAGAGTTCAGAATGTCATATAATTGAATTTATATAGTACATGTCGTCATGAGTCTGGCTCCTTTCACATAGTTTAAAGCTTTGGGGATTTGTACACGTTTTACATGTTAGTTATTGATTCCCTATTATCCCTGAACCGTCGAAAGCACCATAGCTGTTTAACCACTCACCACAGGATGGCCACTAGGTACTATCCAGTCTTTGGCAATTACAGAGAAAGCTGCTGTAGCCACTCATAGGTTTTTCCTGGACATGTTTATTCATGTGTCTTAGGTGATACCTAAGAGTAGGGTTCCTGGGTCGTATGGTAAATATATTTTTAACTTTATAAGAAACTACCAAGTTATTTTTCTATTTTGTAAATATTTATACTCCCACCAGTAATGTCTGAGAGTTCTCGTTGCTCCATATCTATCCAGCCATGTTTTTAGGATTTCCCCATTTTAATCGGTGTGTGACAGTTGGTCATCTTGCTTTTGAGTTCCATTTCCCTGCTGGGTTGAGGACCTTTCCATGTGCTCATTTTCCTATGCGTATCTCTACTTCAATGAACTGTCTATGTAAATGTTTTGCCAATTTTTAAATGGAATGCTTGCTTTCTCGCTCTGAGTTGTGGAAGAGCTATATATAATCATCGTAAAGTCCTTTATCACCTATGTGTTTACCAATATTTCATCCCTGTGTGTTCCTTGCCTTTTCATTTTCTTAATAGTATCTTTTGAAAAGCTAAAGGTTTTACTTTTGATAGTCAGTTATACTAATTTGTCTTACGTTATTCATGCATATTCTGTCCTACATAAGAAAAGTTTGCCAAACTCAAGGTCACACAGTCATTCTTCTATGATTTCTACTAGAAGTTTTATAGATTTATATTTAGATCTATGATGTATTTCACGTTAATGCATGTGATTTGAGTTATGGGCCAAAGTTTATTTCTTTCTTTCTGTTTTTTTTTTTATGGGGCTGTCCATTTGTTTCACTACCGTTTGTTTTAAAGACTATCCTTTCTCCATTGAATGTCTTAGCACCTTTATCAAACTATTTGACCATATGTTTGTGGGTCTATTTCTGTGTAGATTCTTTTTTTCCGTTGATTGATACATATATCATGTGGCCAGTATCACATTGTGTCGATTATTGTAGTGTTGTAGCAACCGAACATTAGATTGTGTAAATCCTCCAACTTGTTTTTTCTTGTTCAAAATTATCTTGGCTAATCTAGGTCCTTGTATTTTTCAGTGTGTATTTTAGAATCAGCTTACTGACATCTACTGAAAAATTACAGGGATTTTGATCAGTATTGCATTGAATCTATTTAAGTCTTCTGATTCCTAAATTTGGTGGTGTTTTTTTTTTTTTTAATACTTAGGGTTTTTTATTTACCTCATTAAGATTACATAATTTTCAGCATGTGAATCTTGCACATATTTTGTTAAATTTATCCCTAAATATTTGATGCAAATTATAACGGTACTCTCTTGTTTAAATTTCAGTTTCCAGTTATCTATTACTATTATCAAGAAATACAATTGAATTTGTATATATTGACCTTGAATCCTGTGCCCTTTCTTAGCTCACATCTTAGCTATAGTTCTGTTTTGTAGGGTTTTTTTGATTTTCTACATAGGCAATCATGTCAGCTACAAATATTTTTTTTTTTCTCCTTTCTAGTCTCTATGTCTTTTATCTATCTTCTTGCCTTATTTTTCCTGTTCACTGGTTAGGGCAATGTCATTTCCTGATCCTAGGACACATGCATTCAGTCTTTTCTTCATCAGTTATAGTATCATACCATTATTTGATAATTTATCTGTAGATGCTCTTTTTCAGGGTGAAGAAGTTTTGAGTTTGGTGAGAGTTTTTAATCAAGAATGGGCATTGAATTTTGTCAAAAGCTTTTTCTGAATCGATTAAGGTGATCAGATGGGTTTTGTTTTCTTTTGTTTTCAGTTTGCTAGTGTGGAGAGTTACATTGTCTACTGTTAACATTTTCAGGACCTCGCTTGCAATGGGATTTTTCTTATTACATCGAAGGGGCTAGATTTGTTGCCCCTCCCCCAGAATCTTAAATATTTTGATCCTGGGAAAGAAGGGTCTTGATTCCCCCATCCCTCGGGCCCTGGCAATCACCCATCTGCTCCCTGTTTCTATGAGTTTGTTTTTGGAGATTCCACATATAAGTGAGATGCTACTGTATTTGTCTTTCTCTCCCTGATTTAGTTCACTGAGCGTAATGCTTTCAAGGTTCATCCATGTTGTCACAGATGGCAGGATTGCCTTCCTTCTTTTTTATGGCTGAATAATATTGTTTTATAATATAAACCATATATATAACATATATGTGTAATTATTGGATATGACAATTTACATTCCCACCAACAGTGCACAAAGGTTCCCTTTTCTCCACATTCTCACCAGCACTTGTTATGTCTTGTCTTTTTGATAATAGCCATCCTAACAGATGTGAAGTGCTAGCTTGTGTTTTTTGTTTGTTTGTTTAATATTTATTCATTTATTTATTTATTTAGGCTGTGCTGGGTCTTAGTTGTAGCATGTATAGTTGCAGCATGTAGGATCTTTAGTTGTGGCATGCAGACTTCTTAGTTGCTGCATGCATGTGGGATCTAGTTCCCCAACCAGGGGTCGAACCCAGGTCCCCTGCATTGGGAGTGTGGAGTCTAACCCGCTGGGCCACCCCAGCTTGTGGTTTTGATTCACATTTCCTTGATGATTAGTGATGTTAGGTGCCTTTCATGTGCCCATTAGCCATTTGTATATTTTCTTTGGAAAAATGTCTATTCAGTTCCTTTGCCCATTTTTTAATAGGATTTTTTTTGCTATTAAGTTGTATGAGTTCCTTGTTATCAGATATATGGCTTGCACATATTATTTTTCCATCCTATAGGTTGCTTTTCCATTTTGTTGATGTTTATTCCGTTACAAAAGCTTTTTAGTTTGATGTTGTCCCACTTGCTTATTTTTGCTTTAGTTGCTGTACTTTTGATGTCATATCTAAAAAATCATTGCCAAGACCAATGTCAAGGAGCTTTTTCCTATGTTTTCTTACAGGATTTTTAAGGTTTCAGGTCTTACATTTAAGTCTTTAATCCATTTTGAGTTAATTTTTGTGAGTGGTGTAAGATAGGGGTCCAGTTTCATTCTTTTGCATATGAATATCCAGTTTGACCAACACCATTTATTGAAGAGACTATCCTTTCCCCATTGAGTACTTTTGGCTCCCTTGTCAAATATTAGATGACCATAGATGTGTGAGTTTAGTTCTGGGCTCTTAATTCTGTTCCATTGGTCTATGTTTCTGTTTCTATGCTAGTATCATACTGTTTTGATTACTATAGCTTTGTATTTTGAAAATAGGAGGTGTGATGACTCCAGATTTGTTCTTTTTTACAGTTGCTTTGGCTGTTTGCGGTCCTATATGAATTTTAGGATTGATTTTTCTATTTTTGTGAGAAATTCCTTTGGAATTTTTATAGGGATTGCATTGAATTTGAAGATTGCTTTGGATAGCATGGACATTTTAATAATATTAAATCTTCTGATCCAGGAAAACAGGATATCCTTCCATTTATTTGTAACTTCTTCAGTTTCTTTCATCATTGTCTTATAATTTTCAGTGTATATACTTTTACCTTGGTTAAATTTATCCTTAAATATTTTATTGTTTTTGATGCTATTGTAAATGGGATTGTTTTCTTTATCTCTCTTGCAGATAATTTGTTATTAGTGTGTAAGAATGCAGCTAATTTTTTATGTTGATTTTGTACACTGAAAGTTAGCTGAATTGGTTTACTAGTTCTAAGAGTTTTTGGTGTAATCTTTAGTACAGTTTATATTATTTTAGAGACAGATATCTAAGTGAGAATTGCAAAAATGTCTGTAATACATACAAAAAGAAAATATTTATTAAAGGTGATAATTTAATTTAATAAAAGGGACATGGAAATACTTGAAAAAGAAAGCAATTTGGTAAATATTGAGAGTACAGATTATTCCAGTGAGCAAAGAAAACTAAAAAATTGAATAATCAAAAGTTTTCACAAAATGCTATCAGAATACACACACACACACACACACACAAGGTCTTTCAATTTGGGCTCTTACTGTAGTGAACGACTGTTTATCCCATGGTTTTGTGCTTAAATATACTGATTGTCCTGGAAAGAGGAATTGGAACAATAAAAATTTCCTCTAACTACAAGCTTTTTCTTAATGTCATTTTCTTTTCTTTTACATTAAACTGCAAGTTTTATACTGAAAAACTCCCACTGTGTGTTTAATCATTTAATTCTCTATTGGATATTACACATGGATGAACAACTTCAAATAATGGTTCAGTAATAAAAAGTCAATGCTAAAACAATACTAATCAGTATTGTTCTCTTAATAATTCAAGAATCATTTTGGAACTTAAACGACAAAGTCATAATCATTTGTTATCAATGCAATACATACGTGTTAGTTCAAATTAATGGCGAATAACATTTAGAGAAATGTAAGTGTGTGAATACTATTTAATATAAAACTTAAATGTATATTTTTTTAAAGTGGAATACTTTTATTACCAACTTGTTATTCAGCTTTTCATTTAATCTGAAACTGTATCTGAAACCTGTAATTATATCCTAATGTATCATCTCGATTCTTGAATCTTCTAGGTCTTTTTTTTCATCACTCAACTTTTTCTTTTATGGCAGACAGATTGCATAGTGACCCCCAGTGTTCCTTATTTCCTTGCGTTTATGCTTTGTCTAATCCCCTGTCCTTGGGTAGGGACTGGATCTGTATTGTTTGTAACCAGTAGAATATATCAAAGGTTCTGCGTTCTCTGATTGCATTACATAGTCTGTAACTTCCATCTTGCTAGCTGACCCTCACCCTTCTTGGCTTTGATAAAGCAAGTAGCTCCGTGGGGGGAGAGAGAGGCATGAACCACATGGCAATGAATTCAGGTGGCCTCCAGCCAACAGCCCGCTAGAAGCTGAGGCCTTCAGTCCAATACCCCAGGAGGAAATGAATCCCTCTAACAACCATGAAGTGAGCAGATCTTTTCCTGCATGAGCCCTCAGGTAAAACCCCAGCCCTGGCTGACACTATATTTGCAGTCTCATGAGACCCTGGAGCCCATGCGTGTGGGTGTATATACTTAACCTGCAGGAGATAGGATGGTGGTATTTTATGTATAAGTGGAATTTTGCTATTGTTTACAGATACTCTCAATAAAAACACCATTGGGAAGTTACCCTGGAGATTGATGTGAGCTGAAAACGTTTAAAGCTAAATTTCCAAGTGTGAAGTTCTGACCCATGTCAGTCAGATTAAGAGAAATTGTAAAGGTTGATTCTCATTCTGGGCATTAAATAAGAATGAATAATGTATAGTATTCTTACAGCTCAGAGCAGTAAGATTCAAGTTGGCTCTTTTAATGAACATGGCAAAACTGAAATATCATTTCTTTCAAACTCTTTATGCTCATTTAAAAAATGGGTATGTGTCTAGTATGCTACTTCTGTAACCTTTGGAAATGTGTAAATCTAAGAACTCTAATTTGTAGTTATTATGGAGTAGTGTGACAGAGAAAACATTTAACCACAGTCAGAGTCTACATACCCAGGACCAACCATGCAAGTCAGCCCTGACAAATGCACAGAGTTGGCTGTGGTAGACATTGGGGCAGATTTGTGAGACACCCAGGTCACATTACAGTCCAGTCAGGGAAGCTATGAGTTGAAATTTGTTGCCCAAGATAATAGAGTTTTACACTTACTGCTGGTGTGTCACCTTTTTCTTCACAGCCAGCAGATTCTCATTCTGTGATGCTTTTTCTTTGTCTTGTCTAATCCAAACCTAGTTAATCTGAACAGAGACCTAGAAACAACTCAGTTGTCAACTAATAGATGTTAATCTCTTACTGATTAGTTCTGTGAATTTACTTAAACCATTTAATGAATGCCAATTTCTGGACTGCCACATTGAGAATCAGCAGGTTAATTAATCGAACTTCTGAAAGCTGTAATACTAAATGTTGAGCTGTTATTAGAAATATTTGCACAAGTGAGTGTTTACACTAGACCAATGTATAGGACTATTTGAAAATCTGTATGTGGAGAAACATATCGGTATTGGTCTCTTGGTCCCTTAGAAATTAATAAACTCAACCATCATTCATCTTTATTAAGAATGTCTTAAGTATGTATTTGAGATTCAGATCAGTTATTCACTTGACCCTCATAATCTTTCTAAACATCAGTCCAAGAACTGAGAGGTAAATTATTTTTTTCAAATAAATTCTCTATAATGATTTTACTTTTATTAGCAGAGAGTTTTAAAATTTGTTTATTTGTTTATATTTTCAAAATTGGATCCTCAGTGATATGGGTTTTTTCCACACTGTGAGCACAAAACTAAAACTACAGGTTGACTAACTGAATGAAGATAGAAAATAACAGTCAGTTAAAAGTGTTGATCAAAGACTGACCATTCTAAGACTTTGACTTTTGTATATCTTGAAGACTTCTTAATTCTTGTAAAGTGGGGAAGAAATTAATTGGGTTTCTGTAATCAAATCAGCTGGTAGGATTCCTTTTTTTGTTGTTGTCTTTTTATGGCTGAGTGGTTTTGAGTAAATGTTTGAGGAAGGATAAAGCAGTAAGCGTGGTCACTGGGAGGAGAAAAATGGAGCAGCCCCACGGGCAGAGCCCCCTTAGAGATAGGGGTCCCTTCACCCAGAAGACAAGTTGCTGGCACATGGCTATCAGAAGCATATTACACACGTGCTGAGTAATAACAAAAAGCAGGCTTGGCAGGCAAGTAAGGATTCTCAATGAAAAGGTGAACAGACAGACCTTTGATAATCATCCAAAACATGCAGAAGTCCAAGACAATGAAGGAAATGGTAAAACAGTAACAAATAGTAGGTGTGATGTATGTATTTTCTGTGCATTCAAAACATTGTTCTGAGAAAGAAAGAAAGAAAGAGAGAGGGAGGGAGGGAGTCAAAAAGTGGAGTGTGAAAGAAGAAGATATACTAATAAAGCTTAGTAAACAAATCTAAGTAAGTTTTAAATGGTAAATAAGGACCAGTAATAACAATAACAATAAATGATTTAAATTTGATAACAGATTATCAGTTTGGATTTCTTATGTGTGATTCAGTTTATATATATATATATATATATATATATATATATATATACACATACACACACACACACACACACATATATTTTTTTGGATTATTTTCCATTATAAGTTATTACAAGATATTGAATATAGTTCCCGGTGCTATGCAGTAAATCCTTGTTGCTCTCAGCTTGGATTTTAAATCTAGCTGTGTTTTGTTTAGATGTGACAAAATTGACTATAATATAGAAAGATTGGGAACAAAGGAAAATTCAATCCAGAGGCATGCAAGTAAGAGCAAATTTTAAAATCAACCAAAGGGTATCCTAAGGTGAACTTAATTCATGTAGATTAATCCAAAACACCAAGATCATATAGTAATTTGAAACCATCTGCCACACATATTGTAGAGGGCAATCTGACCCAATTTAATCAAATCAAGTATGTGCATGTTCTGTGACATACAAATTCCACTCTTAAGTGTAGAGCTCAGCAAATAATTTCAAATGCATTCAGAAGGCAAGGTTTACAAGGATATTTATCAACATGTTGTTCATGTAGTGGGGAGTTCATCATTTTGTCTATCACTGAGGGAGTGGATACGTTGAAAGTGGTGGATGGAAGTATAAGATGCTAGGCAGTCCTTAGAAGATACAGATTATGTGTGCACACTGCAGTATAATTAGATGCTAAAAACGTAAAGCTGAATTTTTAAAATACAATGAGAGCTATAATATAATGCTATTTACATGAATTTACAATGCATACATTCTAAACCATAATGCATGCTTCACAAGATCATGTATTTCGTTTACATCACATACATGTGTAACACATTACACTGTTTGCCTGTGGGGGAAGATAGGAGTGAGGAATGGCAATAGAGAAGGGGTGCTAATTTACCCATTCAGTCATCTACGGAGAAAGCGTTTGCAGACCAATGATAATAGTGTATGAGAAAGTGTATAAATTCTAAACCATACATGTCTTGAGGTGTAGGTGTCTCAGCCCCTACACCTCAAGACAGAAGGAAAGTGCAATTAAATGGTAGCCTGAGTTCCACTTGTGCTGTGGAGCAGCAGGCTCCCAGCAAAGGAGCTCATCTTCTATAAAATCTATGAGTAACAACGAAAACAACCAAACAAAGAAACTGTCCGAAGAAGAACAGGTGCTTTTGTTCTTTTTTTTTTTGGTGGGTCGAGGTGAGGGCTAGTCCAAACTTGGAGCAATCATCCTACCGGGGATGAATTTTCCATTCTTTGTGGCTTTTTCTCTGAGGGGACCCACAGTGACAGCTTGACCTGGGAAGTGAAAAGTCAACCTTCTGGAGGAACCAGAAGGACCCAGGACAAATGTAGATGCAACAGATAGCTCACAGAAAGAGACACATCCATCATGGTTAAATGTGTGTAATGTGCTCACCATCGTAAATCATCAGAGAGTATTGAAAACTCAGTAAAATACTACTGCACACTTAATGGGATGACTACTGTTAAAAAACCAGTGTGTGCTGGAATATTTGTAATACCTTTATTCACAATAGCCCAAAACTGAAAAAAGCCAGAATGTCTATCAAAAGGTGAATTAATAAACAGAATGTGGCATATCCATATAATAAAAAGGAGCTACTAATATGTGCAAAAGTATCGATGAATCTCAGAATCATTGTGCTGTGAAATAAAATTCATATTTTATGGCAAGACAAGACAAATTTAAACATAAAAAATTTTCTCTGCCCTTTGGCCTCTCTTCTCCCCGCACTGTGCTTTGGGTATCTGCATTAGGCATGGACCAAAACTCCTCCATAGGAAGAAATACCTGCTCACCCATAAAGAGCAACATTCTCTTAGCATCAGTAAGACAAGTCCCTAAAGATAACGTTCCTTCTTGATAAGGGGTCACATGGTGCTTAGATCTGGATTGTGTAAACTGTTATTTAATGAACATCCCTCTGTCTCAAAAAACTTACATAATTGTGCTTTGACTTTAAAATGTGTGGAACAGTTCTCAGAGCTTTCGAGATGCTCTTCCTGAGTTATAATCCTCAAATTTGGCTTGAATAAAATTTTCCATTTCTTACTTAGCTCAACTGATTAAGTTTTCATTGATGGTGCTAAATTAAAGAAATGCAACACACAGTCTCTACTAGATGATTCCATTCATATAAAATTCTAGAAAAGGAGAGCTGATTTATAGCGACAGCAAGCAGATCTGCTGTGGCTGGAAGTACAGAAGATGGGATAAACTTCAGTGTGGAAGGAACACTTTCTGGGTGCTGGTAGAAGTGCTCTCACTTCTTATCGTAGTGGTGGTTTCATGGCTATATTTATCTGCCAAAGCTCATTGACTTATGCACTCAAATAGATGTACTGGGTGGGCCAAAAGGTTCGTTCCGTTTTTTCCATACGATGGCTCTAGTAGCACTTAGTTGTCTTTAACTTCATTCAAAACAATGTTGTTAGATTGTATGTGACAGCTTTCACATCAGCATGCATTTAAAAAAAGACTTATGAAAATGGGTGAATTTTTGCGTAACCATTTTAATATTGAAGATGGAAGAAAAAAGCAACATTTTCAGCATATTATGTTTTATTATTTCAAGAAAGGTAAAAATGCAAGTGAAACGCAAAAAAAAAAATTCGTGCAGTATATACGGAGGTGTTATGACTGATTGAACATGTCAGAAGTGGTTTGTGAAGTTTCGTGCTGGAGATTTCTCACTGGGTGATGGTCCACGGTTGGGTAGACCAGTTGAAGTTGAAAGCGATTAAATCGAGAAGTTAATTGAGAATAATCAACATTATACCACGTGAGAGACAGACGACATACATAAAATATTCAAATCAAGCATTGAAAATCATCTGCACCAGCTTGGTTGTGCTCATCACTTTGATGTTTGGGTTCCACATACGTTAAGCGAGAAAACCTTCTTGACTGTGTTTCCACATGAGATTCTCTACCTGAACATAATGAAAACGTTGCATTTTTAAAACAAATTGTAATGGGCAATGAAAAGTGGATACTGTACAATAACGTGGAACGGAAGAGATCGTGGGGCAGGTGAAATGAACCACCACCAACCACACCAAAGGCTGGTCTTCATCCAGAGAAGGTGATGTTGTGTATATGGTGGGATTGGAAGGGAGTTATCTATTATGAGCTCTTTCCAGAAAACCAAAGAATTAATTCCAACAGGTACTGCTCCCAATTAGATCAACTGAAAGCAGCACTCAATGAAAAGCATCCAAAATTAGTCAACAGAAAACGCATCATCTTCCATCAGGATAACGCAAGACTGCATGTTTCTTTGATGACCAGGGAAAAACTGTTACAGCTTGGCTGGGAAGTTCTGATTCATCTGCTGATTTCTATTTATTTCAGTCTTTACAAAATTCTCTAATGGAAGAAATTTCAATTCCCTGGAAGACTGTAAAAGGCACCTGGAACAGTTCTTTGCTCAAAAAGATAAAAAGTTTTGGGAAGACAGAATTATGAAGCTGCCTGAAAAATGGCAGAAGGTAGTGGAACACAAGGGTGAATACGTTTGTTCAATAAAATTCTTGGTGGAAATGAAAAATGTGTCTTTTATTTTTACTTAAAAACCAAAGGCACTTTTTGCCAATACAACCAATACTAGATTGTATCTCAGTAAATACGACTTTAGAAAGTAATCTGAAAATGTGTAAGACAGATTTGGCAGTCATACAAGATTACAGAGAAATTCATATGAAACTTCTCTCAGAAATGAATGATGTATATAAAAAGTAACGTGTATAGAAACTTGAATTATAAATTTAAAAATATATGATTATTTATATTTGTGTGTACAATATACTGCGTCACAAAGCAAGTCTCATTAAATTTGAAAGATAAAACTAATTTGTTTTCTGTCATAAGGCAGTGTAATTAGAAATAAATGATTTAAAAATAGAACAAAACCCATGTCTTGAAACTTGAGTAGTTACTTCTAATTAAATTATGTATTAAGAAAGAAATACTAATGAAAATAGCACTTTTTTGGAATTAAATGATATGAAGAGTCTATGTATCAAACCAAGTAGGTTTCAGTTAAAGTACTGTATAAAAGGATTTATTAAAAAATTTAAATCAAGAAGGAGAACAAAAGAAAGAATGAATGTTAATAACCAGAGTTAAGAAGTTAGAAAAACAACGCTTGATGGAAGACAAGTTGAAGGAAGAAAATAATAAACAATTAAGATAAATTGATTAGATAGGAAACAAATAACAGCAAAGACCAATAATACCACAAGTTCATTTGTTCAAAAAATAATAAAGTAGGTAAACGTAAATATTTAGGAAAACTGAAGAAGAAAAGAGAGAAAAATTTATATGAACGCAAGGGTGACACATGAGCTAAAAGGGTAGAGATATAAAAAAATGTATATATAGAATTTGATTTCAACAACTTATTCAGTATAATTTTTTTTTTTTTTTTTTGTGGTATGCGGGCCTCTCACTGCCGTGGCCTCTCCCGTCGCAGAGCACAGGCTCCAGACGCGCAGGCCCAGTGGCCACGGCTCACGGGCCCAGCCACTCCACGGCACGCGCGATCCTCCCGGACCAGGGCTCGAATCCGCGTCCCCCGCATCGGCAGGCGGACTCTCAACCACTGTGCCACCAGGGAAGCCCTTCAGTATAATTTTTAATAAAAGTAGATAATTTTGTATAAAGTCATAATAGACTCAAATAGAATTTCATTTAACTAATATCTAGCAAAATATAAAATGGTATAAAATTAACTTCTTTACTCCTTCATGCTCAGATATAACAAAAGTCATAGGTTCAGATGGTTATATATAAACATTTCACTAAAACCTCAAAAAAATAACCTTTATGTATTACAAATAGCTGATTCCCAAATTAGTATGCTTTATAGAAATAGTGTATAATAATGTATCATGAAATAAAGTACCCTGAAAGTATGTTTTTTAAAATAATTTAAAATTAAAAAGTAAATCCAAAAGTTAACATGTTGAAGGTAAAAATATACTGTATTATTTTTTCCAATAGATGTAGAATATGTATTTGGTAAAATTTATCAGGAATTTATATGTATATAGATAAAAATGGCTCCTTTAATTTATCCGTCAAGAAATACAGAAAACAATAGTGAATTTTTAAAAATATTTCCATTAAAGACAAAAATAAGACAAGGGTGCTTGATATCACTGTGCCCACTCAACATTGTATGAGAGAGCCTGGCCAAAGCAATAAGACATATGAAGACACACACACACACACACACACACACGTCTGTATGAAGTTTGGAATGATGGATTAAGAAAAGTCTTTTTACTCTTAATTGGATTTTCTGTATTTTAAATTTTAAAATTTAAAAATAAAGCTTATAAATTTACTTGGCATGGTATTTAGATAAAAATCAAGAAAGAGAAATTTGGTAACTTTCCTATAAACCATAAATGACCAAATTTGTTAAAAGAAAATGAAATCAATACTTCCAACTTAAAGTACTGATAAAAATTATAGCAGTCATAGCATTAATTCTACGAAAATTATGTAAGTCCTTATGGAGAAATACTGACATAAGATGATGATCTAATACTTGCATGATATACCACAGACTTTACCATAAAGAACCTTATCCCCACCGACTATTTAACTTCAGTGCAGTTTCAAGGAAAAGAGTTACAAGAACTCTTTTGGAAAAATATTGGAAAAACTCCTTCTAATGTTCATATAAAACATGGAAAAACTCCTTCTAATGTTCATATAAAACAATGACAACCGAAAGAAGCCAAGACAGATATGAAGAAGTCAAGAAGGGGAATTTGCTTAAAACATCAAAGCATGAATACATGAATCTACTGAAATCAGAGTACAGCAATAGTCAAATAATCCGGTGGAGCAAAATCAAGGTTCCAGAAACACACTCAACCTTGTACTTGTCATTTGTATATAGTGAAAGTACCTCTTCAATTCAGTAGAAGAAGAAGGTGTTAAATGAGACAGAATATCAGTAGCTTCTGTATGAAGCTCTCTCAGACCTCTTATCAGGGCACTGATCCCGTCCATGAGGGCTCTGTCATCATGTTCCATCACCTCCCAAATGCCCCACCTCTAGAACCACCCCCCCCCTTGGGGGTTAGGGTTTCAACCCATGGATCTTGGCAGGACACAGACATTTAGACCATAGCAAACACTGTGTCACCTGCCCCCTCTTACAGTTTATGAACCTCCTCCTGATGATACTTCTGCTAGAATGAAACATTTCTACACCATGGCTTTGCCCCCCTCTTCTAACTGTTCCTTCTGTCTGGTGCCCCATGTCCTCCGTGTAACTCCCTATTAAATAGACATTAATTGTGGCGTGTTGAGTGATTTCTTTGCGAGGATCACCTTTCTGGATGGACTAAGCTCCTGCTTCTCCCCACTGAAGAATTGTGGGTATTTAACTGGTGAGGTTGCTTCCGTGCAGAAGCGACCCTAAGCATCCCAAGGAAAGACTGTCAGGACTCTGCTCAGGTCTCTGTCCTCCCTGAGCCTCTGTCTCCTCGGTGGGATGAGAACAAAAATATTTTTCTGCCTGAACTTCCAGGTGACTGTGAGAGTCTGATTAAGTAACACGGGTAACAGTACTTTGAAATCCACAAGTTAGGTACAAATGTAATGTATATTTTTACATTCAGAATATATCACTTATGTATAAGCTGTAATCCTATGTCCAGTTCTAGCTTTCTGCTTAAAAACTAGCAGATGAGGCCTTACCAAAGTTATACATTCACAGATGAAAATACTTTTCCCTGATACTCAATTTCTCCTACTGGGCCCATTTACCCATCACTCATACAAAAACTCTTTTGGCTTTCAGAATCACTTTTAAAAGCCATAAAAGCTCTCATACAAATCATGCAAAACTGTTGTTCTGACAACATAACTGTCCCATGCATCAAAAACACATTAAAATTATCCCAGCGGCTATGAAAATGCATCCAGCAGAGGAGGCTTCGTTTTTTGATAAGGACCCTACAGCAGTAAAGAGCATGGTGCCCCTGACCCTCCGAGGTGGCCACGTCCAGGCACAGCAGGGCCAAAGTTGTTGGAAGGTTTGCATCATGACAGGAAGCAGGAAGGCCAGGGTCCAGGCCATGTGTAGGGACAGAAGGAGTGAATATGGTGATCGTAGATGATCGAACTGCTTCTGTACCATGGCGTGAAGATTTCAAGTTTAAGAAAATAATCGCCTTTTCAGTTATACTCTTTTTAAATTTTGAGATAATTCTCTATATTCTTTGCATTTTCAAACCAAAGCACTTTAACATTGGCTCAGTGTAATTTTTTGCAGGTCTTCTTTTCTTCTGTCCCCAAACGAAAGCTGTCAAGGCAGAAGTAGTCATCCTGTAAACCTCTTGATTTGTTGTGCAGATCTAACTGTACCCACACTTGGCTTTGTCACATATATATGTGATATTTATCCATATATAAGTCCATATATCCATATATAAGTGAGCAGGTCATTGTGTTTCACCACAAAACCCAGATCAAGGAAAATGTGGCCTCAATACCACTCTCTGTTGTCCTTATTTTACAGCTTGGTTTTGTAAAAAATTGTACCAGTTGGAAGTTAGATACACAGCAAATTAAAATTTGAAGAAAAATAAGATAGCATACTTTGTTCTTAAGGAATTCAAGGGATATTAAACACTTTGATGGTGTAACATATTTGCATTGGTCAGCGATACGTGCAAACGAATTAACAGTAGAAAATAGTAGAAATATTTCTTTACAAACATAATATCAATTTACTGTTCAAATTCTATTTGCTCCCATTGAACCCTATACATCCCCTAGCTTCATATATTCTGCACTATATTCAGTTTGTCTTCTATAGCACCTAATATGGAGTATAACGGGGGGAAATGATTAATACGTGAAGACCCTAAAGGACTATAAATGAAACGAAAAACTCAGTATTTTATTAAACTTACTAACAAGCCACACCTAGTGTGTATCTTCTGTCAGTTTGCAAGTTTCTAGTCTATTGATTGTTACTAGAAAGCATTTGCTAGTGTGTCTTTAAACTTCTGTCACATAAAAGGGTGCAGCTGGTATGGCCATTGTCATGTGATAATTGAATCGTATACAACATGTTTCAAGAATGAAACATGACGAATACACGTGTCTTGTTTTGACTTTCTTTTCTCGAAGCTAACGGAAGTATCTCTAATATGTTATACCAAAACATCCATTCTAATACCCTGGAATTTACTTTGGGAAAGAGCTTGAGTGTCCGTGTTTGGGGAAACCACTGGGAAGGTGCAGAAGAAGGATGCTTTCAAGTCTCAGGAACTTCAAGGGTCAGCTATGCTATTTTGAGATGATGGTGTATGTGTGGGAGAATTTTAAAACTATTCTGCAATTTCAATTTGGAGGTGCACCTCCACCTCCTGCAATCTATCAGAATTTAGTCCCAGCCCATGACCATTTCAAGGATACACAAGTAGCCCCTTCTCTTTTCAGGGGCAAGTAAAAAAGGATATTCCAATTTGACTGTGTCACATGGAAGAAAATACAACAGGCACACCCTGGGGATAAATGCAGCAGCTCATCAGAACAGCTGATGGTCCGTGTCTGAACTCATATGAACGGTCAATACACATTGACGAAGAATGCAGCCGGCAGCCTCTTGCTGTGTGAGTGCCTGTTCCATAAATGGCAGGGATGAGGTGGGTGTGCTTTTCCAGGAAGAATAAGGGAAAGGAGGGTAGGCTCAATCTACCTGTGTGATTTAGATACTAAGAAACTCCTGCTGAAGACATGTTTTGCAAAACACTGTAACCTGTTTCCAATTAAGGCTCTATATTTCTTTTCCTTGGGTGTCAGCTCTGGACCTCCACATTTCAGGAGATAGATTGAAAGCATGTCATACCAAGACATTCTGACTTCTTTTTTACTTCCATTGTGGGAGGCCGACCTTACCTTCCTGGTTTTTCCAGAGCTGTCATGGTTCTGGCACTAAAAATCCAATGTCCTGGCAATTTCCCTCCTGGGATGTAAAAAGTCCCAGTTTGGGGTGATGAGTACAGAAGTTTGGGAAAAAGTGCAAAACCCATAAGGCAGCCCTTAAAATAGTGTTACGGAAAGCAACAATGTTTTAGTGTCAGATTGATGGGCACAGCTTCTCCTCTGATGGTCTTCCATGGTGACAGTTGGTGTTTGCCTGTAGCCACTGATATTGACAACCACAACTGCTGTTTCACATAACAAAGCATCCACAGTTGCATCGCTTCAAGTTAACCAGATTAAGTGCACTGTAATCATGAGTGTTAACAATCCACCTTTGATTTATCTGTAGCTTTGCTGCCGTGCTTTGCATGGAGCTAATGCTAGTTTACTTTCAGCATTGTAAGTATGGTGACCACGTTTTGTGAGAGTTCAGATAATGAAAATTAGGATGGTTACAGTACCAATATCTTCATGGCCCAGACATCACTGAAAAGGACGGTCAAACCACTGTGTTATTTTAATGGTAGATGGAAGGTCACAGGTACCTGATTAGGGAGGAAAATAACCCAAACAGAGCACAGGAGGCAGGGAAGAATTGGGATTTGGGTGTGGTGGTGGAGAACAGATGTAAAACACATATGGAGACTGTCACATGCGCAGGAGAGACAGCAAATACATTTAAATCAATTGAGGTTTTCATCCCCCCGAAAGACACCACTGCTCATTTGGAAGTAGTGACCTCTGAATTAGCTTGGGCACTCCTCAGTAGCAAACACTCACCATCATATCCCCTTGCTTGATCTATGAAACTGGGTCAAGTTGCATTTCATGGTTAAGAGGTTGCAACTAAATGTCCTGTGGGTGAACCATTTTGATAACAGATATGTTGGATTCATACAGTGAAGAATAGATTCTGTTGACTCTTAACTACAATCATGCTTTCTGCCGTGTATCAAGTAATGAGCCCAGTGACAGCAATAACAAGTTTTCCCTAGGTGCTTTGATTTGAAAACTGTACTTTCAATGTGTCGTCTTGATTTCTATGAAGATTTGATGAAACTGCAGGTTGTTGATCTCTTGTCCTCATGCAAGCTAGACTTTGCTCCTCCGTGGGCATCTTCAGCAGACAGTGCAGTGGTAAAAATTTGCCAGATTCCATCAAGTCTGTAAAGTTCTTACCTTGAAAATGAAGCGGTGTCACCCCCAAAATATCCTGCACACATTTTGCACAGTGTGGCTAAAAGGTGTGTTCTTTATTTACCTGTGATAACTGAGTCTTTCGTAATAAAAGATTTTGGTCACTTTTCAGTTTCCTCAAAATGTGCAGAAGCACTTAATGAGATTTTTGACTTTAATGAGATGGAAGACAGTAACCTTATACTAGTTGGTTAGCAGTGTTACTGACTGTAGAAAAGGTGTTGACAAACTGACCTGCCGTAAAATCATGTCTTCAAAATATGTGGAAAAACTATCCTTCTTTAATTCGACAAGACATTGAGGATGATAAAGGAGGAAGGAATTATAGGAAATCAGAAATGTATGTGCTGTTTCTCTAAAACTGTTAAATGGTCTCAGAAAGACCTTAAGTTATCTAGAAAAGGATAAACTGACTACACATGAGATGTTTAATTCGCTGTTATGTATAGGTTCCAACAAAAACTTATAGAGTTAAAAAAAAAAACCTCATTTTTGGGAAAATAGCATTCCTTCAGAACTCAAAAAAATTCACAAGGAAGGGCAGCCACATTAGAAGAACATCCTAAATTTTTTCATTAAAGCTGTTAAGTATTTGGAAACCACTTCAGTTTCATAAATTCAGATTGTGCTTTAAAACCATTTTCCCTGAGAAAGAGGGGGTTTAACTTTTGATGGCATCCAGTGTGCTTCAGAGTGTTTAGAAATGATTGACATTTTAGATGTGGGTGGTCTATATGATGAATTTATAGATGCCAAAGTCTTGATTGACAAATAGATGTTTGGCCAAAACAGGCCTTGTAGATACAAAGTGGATGGATATTTCTGGAGAACTGGAGACCAATTCCTACAAGTAAAAAATTTGGTGATGCTAGTAAGCAAATTCCTAAGGACCCCCGATCAAATGCTTTTATGAGAGGAATTTAGCTTGATGTCATCCCATTGGACTGACACCAGGAATTAGTGTAATGTGGCCTTGATTAGAGCAGAACCCAAGCTGATTGACTTTTCAGTTTACCACCATGGAAAAGAGAAGGAGGTGCCAGGTTACTGCGAAAGGAAATAGAAAGAGTAAACTTTCACCTGTGTCATGGGACATAAAGAAATGTCATGATTACTTTGTAATTAAATGCATAAATATCCTATTGTATTTACAGTCTCCTTTTCCAAAGACATACATTTTTGTGTGTTAAGAATATACAGTAATAGAGCTTACAGATTTTAAATATCCAATGAGGAGTTTAAAGAGTTAAAACAAATTTCTGCATCAGAGGACAGAAAGAAATATTATAAAATATTGCTATACTTTTCACATATTATTAAATTAGTCCTCCTATTAATTATTGCTGATTGCCAATGTCCAACTACCGTACTTTTCCTAATTAAAAAAAAAAAAAACCTCTGTAAAGCTTAGTTATTCTACATTGTTTTAAAAAATCTGGGCTAGAAATAAGCTAAATCACATTTTTCATTTGTTTTGATGAGTTTTTTTTTTTTTTTAAATATTGGATTCAGACAATTGAAATGTGTTTTCTCTATCTGGGTTCCTGATGATACTAAGCACTTACTTTGGTAGAACACTCATCAGTTTGCAGAGTACTTTGTTCCAATGGTTGCATCTTATCCTCCAATCAGCTACTTCTCCTAAGGACAGCAGAGCAAACATTTAATATTCTAATTGTGCAGGAAACTAAGGCTCAGTGCAGTACAGTGACATGGGTAACACAGTTTGTTGTTACAATTCAAATGTACAAAAAGTAAAGGTGACCCTTTTCTCCGTGTAAAACTGGCATTATCTTAATATATTTTTGTGTTGTTTACAATGCTACTTTTCACATTAACTCAGTTTCTTTTCATGAATGCTTACTCTTCAGCATCCTCCACCTTTCATGATCCTCCTGAAGTCGATGTCTGAGTGCAGGTGAGGGTTAGACAGGACAGAGGCAAACTCACGAGCTCCCGGGAGTGGTGAGGGCGGGGCTCCTGGGTCCTAACTGGCTCCTCTCACATCCTAGCTTGGGTGTGCTGGAGAAGTTTAATCTGGGTCTCTATGTTCCTGGATTCTCCCTCAAGACCCCTGCATCCGGTGGGTGGTTGGCATTCCCACTGGCTTCCTTTCCCTTCTCCGCCTCTGCCTCCCTGGCCGGGAGGGCTGTGGATCTCCATCTGTGCCCATGGACCGGTCACCTTCCCTTTGTCCTCCTGTGCTCCTGTTTATTTAAAAATTACTCTCAGACGTCTGAAATTTTCACATGATACATAAATAAGGAAAAACATTTGGCACCCAGAAAATCATTTGCCCTCTTAACAAACGCTCTGGCTTCAGATTTCTCTTCAGGGTGACCGAAAGCTAAGCTTAGGAATTTTTCTGTAATGTACCTCTGAGTCAGTGTGTGGTATTGACTCACTTGGTGGGAAGCCATTAGTGTTCCTGATTTTAAATGAAATCTAAGAAAAATTAGCTTAATAACTTCAAACTATCATAACATGTTAGCTTGTCAGAGGGCAATTACAACTAGTGAATGGCAAAGCCACAAAAATATTCCCCTCACATCCATAACTTTTGATGTTTCCTCTTGCATCACACATTTTGTTTCCTTTTATACATTACGTGTGCTTTATGAAAAGCATAATAGATGGTCACACATTCTTTCTAAAGCATGTGCACACACACACGGTAACAATGGGAGTGGGGTATTTAAACATGTATCTCTCAAAATGGCTAAGAAATTTTCTTAATACTTTTTTTAACAGTGGTAGCTAAATATAAGTTTTAATCACTACGTGTTAGGTCCATCTGATGTAGATAAGAACTCTATTTTTTATAATCTGTCTTTAAATATTCCCAAAGCGTATCTACAATTAATCGTTCACACCTGTCGAATCCATCTGGCTTCTGCATCCAGATAACCTTGGATTATGGGCTGGAGGGAGCTTTTCCAAGTCACCTGATTCTGGTGCAGAATCATGAGCTGATTGTTTCCAATGAATATGCAGTATCATGAGTGTCTCTCCATTAATATCAAATGCCAGGTGTTTCTCTGACGTACGGTTGTTTTTAGTGGCCAGTTTAGCCATCGTCTGAATCGACTCCAGGGGAAGCAGAATGCTCTTCTGGATCATAGTGTTTTCAATGAGTAATTCTTGGAGAATATTCCATTTCTTTACATGAACTGCCCTCGTTCTTTTCTGTAAGCACCTGAAGTCTCTTGGTATGATTGTCTTCTCCTGATAACCATTTTGGTTTCTAGTTTTCTGTTATTGCAAATAATGCTGTAGTGAATAACTATATATACGCATACATGTATACACATACGTAATATGTGTGTGAGTATATAAATGTACACACACACACACAATATGTGTGTGTATATATATCTTTTCTGCACACATTTGTAATGATAGTTGTGCAAGTGGGCAGTGTTTACACTCATTGTGTTTTTCTCTTTGCTCAGTTGTAAAATCAGGGTAATAGTACCCACTTTGCCTGTTGATTGTGAAGCTGAAACAGCTTGACCTATTTATAAAAGTTCATAACTAGAAAGTGCTTAAATAGTATTAATCATCATAATTAATATGCATTATGGAGAATGATTTAATATGTTTACTTTTCTTGACAGTAGAACAGACCTAGAAAGTCGTTAGAAAGGTTAAATTAAAGCAGGATTTGAGAGCTTTTAGAGATTGAGTTTATTCTGATCCCTTATGTGTATCGAGTTCTGCATTTCCAGGTTACTGTTTAGTTTGTGATCTTTGGCTTTAGAGAGACCACCTTAGTTACATTTTTATATGGTGGCATTCACTCTCAAGGAAGTTAAATCTGGACTTTTTTTTTTCCTGTTCTTGAGTGAATTAAGGATTTGTCTACTTCACATTTGATGCTAAATATTTAGATAAGTAGCGTTTCTAAATTTGGCCCTTGCTTTTCTGAGATGTACAGGTAGCTAAAATGGGAAATACTAAATAGAATTTTTAAAATGAGAAATGTATTAGAGAAATTGTTTTCGATCCTTGACAGGACCATAGACTTTAAACAGTCTATTAAATCACCGATTTCCTGATAACGTGCAGGGAAAAATTAATTTGGAAAGATTACTAATAAGAGCCTGTATTTTTCAGGCCCTCCTTAATATCATCTGAGAGAAAAAAATATATCCGAGGACATACTGATAACCAGCTAGTATAAAAGTAAATACAAATCAAGAAAGAAAAAAAATTCTTTAATGCAAAGAGAAAGAGACAGCTCCCCTCTTTTTTTCTTAGAGAGTTTTCTTTGAAAATCTCAAAGCCAAGTACCAGTTTTACTGTCTAAGGCTGTCTTTCTCCAGAAAATAGGTACTGTCCCTTTGAAATGTTTCTCTCATTTCCCAGTCTCTGTCGGGGGAGGAGCAGAGCTTCTGTGGGCACCTGGCTCCAAGCTATAAAACTACCTTTCTTCATAAAGATAGGAAAAGTTTATTTTTCCTAAAACCAATTAGCTAACACAGATGGTCATTCTAATTACCAAGAGAATTTAGGATGAGCTATGTGTGACAAATGATGCTGTTGAGTCCTTATACTTGAAAACTAGTTATTGTTTATCTTGAGTATATGCTTGGCTATGTGAGAAGGTGAGACTTCTTTGCTTCTGCATCTCTTAGTAAATAATCTGTGATGCACATGACATTCTGGTTAAATGCTTATTCAATAATGTGTTTGTTGTCTTTCTCTTCTACCTTTGTGGAAAGTATTTATGGGGTGGAATGAAATTTTGTTTTTAATTGTATTTCCTCCTCACTAGTCAGACTTATTAAGATTGTTAGAAGGATTTTTCAGTAAACATCACGTTTGAAAGCTACACACACACACACACACACACACACACGTGTGTGTGTGTGTGTGTGTGTATATATATATATATGTCCTGAAATTTTTTAAGTTCATAGCTTTCTTTCTTGGCTAGTGCAGGGAAACCAATTTAATCCTAAAAATCAATGGAAGATGAAATGTAATCATTTATTTTATTATCATTTAAAATTAAAGTCTTTAAAATGTTTTCAAAGCATTTGATATTCCATTGACATTCAGTAAACAAAGGCAGTTTAAGAAGTTCTGTTTTATTTGTAAAAATTATATAGTTTTTCTCTTCATAAATTATAGGTACTGGACATGTCAGGTTAATATACACATTTTAAAGTCGTTTTTGGCTAAATACTCCCCAGTCACTCTCCAAAACACTTGCATCATTTAAAAGCCCAGTACTTGCATATGAAGGTTTCTATTTTCCTACACTTTCCCCAAAGTTATGTATTATTTTTAAAATATCTCATTATTTTATTAGTGATAATATATATATACACAATTTTTGTGAATTTTGGCATCAAGTTTATGCTATTCTCAGATAATCAGTCCACTTTTAGTATTTCTGGAAGCATGGTCATAAAATCGGAATAATTTCTTCCTTAAATGCTTGGAAGGATCCACCTTCCAATTAGCTCTTACCAGAAATAGCTTACTGTACTCATTTTATACTGTGTCTGTCTGTATAGCTGTCTACCCTTCTAGTTACCCATCAGTCATCAGGTGTTCAAAAATTTCTAAGTTAATTACAAGTTGTCGGTCGAGTCTGGTCTAAATTTTTCAGCATGCACGTCTTTAAGTAAAGTTTCATCTTTTTAATGCAAAATATGTATACAAACAAATGCACACGTGTAAGTGTACGTTGCCTGAGTACTAACAAACACGTAACACCTATAATGTAAACCTCTGTCAAGATGTAGATCAGCACCACTTCAGAGAGGTTCCACGAGGCTCCTGCAGGTAAATACCATCCTCACTCTCCAAAGGCAATTACTTCTCTGATTATTTTTTTGCCACAGGTTAGTTTTGCCTTTTTAGAAATGCATGTAAATGCAGTGATACAGTAAGCTGTCTTTTGTGTGAAGCTCCTTTCACTCAGCCTGATGTTTCTGAAATTCATTCATGGTGTTAATGTGTATTCGTAATTCATGCCAATTTTGTAGTTGTTGTTTTGAATAGTTTTTATCATATGAATAACCGATGCTTTTATGCGTTCTTGTGTTGGGGGAAATCTGGGTTGCTTCCAGGTTTTTTTTTCTATTATGAATAAAGGTACCATGGATATTGTGTAAGTCTTTTTGTGAACGTGTGTTTTCATTTCCTTTAGGTGAGTGCCTAGGATTTGAATTGCTGGGTTATAGGGCACATCTGTGTTAATAAGAAACTGCCGGATCTGTTCCCAGCGTGTTTGTCCCATTTTACGTGCCTGCTAGTAACATATGAGTTCCACGTGTTGAAATCCTCACCAACATTTGGTGTTAGGTAGTGATAGCTCACAGTGGTTTCAATTTCCACTTCTATAATGAATGGTAATATAATGTAAGCTTTCTCGGGTGTTTATGGCTCATTTGAATAACTCCTTTCCCATTTTTAATTGGGTTGTCTCTTTTGAATGTTATGCTTTAAGGGTTCTTTGTATATCCTAGATACCTGTCTTTTGTCAGATATGTGATCTGTGAATGTTTTCAAGTCTGAGGCTTGCATAATCTTTTTTTATGGCGAATTAATGAGCAAACTTTTTAATTTTGTATAAGTCAAATTAATTTTTCTTTTTTCCCCTGATTTTCATGACCCCTCTAAGAAGCTTTGCTCATCCTCCAGTCACAAAGATATTCCTCTAAGTTTTCTTCCGATGCCTTGGTAGGTTTAGTTTTTATACAGAGGTTCATGATCTATCACTTGAATTTTTGTGTACAGAGAAAAAAATGGTAAAAGTTCATTTTTTAATGGAGATGAAATTCACATGACAGAAAAGTACATTCATAATGTTTTACAACCACCAACTCTATTTAGTTTCAAAACGTTTTTGTCACCCCCAAAGGAAATTCCTGTCCGTAAGTAGTTGCTCCCTCTTCTTACTACGCACCAGCTCCTGGCAGCCATCAGTCTGCATTCTGTCTCTATGAATTTACCTATTCTGGACATTTCATATGAATGGAATCATATAATCTGTGACCTCTTGTGCCCTACTTCTTTCACATAGCATAAAGTTTTTGAGGTTCATTCTAGTTGTAACATGTGTCAGTACTTCATTCTTTTTCATGGCTGTGTAATATCCTACTGTATGGGTGGACCACAATTTGTTTATCCATTCATCTCTTGATGGACTCTTGGGCTGTTTCCTTCCATCATTTAGTTCTTGTGAATAGCACCACTGTGAACATTCTTGTATTTATTTGAACATCCATTTTCAGTTCTCTTGGGTGTATATACCTAGGAATGGAATTGATGGATCAGATGGTAATTTTAGGTTTAACTTTTCGAGAAGCCACCAAACTCTTTTGCGTAGTGGCTGAGCCATTTTACGTTCCTGCAAGCAACGTCCAGGTTTCCAGTTTCTCCACATCCTAAGTCAGCACTTCCTCCCTCCCTTCCTTCCTTCCTTCCATTTCACTGGGCATAGAGTGGCCCCTTATTTTGGTAAGATTCATTTTTTTCCATTAATGTTTGCAGTTTATCTGTCACTGTTTGTTGAAAAGACTTTGTTTATATTGGATCTGTTGATCACTTTCTGTTACTGATTGCTAGATTGACTGCACCGTGGCCAGGAGACATTTGCAGTATGATTTCAAATATGTGCAGTTTAATGAGGACAGTAATATGTAACTACATACACCCAGTAGGTATTTTCAGTCTAAATAGTTCCAGCTTTGGGAAATGTTTCCTTGTGTGTTGAGTCCCCCCAAGTGTTCTGTGATTTTGCATGGCTTTGAATGCTTGCTCTGTGTGCTGTGGTTTAACTCTGGTCATTGGTTGGGGAGGGAGGGACTGCTCTTCCGCTTTCTGCGTGTTCGAGATGAGCTACCTTCTGGAGCACTTCCCTACCTCCTAATACTCCGTGGATGCCCACACTTTAAAATTAGTATAAATGACCCTGACACCTGCTGAGGATGCTCTCTGGAGCCTCTTTTATAAGGGCATTAGTTCCATTCATAAGAGGTCCGCCCTCATGACCTAAGCAACTCCCAGAAGCCTCACCTGATAATACCATCAACTTTGGGATTTAGGGCTTCAACGTGTGAATTTTAGGGAAGACAGATATTCAGACCATAGCAAGTAGGCTGATGCTGCTACAGTTAATGAGATCTCATTCACCCAATCCTACTTACCAGATGGAAGAGTGTCCCTCAAGGTCTGAATATTGAGGTTTTAGTAGCACAGCAAAAGGTATGCACCTTGTCTTGTGGACCTAGGTTCTCCTGTTTTGTTCCATGTGACTTTATTTCATCCTTTACTCTCTCTGATGTATCTTCAACCTTTTACTCTCTACTGGCTCCATTTCTCAACCCAGACTAACAGTCATGTTTTGCCCATGATCAGAGAGTAACAGCTCCCTTCACCCTGTAACCACCAGCTTGGTTCTCCACTTTCATTTTATTCAAAGTATTTCTAAGAGTAACCAATACTAAACAGAGCCAACCCGTCACCATGTATTCTCTCCCTAACCCACTGTTTGTTTTCCTAATGAAATGGTTTTCCTTAAGATTAAAAAATCTTTAATAGCTAAATTTATGGTAATATTTTCCATGTTTATCTTTTTCATTTACCTGCTGCATGTAAAGCTATTTTTTGTTTCTTTCCTCATGACCTCTCTACTGTCTACTCATTCATTCTTCCTTTTAAAATTTATATCAGAAAATATTTAAATTAACTCAGTTTACTCAAGAAGTAGAAAAATTATTTAACTCAAGAAGTAGAAACCTCAACAAACCAGGAATTATAGTAGGAATTGGAGAGGCATTCAAGTAGCTGCCCCTCAAATGGCATCAAGTCCAGACAGTTTTAGAGGTGAATTCCCCCAAACCTACATAGAAGAGAAAATCCCTGTAATCTTTAACTCTTCCAGATAATATAAAAATTTCTAACTTGTTTTTACAAAACAACCCTGTTAACAACACAAAACAAGACAAAACAAACAAACAGGAAAACAGAAAGTCCCTCCAAGAAATCTATGGGCCATTTCTATTTTCTAAGTTAGATGCAAAATTCTAACCAAAATGTGAACAAATCAACCTAAGAGTTATATTGAAAGAGTAGTACATGATGACCCAGTAAAATTAATCCCAAGCATTCAAAGATACAAAATTAGAAAATGGATTAACTTAATTCAGGTGATTGATGTTTGAAGAAAGTAAAACATAGGATCATTTCAGCAGATGCCAAAGCATATGAATCTCTTTTCTATGTTTGGAAAATCCTTCAACTTAGGAATCTCTGGAGAAGCAGAACCTGCTTCCTATTACAGAAACTGACAATTCCATGTATTGCTTTTCTAGACTCTCTTGTAGCTGGGTAGCAAGCACATGACCCATGTGACTCAACCCAGACTTTGAGTCAAGAGCTAGTATCACAAAGGAGTAGGGGTGGTGTAAGAGTCTCTCTGTGTAGCAAGGAGGTTGTGGTTTTACTCAGATTTTTTTATACCTTAACCTATCCTTTAAATATTTGTACTCCAAGGATTTGGACTTCTGCATTGCAATTTTATACTTTTTTCTGTATCGTCTCATTCTCATGCTAATATTTCTTAAAGATTTGTCTTCATGTCAGAGCTCTCTTTAGATATTTACATTCTATTGCCCATTTTTATATCCACTTAAGATTCACAGTCCCAACTCCTGTTGCTTTTGAAGTTTATTTATAAATATTAATATATCACTAGTAGGAAATACATACCTGTAATCTATCATTACTTTATTCTGGTTTCCCTAAATGAATAGTTTAGGGAACTATGAATAGTTTATATGAGGATGTGATCCCAGGGAACAGAAGTGAGAACAAGAGGATGGAAGATGGGTTCGGTGGTAACTGTGTGCTGTTTCCTCAGTGACTGCCCGTGGCTACTGGCTGCTTGGCCATAAAGAGCTTCTAAGGAATGTCATGAAGTACATCTCTTGTGTCTTCTCTAAGGCAAGAAAGTGGTGGGTATTTATCTTCAGCTCCCATGCTTCTTCATTAATCCAGGGTAACCTACTGGGTGTAACTCCCTTGCATTTCTAGGCTGAACATGCAGGAGTATAGATCTGTTCCTGTGGGTTCCCTAGTGAGAGAAAGCGAGAGGCTTACTGCACAGGGCCAAGGCCAACCTCTGTCAGGTTCCACCTTTGCAGAGCTGAGGGAAGCCATTAAACAAGTTGGTAATTCCATGAATAGGGTGAGAGCAATGAAACAAAATAAATCCTAACATAGAGAAATAGACTTAAATAAATACAATATTTCTATTGTATTTTTATCTTAAATGTAATATTGTTTATTAATTTTACAAAGTTTTAATCCTTTTATTTATAAAATAAATAATAATGAGTTCCTATTTTCCTACTATGAGATTAATAAAAATCCGAAGTTTGACCGTTTCGTAACTGTTAGCCAGGAATGGGGAAGTGAGTGCTCTCGTACATCGTTGGGGGAGTGAAAAATTGTGTATCCCATATGCAGAGAAATTTGTCAATACTAATGAAAATAAAGAATGCGTTTACCCTTTGGCACCATGGTCTTTCTTGTAGGAATTTATTCTACAGATACACCTTTACAAATACAAAAGTGACAAATGAACAAGTTTAGTTTTTGCAGCATTTCTGTTATCCAAAAATAAAGGATTGAAAACAATCAAGTTATGATATATTTATAATTCATACAAAGAAATATAATTTATATAGTGTAGGTGTAAAGCAGATTTTTCTATTAGGCTTGTTAATATTTCATTTCAGTTTTTATAATTTCACTGATTTTATTTCAGCCTTATCTATTGAGAACTGAGAGAGGTGGGTTTAAATCTCTTGCTAAACTAATGGTTTGCATGTCTTGGGGATAGAAATACAATTGAGTTTTTAAATAATTAATGGACCTTGCTCAATCATCTTATTAGTTTAATCACTTGTGGAATATTTTGGAGTTTCTATGTAGTAATATGTAAAGACTGTATTCTTTCTTCTGTGATGATTAAATTTTATGTCAACTTAGCCAGGCTAAGGTACCCAGTTGTTTGATCAAACACTAGTTTAGATGTTGCTGTGAAGATTTTTTTGATGCGATTGACATTTGCCATCAGTTGACTTTCAAGTAAAGGAGATTACCCTCAATAATGTAGATGGGGCTTCAGATGAAGGCCTTATGAACAAAGACTGAGGTTTCCTGAAAGGAGAATTCTACGTCCAAACTGCAATGTAGAAACCCTGCCTGTGTTTCCAGCCTTTAGACTCAAGACTGTAACATTAACTCTTCCCTGAATGTTCAGCCTGCCAGTTGCCCTACAGATTTCAGGCTCTCCAGCCCCTCTTTCTGTGTGTGTGTGTGTTTGTGTGTGTGTGCGTATAGGCACATATATATATGTATATGCATATATATGTGTGTGTGTGTATATATATATATGTATATAAATGTATACATAGAAATGAAAGAAATATTAACAAGTCTGATGTAACATCTGCATTGTATTATATGAATTGTATTTCTTTGTATGAATTGTAAATATATCATCCTTTATATACTCTCTATAGAAAGTAGAGATTAATACAGCTTTCTTGACTTTTTCTTGACTTTAAAAGAAATGCTTGAAACCTTTTATCATTAAGAATTAATCTGGGGTCACATGCTTAAGTTATTTTAGGTTCTGGAGCTCTCACGTATTCCCTTCCTAAGGTGTATTTTGTTTCAGTATCACCTTTGGAAGAATAAATACATGGGTTTTAGGGCTTCCCTGGTGGCGCAGTGGTTGAGAATCTGCCTGCCAATGCAGGGGACACGGGTTCGAGCCCTGGTCTGGGAAGATCCCACATGCCGCGGAGCAACTAAGCCCGTGAGCCACAATTACTGAGCCTGCGCATCTGGAGCCTGTGCTCTGCAGCAAGAGAGGCCACGACAGTGAGAGGCCCCACACACCGCGATGAAGAGTGGCCCCCACTAGCCGCAACTAGAGAAAGCCCTCGCACAGAAACGAGGACCCAACACAGCCAAAATTAAATAAATAAATAAATTTATTAAAAAAAAAAAATACATGGGTTTTAAAACGTTTGGAAAAAGCACCAGTGTTCTTGGTGGTGTAACTTTCTATGTAGGATGCAACATGATATGGTAAACATCAAGATGGTATAATTTGTACTCTGTTTTTCCTTTGGTCATTGGCATTATTTTTCATATAAACTTGCATAAAGTTAAGGGGGTTTTCCTGGAATAAAACAAAGTGATTTCTAGGCAACACTGAATGTAGTGGCATTCAGCTGGGTGAAGGAGAAATAGCCATATCTTCACTTCAGGCTAAGTACACAATAAAAATAAAAATCACTTCATGGTATAAATTTCCTGATTATTGATATTGCTGTAATTATTACTGGTATAAAATGAATTATACTTCATTCTGGCCTTTCTTTTAAAAAATGTGAGAACAGTATAGAAATATTTAATGGCTTATTATTTATGATGTCTATCAAAATATAAACTTAAGTGGTGTTTGTTGCATCTAGTAACTCCCTTGAAATAGAGACCTGTTTATATATTTAAAATATTATTTAATTTTATTTATAAATTTTAATAAACATAATTTTTAGTCCCTCATAATGCTTAAGGTGACATGCAATAAAGTCTATAAAAATATTTTTTAAACCTTGGAATTTCCCAATTACAATGCAGTTGACTTATTCTTTAATTATTCTTATTCTAAATAGTTTGACCTATGTTATCTTCTGTACTTTATATTCTACTGAAATCACCTGAAATGTCTAGTTAGTTATTTTATTTTATTTATTTTTTAATTTTTTTGTGGTACGCGGGCCTCTCACTGTTGTGGCCTCTCCCGTTGCGGAGCACAGGCTCCGGACACGCAGGCTCAGCAGCCATGGCTCACGGGCCCAGCTGCTCCGCGGCATGTGGGATCTTCCCGGACTGGGGCACGAACCCGTGTCCCCTGCATCGGCAGGCGGACTCTCAACCGCTGCGCCACCAGGGAAGCCCTAGTTAGTTACTTTAAAGGGAATGTCTTAAGAACAATTTTTTAAGTAATTAGTGAAGAAATTCTTCTTCAAGTTGAAGTGACGTTTGCAATTCAGATGTATATAAAAAGACTTTTCAATGATCTAATTTTAATTTGATAGTATATCAAATTAAATGATAGTATATCATTATTTTCATTGTAATCATCATATCATCATCATACCTCATCTTTAATCAGTATTTACACCCTACGGGCAATGTCCAGTCCTTTACTGCATGATCACTTTTAGTTTTCAAAAATGAGTCTATAAGTTAGACACTGCTATTATTCAAATTCTCAGAAGAAGAAATGGAGGCCCAGAGAATAGATAATTTGTTCAACATCAGAGAGTTGATAAGTGCTAAGAGAGATCTGACCCAGAACTGTCTGATTCCATAAAGCACAATCCTAGCCACTGCATTATTTTGCCCCATCACATCTTCATTAAAAACATTTTCTTGGCCAAACAAATTCTAGAAGCACCAGCTTTGTTTGTTTGCTTATTTTGCTATAAACCACCTTCATCTGAGTGGTATGAACCTTAACCTTATCTTTTCCACAAACTAGAAATTGGTTCTCTGAAGAACTGTCAGTGATACGTTGTTTAAAAAGAAGGGCTGTGTAAACTAAAACAGTGTATAAGCTGAAATTGTGAGGATGAAGCCATGACTATCAAAGAAGTTAAGTCAAGAAGAACTAAGACTGCAAGAGACATTGAGAGTGGCTGGGAAGGGAGACCGGTCAGCCCCGGTGAGCCCATAAGTGATGGAGGGATTTCCTGTAAGTCAGTAGCTACCTATGTCTGTAAACAGGTACCCAGGATACACTTGCTCCTTGTTCTGAATGCCCATGACATTCCCTCATAGCCTTAAAAACACAGTTAGTTTAGAAGTCTTACTGTGTTCTATGACTAGCATATATACTTTGTCTCTATGAATTTCAATATTTCCTGATTAAAAATTCATAGTAATGTTTCATTGTTGAGTTCCAAAAGCAAAGAATGAGGAGAGGGAAATGACCACAGATTTTACAGACTTGTTTATAAAATATCTGTAGCAGAGCTGGATGGAAGACTTAAGGCAGATTCTTGTGAAGTTGTATAATGTGTAAGTACAAGGGTGTAATGAGATTTATCCCAGCATCATATCATATTCTGCTTATCAATACCTTGTATCCTTAACTAGCCCTATTTTATATTTTTAAGTTCATTTCCTGCCTCATTTATACAAGCATCTAAATAATGTCAAGTCTGTTCATCCTAAAATCAACAACAGGTACCAGAATTTTTAACCTTGCAATTACCCCTGACTTCTACCCGAGCTTTCTAAACCCATTCATGGCAAAACTTTTGAAAATGTTATTTACACTCATTTCATAATCATTTCTGTAACTTTTCACTATTATTATATTTCTTATGGTGATCTGTGATCACTGATCTTTGATGGTACTATTGTGAGAAGATAACTCACTGAATGCTCAGTTGATGATTAGCATTTTTAGCAATGAAGTATTTTTAATTAAGGCATGTACATTGTTTTTTTAGACAGAATGCTATTGCACACTTAATAGACTGCAGTGTAGACTAAACATAACTTTTATATGCACTGAGAAACCAGAACATTTCTGTGATTCTTTTCATTGTGATATTCGCTTGATTATACTGTCTGTAAGTGAACCTGCAGTGTCTCTGAGGTATGCCTGTAATCTAGAGATGATTTAAGGTGTATGTACAGGAGGATGTGCTTAGGTTATATGCAAATACTGTGTCATTTTTTTTTTTTGCGGTACGCGGGCCTCTCACTGTTGTGGCCTCTCCCGTTGCGGAGCACAGGCTCCGGACGCGCAGGCTCAGCGGCCATGGCCCACGGGACCAGCCGCTCCGCGGCATGTGGGATCTTCCCAGACCGGGGCACGAACCCGTGTCCCCTGCATCGGCAGGCGGACTCCCAACCACTGCGCCACCAGGGAAGCCCCTGTGTCATTTTATATAAGGGACTTGAGCATCCTCAAATTTTGGTATCTGTGGGGAGTCCTGGAACCACTTCAACATGGATACTGAGGGACAACTGTACTGATTTTTGCCACCATTCACAGTGATACCAAGTGTCCTCAGAAATATTTCAGCAGTCATATTTCTTGACCTTTCTCCTGCGTATGTCCTTGTTCACTACTCCTTTCTTATTAAATCTCCTCTGCCTTGCTTATTATATCACACTCTCCTAGTTGTCATTCATTCTCCTTTTCTGCTCCTTACACTAATTTACGTTTTTCTCATGTAGATTATTGCAACTCTCTCTAGCCTTCATGACACAGTAATCATCCCCTTTCATAGACTGTCTTAAGTATGGCAAGAACATCCATTCTAAATGTAAATATGAGTATGTATTTATTTTATATAAAACATTTCATTGAAAAAGTCTGAATCAAATAATATTAGGAGTACTTCTTGCATAATTACATTGATTATATAAGCTTAGTTAATTAATTTTTAAATAGCTCTAAGAGCTCAGGAAATTCTTTTAACTTCCTTGAGATTCAGTTCTCTCGCTTTTAAAGTAGGGAATTTAGTGGATTTGAAGTCTGGGTTCTCAAATTAAATGAATTCAGAAAAATAATTTAAGTCTTTCAAAAAGCCAAACTGGTATTGCATGTCCATTCCCAAGTAATTGGTTCACGGTTTAGTAAATATATAGATTTTTGATTTCTCTTTATATCATGTCAAACATAACCATGTAACATGTTACATATGTTAAACACAATATCTGATTAGTAGTTGTAGGTATCTGATGAAAATATGTTTCAAAACCTTAAAATTTATTGTTATTTTTTATGCTATTTTGATAGACATATTATTTTAAAAGCAAAGAGCCAATGGAAAAACATTTAAAAAACTTAAGTGATAGAGAAAAGTTAAAAATAAAATAAAATTTAGATCATTTCTGTGACCTTTCTAGATATAAATACTATAATGCCATCAGTTCCCAGATGAATTATCACCACAGTACAGAATCACAATTCAAGAAATTAATGGAAAGTTTCCATGCCTCTCAAATTAAACTAAGGATGATCCCCAGTTTTTCTTTTTTTAAATTTTATTTATTTTTGGCTGCACTGGGTCTTCGTTGCGGCACGGGAGCTTTCTCTAGTTGCTGTGAATGGGGGCTACTCTTTAGTTGCAGTGCGCGGGCTTCTTATTGCGGTGGCTTCTCTTGTTGCAGAGCATGGGCTCTAGGCATGCGGGCTTCCGTACTTGCAGCACATGGGCTCAGTAGTTGTGGTCTGTGGGCTCTAGAGCACAGGCTCAGTAGCTGTGGCGCACGGGCTTAGTTGCTCTGCGGCATGTGGGACCTTCCCGGACCAGAGATTGAACCCATGTCCCCTGCATTGGCAGGCGGATTCTTAAGCACTGCGCCACCAGGGAAGTCCCCCCAGTTTTTCTTTATGTTCTTTAAGAGGCATTTCTTTGCTAACCAGAAATAACATTATGACAGGACTAGATATTTAGGAGAAAATATAAAAACTAAAGTAATTATTTATTTTAGTAATATTTTGAAAGTCTGTTAAAAATGAGAAAATTATTGATAGGCTCTGCATAACAAAGAATATAGCTCTGAACAAAGTCCTAGAGGAGTCCTGTCCACCAAGGGACCAGGTGATCCATGTCTACCTGAGCCCCTGGCTCAAATGCAGCATGACTGCAATTCCAAATGTAATCTCATCAGACGGGAAGGTTTTTACCTGCCATAACCAGTCTATAAAGACTGGAAGAGGTCTTTACATGTTCAGATGCACAGATAGCAACACAAGTACCTGGATGATGGAATTAAGGTAAACATGACATCATCAAGGGAAAATAATAAAGCTCTAGTAACTGACCTTAAAGAAATGGAGATCTATAATTTGCCTGACAATGAATTCAAAATAATCATCTTAAAGAAACTTGATGAAAGGCAAGAGAACACAGGTAGACAACTAAACAAAATCAGAAAAACAAAGCATGAACAATATAAGAACTTTAATGAAGAAGTAGAAACCATAAAAAAGAACCATGCAGAAATACTGCAGCTGAAGAATACAAGGCCAGAACTGAAAAATTTAATAGAGAATTTCAACAAAAAAAGCCTGATCATGCAGAAGGAAGAATCAGTGTACTCAAAGACAGATCATTTGAAATTAACCAGTGAGAAGAACAAAAAGAAAAAATGAAGAAAGCCTGCATGAAATATTGGACACCATCAAGCAAATGAATGTATGCATAATGGGAGTCCCAGAATAAGAAGAGGGACAGAAAGGGGCAGAAAGCTCATTATAAGAAATAATTGCTGAAAACTTTCCAAGTCTTGGGGGAGACATGGACATCCAGTTACAGGAAGCTCAAAGGACCCCAAATAAGGTCAACCCAAAGGAGATTACCCTGAAACACATTATAGTCAAAATGTTAAAAGTCAAAGACAAAGAGAGAATTTTGAAAGCATGAAGAGAAAAACAACTCATCACATACAAGGAAATACCTATGAGGCAAATAGCAGATTTCTTTGCAGAAAACTTGAGGACCAGGAGGCAGTGGGATGATATATTCAAATTACTAAAAGAAAAAAAAACCCCTATAACCAGGGACACTAGACCTGGCAAAACTGTCCTTCACAAATGAAGGAGAGATAAAGACATTCACAGACCCCAATAAAAAGGGCTAACAGATTTCATCTTTGCTAGACCTGCTTTACAGGAAATGCTAAAGGGAGTTCTTCAAGTCAAAATGAAAGGACACTAAGTAAAACATGAAAATATATAAGAGTATAAAATTCAATGGTAAGTTAAATACATAGTCAAATTCAGAATGCCCGAATACTGTAATGGTGGTGTGTAAATCACTTTTATATCTAGTATAAATGTTATAAAACAAAATTTTTTTTTTTTTTTGCTTTTCAGTGAAACAGTTTTTAATAAGAACAAATACATGGCATTAAGGTTCAGAACCTAATATAGGCCTGACAATCAAGTCCTTGTTTTCTGGAGGAAAGACCTCAAGTCCATTCAATTTCCAGTAACAATGATAAAACAATAATATTATAAAAATAACTATACTAGAATAATTTGTTAATGAATACACATTTTTAGAAGATGTAAAGACATCTATAGCGTAAAATGTAAGTGGAGGAGAAAAGTGTCGAGTTTTTATATGTGAGTGAAGGCTAGTTGTTATCAGCTTAAAATAGACTTTTATATCTGTAAGATGCTTAATGTAAGCCTCATGGGAACCACAAGGAAAAAACCTATACTAGATACACTAGAAGTAAAGAGAAAGGAATTAAAGAATACTCCTACAAAAAAGTAAATTACAAAGGAATGCAGCAAGAGAGGAAGGAAGAAAGGAAAGAACAACAAAAACACTCAGAAACAACAAAATGGCAATAGTAAATCTTTTCATATCAATAATTATTTTAATCATCAATGGACTGCTATCCCCAATCAAAAGACACAGAGTAGCTGAATGGATTAAAAAAAAAAAAAAGGGTCCAATAATATGCTTCCCACAGGAGCCTCACTTTAGCTTTAAGGACACACATAGGCTGAAAGTGCAGAGATGGAAAAAGATATTCCTTTCATGTAGTCAAAAAAGAGCAGGAGGGGCTATACTTATAATAGATGAAATAAACTTTCAGTCAAAATCAGTCACCAGAGACAATGAAGGTCACTATATAGTGATAAAGGGGTCAATTCACCAAGCTAATGTAACAATTGTAAATATATATATATACCCAACATTGGACCATTTTAATGTTTAAAGCAAATATTAATAGAACTGAAGGGAGAAATAGCAATACAATAGTAGGCGACTTCAGTAGCCCACTCTCAACACCAGATAGATTACCCAGACATAAAATTAATAAGGACACGGGGAGGGGGAAGGGTAAGCTGGGACGAAGTGAGAGAGTGGCATGGACATATATACACTACCAAATGTAAAATAGATAGCTAGTGGGAAGCCGCTGCATAGCACAGGGAGATCAGCTCGGTGCTTTGTGAACACCTAGAGGGGTGGGATAGGGTGGGTGGGAGGGAGACACAAGAGGGAGGAGATATGGGGATATATGTATATGTATAGCTGATTCACTTTGTTATACAGCCATTGTAAAGCAATTATGCTCCAGTAAAGATGTTAAAAAAACAAAATAAGGAAACAGCAGACCTGAATAACTCTGTAGAGCAAATTGACATAAAAGACATAATACAGATGTTCCACTCAATAGTGCCAGCATATACATTCTTCTTAAGTGCATGTGGAACATTCTGCAGAATAGATCATATGTTGGGCCACAAAGCAAGACTTAACACATATAAGAAGACTGAAATCATATCACGTGGTGTTTCTGACCACACGGTATGAAACTAGAAATCAGTAACAGGAGGAAAATGGAAAAATTCACTAATATGTTTCATGAAGGGAGTTCAGTTATAGATAAAATTAATCTGTATTGATAGAAATCAGATAGTGTTGCTTCCAGACGGGTGGTATTGACTGTAAAGAGAGACTGGAACACACTTTGGAGTGACAGCAATGTCCTGTGGCTTGTTTTGTATTAGGGTCACATGGGTGAATATGTATGTTGTTAAAAGATAAGCTGAGGCATATTATAAATTTTAAGAGTTTATTTGAGCAAAAATCAATTCGAAGTGGGCAGCATACAGTCTATAAGATAGAAAGGAGCTCTGAGGAACTGTGCAAAATGAAAGACTTTTACAGGCAGAAGGGAGTAAGAATGAGGAATTTATACCGGCGGTTTGTTATTGCAAAGTTACTTTCCTTTAGCGGATGACAAGGATCTATCAGGCAGATAACCTAACAAGTGCTGATCAGATGATTCCTGATTGACTAGTTTAAGATTCCATTTCTGGGAGAGCCGAAACTGTAATTAGGTCTCAGTTTAGTGATACGGGACTTAGCATAAGTGACTCCATTTTGAACTGTTGTCTTATTTTTCACAGTGTCAAAACTCATAACCTTTTTATTGACTGTAAAATACATCACAGTGAAATGTTTTAAAAATAGGAATTTCAAAACTATATCCATAAGTTATTTTTGTATCCTAATTGCCATCTAAGTTTATAAAATATAGTACTTATCTAATGTTATAAAAACGAGGTCTCATTTTCATTTTCAATTTAAATCATGTATTTCCTTTTTCAGCTTAGTGCTTTCAGTCTGAATTGATTCAAGCTGTTTTATCAGTCAGTATGTCATGTCATGTATTCATGTGTAAATGTACACAGTGAAAAGATGGAAACATAACAAAACTCTTCCCATTATTAAAAAGTGCAACACAGAGCTACATTTCAGTTCTTAACTACAAAGACTGTACTTTGCCATCTTCCTTTCCCCTGCAAACCAAGCAGCTACTAATGTATTGAACTAAGTGCATTGCCTAATAAATGTTAGCTCTTGTTCCCACTGACAAAAACGAATACAGTCTTCACAGCTATAAATTGTAGTCAATAACGATAGCTAGCCAATTACTGCTATTGCTTGCAGAGGCAGTAGTTAGCAACCCTGCCTGCTTGGAATACGCACTGGTGCCTCCTCATTAAGCCTCTGAAGTCACATATCAACCCACACATATCTTTCTTTTTTGACAAAAAAACAGAGCAAGTTAAGTTGTTCTATACAGGACTGTCTATACCAGACCTAGGTGAAAGAGACCAGTCTGGCGAAGAATAGGCTAGTTATGAGGCAGAACAAAAAGTGTGCTCAGCCTAGTTTCAAATCCCCTCTCAAATTGCCCCAAGGAGCCTTTCAGTTCACTTCCGCAAACGTATATTCAGCCCCTGCTGACTACAGAGTGTATTTTGAGCTCAGTGAGGTGAGAGACACATAAGGAAGCCCTAAATGTTGAACTAAATACAATACAAATGTTGGAATAGCAGAGAGCAAGATCATTACATCTGGGAGAGTCTCTGAAAGCTTCCCAAAAGAAGCGGCGTTGACCCGGAGAGACATTTGTTCCTAATGCCCCTGGGTAGGAATGCCCTGCCCCCCACCTTTGTGTTACTGACAATCTCACAGAAGCTTGAAAATGTATGTTTGGAAATGTCAGTTTGTCCAAGTGGCCATGGCACGCAGCGGAGTATGCTTGAGGGTTTTCATAGAAGATAACGATTGAGAGGCAGTTGTGACCTTGAATAGATCCTGAAAGAGTAACAGTTTTTAAAGTTTCCTCTGGTTCCATGATTATCATCTGAGAGCTGATCATATTACCCCACATTAAAAATAGATCTTATATGTAGAAATAGCGCTGCTGTTGTGGTTTTCTCTTAGGTGGACCTTTTTCAAAACAATAAAAGATCATCATAAGTCCTTTCTTAAGAGACTACTCCCCTCCCCCTCAACATAGCCCAACCTGGACCCCCTCATCCTCACTCTGGATGTCAACACACCATATCCAGCCTGGTTTATGAGATCTGCCGTATTCCAAAATTTTTGTGCTTTTTTTTTTTACCCTCAGAATTTACCAATCTTATGTCTTATCTTAGTAAGACTGTGTTCTGAAAACTAATCTTAAAATGAATTTAATTATGTGACATGAAAATCTTCAATAACATAATTTGTACTATCCTAATATTGGTATCTTTTGTTTCCCCTGGGATCCTAGAGCACCTCTAGGAACCAGTTTTGTTTAGTAAATGGTCGACATTGTAGACGTCCCTGGGTGGATGATAATCTATTTTGCATCTCACCTCACATTATCATTCAGCCCTCATCACTCAAACAGCTGTCTCTTCTGTACATAGAATGTTGCCCCAGCTAGTGACCAAGGAAGGTCACTAGCAATCCCGTTATAATTCGGAATTATTTTTAGATGGCCTGTCTATTTTTGGTCTACTGGTAGATTTCAATAAAATTAATCTTCTCTTTGAAACTTGGAATGTGTTATGTGCCATTTATTATTACAGTCAGGCACTCCAGACAGGGTAAATATGTTGATTAACGACTCTGGTGGAACCCATGTCCTGGGCTTTGCTACTTCACGTAGCAGAGACACATCATTCATCAGCGGTGACCACATGGCCTGCCGTATTTTATTTCCTAATACATTTCAGCTTTTGCAAGCTTAGATTGCAAGTCAAGAGAAATTTGAAATTAGAAACTTTCAGAGCATATAAAAACCACTTTGATTTGTACACAGAATCCATCTGGCCATCTTCTGAAGTAATAAAACAAACACACTTTAAAACTAGCGACCAAAGTATCTATCTCTTGATTTTTCTGTTCCCTTAAAATATTAGTATTCACAATGTAAAATGTTTTCACTTATAATTAAGTCACTAATTTTTCTATGCTTGGGTACTGGAGTCAATTAATTTGAATAATAAGCTTAACAAAAAAGCAGTATTAAACGCAAGCCATTGTATTGTAAGTCACTATTATTAACCTCTAAACTAATTTTCCTTGCAAAACTATTGAGTATGTGCATCACTTCAAATGTTAATTTAGGTTAACTGTTTAAGCAAGTACTGCCTTTGGGGCGCCATCTAAACTTGGATAGATATAGTTCAGTTACTTTAATTAAAAATACTCTTAAATTAACTCAAACCCAGTTGGCTGTGAGTCCAGACAACATTAAACTTCTGATTAATAATTACTAAGTAAATAAATATTAAATGAAGAATGATTGATTTTTCCCCTTGAAACTTGAAGTCAATACAATTCCTCTACTATTTTTCAGGTAATTAATTAGTAAAGAAAATACCAAATTTATTAAGAGACTCATTTTAGAATTAAAAGACAATCTTGGAAATGCCGAGAGAGGAAAATTTGAAAAATTTGTTTTCAAATTTTGTTAAATGAGAATGAAATATTTTCTTAAAATATATTTGTATTCTATTTCTAAAATAGTCAAACCTGAGCAATTTGTATGCATATCAAAGAAATAATTGCTAATGAAGATAAAGACTATTAATTGATAAAAGTCTATTTTATATGCATTTTTTTTACATAATCAAATTATATGATCATAGAGAAAAGTCAGTGGTTCTGAATAGAAAATATGAGGAAGGTCATGGTTAAGGTGAAGTCATATAGTAATAAGAGTACTTTTGAGAACTTTCAGGCACTACAGAATTTTGCAACATTTGTGCCTCTTTATATTCATTTTCCACTTCTGAATTATAGAACATTTGCTCATGACTAAGGAATTTATAAACCCCATGAGCTTCTCGTGAATCTGTTTTGGTTGGGAAAATTTTCATACTGTTGAGGTCTGAGATCACCTAACACCCATAATCAGCGTGTTTTATAATTGATCCATGACTTTCTCCAACTTGGAAACATTATTAAGTATTTGGAAAGTATGTTCTTTACCTTTAAACTAAGTTTAAATTAAAATAAATGTACTTGTATATATATATTTTTATAGGTAATAAGTTCTGTTATAAACAGTTGTGATATTTTAAGAAGATAGGAATTATGAGGCTTGAGGAAGCTATCATTATTTAACTTAATTTTTTATTGAATGAGTTGTAATGACAAAGGCACCTCTGATATATGAAAAAGAGCATAGATTATTCCTTCATTCACGCATTTATTTGACAGGAGATGTACAGCAGTACCTCCCCCATTTGTGACAACCGAAAATACCTCCCGACATTGGACATTTTCAAATGTCTTCTGGCATGTGCGCACGAGTGTGCTTGTTTGTGTGTGTGTGTGTGTGTGAGAGAGAGAGAGAGAGAGAGGGAGAGAGGGAGAGAGGGAGAGAGGGAGAGGGAGAGAGGGAGAAAGCCCCCACCATCCTGACAAACGTTCTCTCATTGACCAAACACTGCTCAGACTCCTTTGAGCTCTTTTTCAGCTAGGCCTGATTCCTGATTTCTGTGTTCACTTGTGCACTGACCATTTTTATCGAGGATCCTGCTAGGTCAGTTTAGCTGTCCTCCATTCTGCTCAGACTTGAATTCTGACGGATTCCTCACCCCCCCCCCCCCCCCCCCCCCCCCCCCACCCCCAGGTGATGTGTGATCAGCCTGGCCTGCCTTCCCGAGGAATCCTGTTAGGGCAGTTTAGCGGGACTCTCTCCCTTGCTCTTGATATTCCTGTTAGTAATTTTACATCTAGTGAGCATCACCCTTCTCCTGGGCTATAAATCCCCACTTGTCCGTGTGTATTCATAGTGGAGCCCAGTCTCTCTCACCCACTGCAGAATTCCATCACAGTGGTCTCTGCACCTATCAAGGTAGTCCCTCCTTGAAAAAAGTCTTTCTTACTATGCTTTAGCAAGTGTCACTCAATAATCTTTTCTTTAGCATCCTGCTTCCTGGTTGAGAAACACAGCTCTTCGTGACTGTACATGTCAGCACAGCAGATGGGGTTTTCTGTATTTGTGCATTGTTATACATAACATTTAAATTTGTTTCAACATATATCCTTGTTGAACATTTATTAATCTACCAGTACTTTATTTATTATTATTAAATCTTTAGGTCTCTAAAAGTGAAGACATTTATTTTAAACTAAAAGGGTATTAAATGTAAGAAGTAAAATTTTAGGTACTTTGATCTAATGGGAATAACAGTAGTGGAGGCAATTTTTTCTGTACTTCTTTTATTCCAGATGTAATGTATCCTTTAAAATATAATTATATTTTTCCTGTTCTTTTAGGTAGACTGTAGATCTTCAAAACATGAAAAGCTTATACAGAATGATTTGTCTTTACAGTGACTTTGAAATTTCTCTCTTAAAATGTCCTCTTATTATTTCTAACTACTTTTGCTAGATCACATTAAGCAGGGCTTGTATAACAACTTTTGAATACAGTAATTTAACTGTAACTCACCAATTGATATTAGAATCTTACAATTTTTAAAGTCATTATATTTTAATCTTGTAGACCATCAGATATAATGCTTAGGAGGACTTTTATTTAACTTTAAAACTATATCACAAAGCCTCTGCTTTGTGCACACGGGAGAAATAGACCAGGAATTAATCTCTCACCATAAACAGCTACAAAAGTGCAGGGAACACTATTTCAGATATTGGATGACAGTCAAACAAGGCTCTGGAAGAAAGGAAGTAAACAAGGTGTGTGTGGCCTTCATGTACACTTCCTGCCTGTAGACAAGTGCTGCGGTGTCCTGCAGGGAACAGGAATCCAAGTAGACAACAGAAATTTCACTCACCTTCAGGAAAGCAGATCAGACTTTAGGAAGTCAGCAGTGAGTTAATTTGAAGCCTGGAGTACCTAAGAAAAGGAAGCCATTCAGGAAAAGTTGGGTCGAGAAATCTTTATAGGTGACACCACTCGGTTTTTGGCTTAGAATCTTAGACTGAAATCCAAAGTGGGTAGGCAAAAGAATTTGGGGGAAAGAAAAATTACAAAGGAGCTGTGAGACAAAATATTCTCCAAGCTCACATGGGGTCAGGGCTTATTCAGATTCTAATAAGCCTGAGGAGAGAGACCTTTTTGATACAATAGACATTCAGTAGAGCCCCAGTAGGGAGGCACCATAAAAGTAGGGTCAAAAATGCAGCAAAACTCAACTTTCAAAAACAAAATATGTCTAGCATCTAATAAAAATTAATGAAAATGGAAGAAAATGAGATATATAACCTGGGGAAATATTAGTAATTAAAAATAAAACCAGAAAAAAAAGAGAAGATGGGCCTAGTAGAAAAAAATTGAAAAAAGAACATATAATTATGTTCTATATGTTCAAGGATGTACAAGAAAATATGAACACAAAAAGGACTTAGATATAAAAAAGAAATGAAATTTTAAGAGTTGAAAACTACAGTATATGAAATGAAGATATCAGTGGATGATATTAACAGCAGATTTGATACCATAGGATGAATAAAAATCTGTGATCTTGAAGACATTAAAATAGAAATTCCTTAAAATGAAGCACATCAAGAAAAGAGATCAGAAAGAAAGAAAAAGAAAAAAGACAAGATTTCAGGGAACCATGGGGAATATCAAGCATTGTAACATGTGTGAGTGGAGTCACAGAGTGGGGAAGCAGGAAAAGAAGGGAGGAAATAAGTGCCAAATTTTTCAAACTTGGTTGAAACAAGCCCACAGATCCAAGATCCACAGATCCAAGACTCAGTGAAACCCAAGTAGGGGAAGGACACACACACACACACACACACACACACACACACACACACACACACA
>NW_021703773.1:27405824-27595175 GCF_005190385.1 Monodon monoceros | reverse complement strand
CACACACACACACACACACACACACACACACACACACACACACACACGCACGCACACACGCACGCACGCACACGCACAGAGTCATTCTTGAATTCTATACATAGATAAAATATCCTTCAAATAGGTGAAAGAAACACATTTCAGACATATAAAACCTTGGATAATTTGTCGAGAGTGAACTTGCACTACAAGAAACATTTAAAAAGTTCTTCAGGCAAAATAAAAATTATGCCTCATGGAAACTTGAATCTAAACCAAAGAATGAAAAGTTCTGGGTATAGTAACTATGTGATATTTATCCAATTTGAAATTTTTCTTTAAAAGTAGCTTACTATTTACAGTAATGATAATAATAATAGTTACTGTATGGTTTCTAGCATACATAGAGGCAAAATCATGCCAACTGTTGACACAGAAGCTGAGGATGGAAAATGTGTGTATACTGTTGTAAGCATCTTAGTGCTGTACATAAAGAGGTATCATTTTAAAGGTGGGCTCTGATAGGTTAATGATAGATACTGTAAATCCTAGATATCTTCTAGTTGTGCAGTCTATTCCATAACGATATAGCTGGCAACTCACCAGGAAGGCATAACACCTATAAACAAATACCCCAAAAGAAGGAAAATAATTATTCTGAGTGAAGGAAGCTAGGCGAAAGAAATGTACATACTGTATGATTCCATTGATATAAAAGTCCAGGAAATGCACACTAACTAGTGACAGTAATAGAGCTATGGTTTCCTGCGGATGGGCACAAAAGTGTAGATGGATTGATTACAAGGGGCACAATGAAATTTGGGAGATGATGGAAATGTTATTATAATTGTGGTGATGGTTTCTCAAGTATATACATGAGTCAAAACTCATAATATTGTGCATTTTAAGTATATATAGTTTATTTGATGTTAATTACAACTACAAGGAAATACCATTGCATACCCGCTAGAATGGCCCCAGATTTAAAATACTGATAAAACCAAGTATTGCGAAGATGTGAGCAACTAGAATAGATTGCTGGTGAATATCTACAGTGGTGTGAGCCCTTTGTTCAAAAGTTTCTTATGAAAAGAAACATAGTCTTACCCTGTGATTCAGCAATTAACTTCTAGGGATTGTGGTGGTCATGAAAATCGCTTCTCAGACCTCCTACAGTGAAAAATGTGATTGACCCATGGCCCCAGCTGCTGTGCTCAGAAATACAGCTCCAGGTTTGTGTGGGCACCATGTTGTCCTGAGTTGTTCTTTGCCAGTGCATGAGTGTGATGGAGATGTTAAGGCAGGCTAATTCCTAGGGCTCTGGGGACTCTCAGGAGAGAGAGACAATCTCTCATGGGTGATTTGGCTCAAAGGTTTTCTGACAGCTTTGTCAAAATGATTGTAGAGCTGCATGACAGACAAGACCTTTCAGTCCTTTTCTCTTTCTTGCTCAGAGATCCCACCTGCCTCCTGCATGGGCTGATGGCTTTCTACATCCTCCTGGTGCCCTCTGTGTTTTCCTTTACATGTGTTTCCCCTACTTAGTCTTGTGTATGTCTTGCATCTCCTCTTGGTGTTTGCCTCTCAGTGGACCTGGGTTATCACAGGTAATTTCTCAAGACATGTTTATCAGTGTTTACAGCAGCCTTATTTAAAATGCCAAACTGGAAACAACCCAAGTGTCCATCAGCGGGTGAATGGATAAACGATTTGTGCCAGATTGACACCATGGAATACTCTTCAGCAATGGCTGTGAATAGGAATTAATTACTGGTATATGCAGCGTGTAATGAATGGATATCAAAAATGATATTCAAGTGAAAGAAGCCAAACATGAAAAAGTACATAATGTATGATTGCATTTGTATGAAGCTCTACCCAAGACAAATATTGTCTATGTTGACTGAATGGAGATTGGGGTTCTTACCTAGGACAGAATGTTTAGGCTTACAGACTATATCTTGATTGTGACAGAGGTACTGGTCAGTATAAATTTGTCAAATTCATTGAAATGTATCCAAATTATACCTAAAATTGATTTAAAACATCTGCACAACAAACAATGTAGATTCTAAATCAAATTTAGGTAAAATATTGACAATGATTTTCTTAAAATAGTATCATTATCTCTATCCTAATATCTAATACTTAGTAAATCAGAATGTATATGCAATTAATACATCTAATTCCACTATTTCTACTATTTCTGCTAATAGATAAACTACTGTTTTATTTGCCTGGCATCCTTTTCCTTCCTGAAAAAATGATTCTCTCTCAAATACAACTCAGTGCTTCCTGTTGCATCTCTCAGTTAAAGTACCTCATCTTCTTCACTTTAAGATGAATCAGCCTGTTCTTGGGATTTACAAAATGAAAGTCTAATGTGAAAAGTGTTCTTTATCTCTGATGGAGAATCTGGGACTCTGTGATGTTGCATCCATGGATCAAGTTTTAAGGTTAAATCTGCTCTAAAAGGGATAAACCTGGCCTTAGAGGATAACGTCAAAACGTAGAGAAACAGGAGATGATTGTGTAAAATCTAGAGTTCTGAGGAATGCACTAATTGTCAGTGTTGTTAACTCTGGGTCAAGTCCGACGCTAAGTGCATAGTTCATCTTTAAAACAGTTTTGTGGAGATTAATGGTCTCTGTCTCCTAAAAGAGGATGAAAACGCAATTTAGAAGGGTCAAGCGCCTGGCCCATGGCTACAGACTTAGGGAGGGCAGAAGTCTGTGTGTTTATTCACCACAAGCTGATGCCTACCAACCCAGTTTCAGAGAAGAACAGGTTAATGAAGAACGGTATGAGTATGCTTGGAGAAAAGAGTAAAGAGCAGGTGTGGCTAATCATAGCAGGCATCTTAAAAATGGGCTTACATGTATCTCTTCTTCCTATTCACATTTTTCCTAAAAATGGTATCAGTCTTGGATAGCTTATTTTACTTTGTCAATACCTGAAATGTAAAATGTAGTCGAAGAAAATGTATTTTCCAAATTAATATAGTGAATATCTATGTTTATAAGCATTTTGGACATTGCTTTCCTTGCATTATCCCAAACTCTTCTAATTATTAATCCTCCCTAAATAGGAATTTCTATAGATAGATAAAGTTGAAGATTAATGTTTACAATAATAAGACCAGAAGTCATTGTGACGTTATTTCTACATCATCGGGAAAAACAATGTCGTTAATAATCAGTATTGCATCTTATACTAAACTTTGACTACCCCCTAGAGTAAATTCCGCTTTGAATTTCTAAAATTCATATTCTTACTTGACCAGCGGTAGGTGGTCCACGAGTTTCTGTTACTTGTTGCTCATCTTTTCGGTAGAATCTCATTTTTTTGGTGGCTTTTACCCCTACACACCTAAATGTTTCTCTCCTGTCTAGAATTCTCCCATAAATTCCAGATGCCCGGGGCTAATAGCCTCCTGTCATGAGATGGCTTCTGTAGATTTACCATTTACATGTATCATAGTCTTCTATGATCCTTACTTCATTCACGGCACCATTATCTGTCTAGTGTCTCGAGTTGGAAGCTCAGAAGTAACCCTAGTATCTGCAACTATTTCTTATTAGATACACACAATGTTAATCTCATTCAATCCTTTCTTTTTCCTAAGTATTCTCATAAATCCATTTCATCTTTATTTTCGTCTCCATCATTTTAATTCAGGTCTTTATCATCTTCAGATATATCGTGCCGTTCAATCCAAACTCCCCTAGTCAGAATCTTGTATTATCTCTAACCTCTCCAGAGTTTTATTTTGGCAAATCAGGTGCTTTGAGATCTTGGCCCCAATTTTTCCAGCCTAATTGGGCGTCTGTGACCTTCTCTGTGGCAGAGACATGATCTCATTCATCTCTGTCACCCCAGCACCTAGGACAGTATGTGGTAAATAACACCTATTAGGGAAGATGATAATGAATGAATAATATATAAAGAAATGAATGGATTTTAATGCATAGTTCAAACATATCTGATTCTTTCTTGGTAGTCTTTATTGACACCTGTTTGGGGAAGAATCAACAAGCCATCAAGCAAACAAATAAACCTTGCCTCCTAATCCATGTAAGAATTTACTGTAAAACTAGATTATCGTAGACAATTCTGTAACAGTCTGTAAACTTTAATGTCACATAGTAGTGGATAAAATTAATACATTTATGATAATAACAAAATATGTCTAAGTATCTTCTGGTCGTGGATTTAGGAAGGTGTATGACTTTAACTAATGTCTTTGATCCTTTAGAAACCTGTCCATTCACATGTAACCATGGACTAAACACTTCTGAAATCCAGCTTCTTTTTAATTCATGGTCTCTGTGTCCCCCCCCCAAAACCATGAAAGTGGATGTTAATTTTTTTTTAGAAGAAAAGCATTATGTGCTCAAATTGATGGTCTTCTTTGCCATTAGGTACATGAAGTCCTTTAATACAGAGAATCAAAGTATGAAACGTGTGATTATCCTACTTTATGGGCCAATATAGACACACAGTACATTCACTTATTCATCAAAATTTAGTAGGTGCTTCCTAGATATTAAGGACTTGGAGTATGAGGATTAAGACGTGGGTAAGAAACAGATGCTTCATTAAACACTTACACTTAAAGCACAAAGAGAGTCTTGCTAAATCCTACTGGCAAAAAGGTGACTGTAGTCATGGGTGTTATGGGAACATGAATACAACAGGCTCCTTTTAGAAGCTCCTGGTTCTTGACCTGTTAAAGTTCTGAGACCTGTTTAGCTTAGGTAACAAACTTCTGTTTCATTTATTTGATATAAGGTTTTTTTGCCATTTAAAAACTTATTTTATTTTTGCAACTTATTATATCCCATAGAGTTTACACTGTATAATAGCCACTGGAAAACACTGTATTAATAACATGGGGTGATAAACTTTAAGCTTCTCTATCAAAATAACAAAACTCCATCAACTTGTTGGCGAGTAAGAACAATTGTGCAGTTGTTAAAAGTAATTTCTTTAATCTCTGAATAAACCAGAGTATCTGATCTAATTTAATCCATAAAACTATAAGAATATAAGATCCATATAAGCACTATATATCGTAGGAGAAATGCAGAATTTTCTTGCCTTATTTCTTATGAATGAAGTTTTTATTAGCATTAATGGATTAGATTTATTTCAAGATTCTAATGGATTTGATACTAGGTTAGTAGAAAAGTATCAGTGAGAGACGTGGATGTGGAGGATGGATGCCTCTAGTTCTGAAGCTAGAGCCATGATCTACAAGCCATGTTCTGAATATTATTAAAAAGTAAAATCCAGGCTTCCCTGGTGGCGCAGTGGTTGAGAGTCCGCCTGCCAATGCAGGGGACGTGGGTTCGTGCCCCGGTCTGGGAAGATCCCACATGCCACGGAGCGGCTGGGCCCGTGAGCCATGGCCGCTGAGCCTGCGCGTCCGCAGCCTGTGCTCCGCAACGGGAGAGGCCACAGCGGTGAGAGGCCCGTGTAAAAAAAAAAGTAAAATCCTAGTTTTACTTTTTATGTTCTAACTTTATGCCTTTTATAGCTAGTATCTTTTTTCCTGTTCACTTGAGAAAGGAACAGTTGTTATAAATTTTCAGATGCATGATGTTTATGAGATATGTAGGTTACACTAGCATATATAATATTGAATATTGATTTCCGTTATACCACTTTCTTTTTATTTGCTTAAAACTTTCTGAAATATTACTCATTTAAAAGCAAGGAAATCTGTCCTTGACATCAATATATTTTTCTTTAAAAGCAATTTAAGATGCTTATGACTTGCATAATTCAAAGCCAATGGAATGTTTCAATTTTCATATCCTAGGAAGATATCATCTACATTTAATTATGTATTACAGAAATTGTATTTTACTCAGAGCTACACTCAGCCATGTATACAGTCTTAAAAAGAGATACGATATTCCACAGAATGATGTAGTTTAGGCATATCCATTTTTGTGTACTGTGTATTATCCTTAGAAATTACTTTGAAACCCTTTTTTCCAACATCAGTTGATGAACTTTGAACTACATACAGTTCAGGGTGCCTAAATAGGAGCATTTTCTTTTTAAAAAATATTGCTAAAAATACTTTATTTCACATATTAAATTTTTTCTTACATGAAAGGTCATTAGAAAAGATTATTATTTGGTTATGATTGTTGAAGTGCCTGGCTTTTCATATATTGCTAATAAATTTTCTCCATCTTGTATTAAATGAAAAAAAGGATTAGAATAAATAAAATAAAATTTAGGAAATAGAGACAGATAAAAAGAAAATCCTGTGTGATTCCCCTATGTAGACACACTGCCATTTTGCACGTTAGTCATTTTGCTGTTTGGAAATAAATCTCTACTTTGGCATGTATTTGGCATGTATTTACCCATGTGTGTATTGCTCCAAGTAATTTTAAAAAGGGTCAGTGTTGTTCACTATATTTTTTCTTACTGTACCATGTGGAGCTTTCTATGAAAGATGGTGTTAGACCCTTAGAAGGTTGGGGGTGTGCATGCTGCGAGTGTTTTGTTTCTTCCTTATCTTCGCTTTCCTTTCCTCTTCCTCATCCGCTTCTGTCCTTCTCCCTCCCAGTCTTAGTCATTTCACTGACAAACAGAAGAGGCTCAGTTGCAAAAAGTAATTAGAAATTTTCAAGTTAATTCCATGGTTCTTTTTGTAAGCTTTGGTTAACACATGATGGAGGAATATGACAATTACATAGGCTGACCGTTTGTTTTTCTTTTAAGATGGATCTATATTATTTGTTCAAAGTATTCATCTCTTCATTTAGCTCAGGAAAGTATACTAGCAGTTTAATACAGTATTCAACAAGGAAAAAAAAATAAGACTTTAACACCTGTGAAGATGGAAGCAAGAAGTGTTTAAGAGTAAAGATACTATAGCTGATCCTGTGCCTGAGCATTGTCCCCTTCCTTTCTCACTGTTTAAAATAAAAAATGGGGCTTCCCTGGGGGCGCAGTGGTTGAGAGTCTGCCTGCCGATGCAGGGGACGCAGGTTCGTGCCCCGGTCCGGGAAGATCCCACATGCCGCGGAGCGACTGGGCCCCTGAGCTGTGGCCGCTGGGCCTGTGCGTCGGGAGCCTGTGCTCCGCAAAGGGAGAGGCCGCAGCAGTGAGAGGCCCGCGTACCGCCAAAAATAAAAAAATAAAATAAAAGATAAAAAATGAATATTAAGTCAAACAGAAGTTTTCCTAATAAACCATACTGCTTTTAAATCAGGGAAGTACTTTACTTCAGCCATCAGAAGCTGAAAGAAGATGCCCTGGAATCTGCAGGGGGCATTTGGCAAATTCTTGATTTGCCTGAATTTATATGAAAACATGTTTTGTTTAATTTAGTGATAGTATAGTTTCTGGGTTAGGATTTTACACCTTCTTGAGATTCTCCAACAGTTCCAGGACAGAAGAGGGTTAGACACCACAGCCATGAATGGGGTCCCTGTCTGGCTGCTTGAGCCAACCTCTTGATGTCCTTTTTGATGGAAACCTAGGATAGAAGTTGACATTGATAAGACAGAAGTAAGAAGTTCAAGGCTGATTTTAAGGTAATTCTCTATTTCCACATGTGAATTGGGTTTGTTTGCAATAATGCTTTATAACAAATACCTTTCACAAAGCTAATTGCATCTTTTTTTCCATGGATCTGCTCTTATGGATCATGTTACCTCACAGGCTTGGCCTGCTTTATAATACTTTAAGAATGTTCAAAGATTCGTGTTTCCTACTTTTACAAGGTCTTTCTAAACGTTCTCCTTCGTGCCTTGGATTTTATGCGTCTGCACTGTAGTTTTCAGTTGGCACTTTCTTTTCTAAAACTGCTGCTGGTTACAGAGACATTTTGTTTTTCTGACATTCTTGGAAAAATTACCTTGAAGTTTTACCTTGGGAATATCAACTTAGAAATGTCGATCCTTCATTTTAAACATGGTTACACAGTTTTCTATCTCCCCTGAGTGTGTGGAACTACATTCATTTTATCACTGGTGATTCTGTTATCATTGGACATCAAAAAACTTTTGGCAGAAACTCAGTTCCTACTGTGGCGCTTAGGGCTGTTTGCCTGTGCACTAAATGATTCCAGACAACAGATTTCTCATGCCTTTGTTGGGTAATTTACCAGTCTTATTTCTTACAGTTGGTTTGTTATTTCTTGCTGTTATCACAGCCCTCCTAGGTGCTAATCTGCTGAGCTCAGGAATGAAGTCAGCAAGATATTTCCATGGCATAAAATAAGAATTAGTAAGTATAAAGTGAGAGATCATGGCTCTCACTATAAATAAAATGCATGGAATTATTATATAGTATAATATCATGAAATCATAGTTGAAATTTGGTGCTAAAATTTTAAATAGGCTTTCAAAATCCATAACTCAATCTGTTAGTTCCTTGAGAAAACCTTTGATTCACTGTTGTAACTGTTTAACATTCACATAAAAATTTAAAAATTATATGGCAATCTATAATTTATATGTTGATAGATCATATATTAAAATACAAAACTATGGCTAGGAAGGGCACACATTATCCTCCTGATAATAGCCATCTCTAAGGTGAGAGAAGAGGTGGATCCTCAGATTTATCTCTTAAGATTTTATTTCTTAAAAGCAAAACTAAAAAATAAACTAAAAAGTATCCAAAACAAAAATGTAAAAACTGTCCAATTCTGAGGGAGAGTACATATTTCCTTTTTTTTTTTTTTTTTTTTGTGGTACGCGGGCCTCTCACTGTTGTGGCCTCTCCCGTTGCGGAGCACAGGCTCCGGACGCGCAGGCTCAGCGGCCACGGCTCATGGGCCCAGCCGCTCCGTGGCATGTGGGATCCTCCTGGACCGGGGACCCTCAACCACTGCGCCACCATGGAAGCCTGAGAATACATATTTCTTTGTGAATTCCTACAACTTCATTTTTTGATTTTGTAAATGTTTACTTTTATCAAACATATAAATATACTTAGAGGTAAGAGGCAAATACTTTAAATAACCATGTAATGAAAAACACCTATTTCTCCTCCTCCTTCCCACCCCCAGTTCCAGAAGTCTTCCCTTTCAGCTGCGATAGCCACATGCATGTCACCATGTCCACATATCCACATACACATCCACCCATATACCTAGAACAGGATTTTATTGACATTTACTGATTTTTCAGTTAAATACATTATCATTTGACTTCCTACAGTGGGAGGTATGGATTTAGCTCTCTTTTACCTTTCCCCCGTCACACATACCAGTAAAAATAGCCGCATGCATTTTCTTTAATCCCATCCTTTTACTATTTTACATTAATTTTTGCCGACAATAATCCAATAGTTTTACTATTATGACTATGTATTCACGGGTGAGTTATGTAATGTACTACAATTCATTTAATTTTAAAAATGTTGTTTGTGTAGTATTGAATTCTCTCATTTTGTGTGTGTGTGTGCAATCATGTATGTGTTTTCTATGTAGCTATCAATAATTTATCCTTCCTAACAAATCTATTTGAAAAATAACCCTCCTTGATTTGTTTCAAATGTTTGGGTTTTCTCTGTTTGAATTTCACGGAGAAACCAAGTTTCTGGAATCAATGGAATCAATTCCATTTTAGTCTCAGTTTGGACCAGCTGTTCTCCAAGTCCGCTGAATTCTTGCCATCCTTAAATTTCCTTTCACTCACATCCTGTAATTCCTTCTGTTGCTCAGACCTGCCAGGGATCTCTTAGGGCCTAGATCCTATAACTTACTCTTTCCTGGCTTTCTAATACATTTTGGAGAGGTACCGCTGCCAATAATTTCCCCTAAGGGGATATATAAGTGTGAATGTTGCAGAACTGAATATGTCTTTATTCTGTCTTATATTTGATTGATAATTTTTCCTGACATAAAACTCTGGATTGCAATTCATTTTTTCTCAGATCCTGAAATATTTTTCCATTTTGTTTGTTTTTTTATTCACTTGTTTTTATATTGATGTCTTTTAAAATATCATATTTTGTTTTGAAAACCTGTGTCATTTTATTGACATATGCAGCTGTGTCAATAATAGATATTTATCTAAAATGACTTCCATAAAGCCAGTTTATCCAGATAATATGTAAATTCTGGCAAATATAGACTTAATTGCCTATGGCTTAATATACCATGGAAGTTAAATACTTGGTAATGTTGAAAAAACTCAATGAAACTTAACTTCTGAATAGAAAGAAACGCAAAAAAGTCAAATTGTATCTTTTTTAATAATCTTAAGACTCCACCAGTTGAAATATGTGAAATTTGTGTTTCTTAACTTCTCTGTGCATTACTAGGCTCATGTTTGAAATAGAGTATCATGTAATTGATCAGATTAAATTAGTTATTATGTTCATAACTTCTAGGATAGTGACTGCCACCTAAGAGCTCAAAGGTGTTAGTTATTATTGTTACTTTCATTAGATTGATCAAGTGAAATAATTTTAATAAAGTTAACAAAATTATCTATTAAAATGTATTAGTGAGAGCTCCACTTCACATTATTGTATATATTGAAATTTGATACTGGGCATTTAAAACTTGCTGAACTGAGGTTTTTTAAACAGCTTTATTGAGATAGAAGTGTAGATAGGAGTGGAATTGCTGGGTCATACGGTGACTCAATGTTTAAACACCTGAGGAACTGCCAGATTTTGCTCCCAAGTGGCAGCACCATATTACATTCCCATCAGCAGTGCATGAGAGCTCTAATGTCTTTATGTCTTTGGCGATACTTTCATTACCAGACTTTTTGATTCTAGCCATGCTAGTGCATGTTTCTTGGCAGATTGCCTGTCTTTTAGAGAAATGTCTTTCAAATCCTTTGCCTGTTTTTAAATTGGGTTGTCTTTTTATTACTGAGTTGTGAGTGTCCTTTATATATTCCAGATTCAGTTCCCTTTTAGATATATGTCATGAATTAAAAATATTTTCTTTCATTCTGCACGTTGTCTTTGCTTTCTTAACAAGTCCTTTGAAGCATTAAAGAGTTTTTTAAAAATTTTGATGAAATCCAACTTATTTAATTTTTATTTTGTGCTTGAGCTATTGGTGTCATGTGTAATAATCTGTGGATTTTAATTTCTAGACATGAAGTCACTTAAGTTATTTAATACATATTAATTTTAAAAGTCAATTTACTATTGGATGTAGAATATCTCAGTAGGCTTCACTTTCCTCTGTGAACTAATAATAATAGGATATATCAGTGTTCACATGAAGAAATCCTTTTCCCCAGTATTGACTTTGAAAACTTGCTCAAATTGGCAAGGAAGTTTTTATACAGCATAATTTTATGTATTCTCATATTTGCACATGTGCTATTTAGGCAGTACTACTCAGTATATAATAATAGTGAATTATTTCTTATTTTGTTTTCCATATGGAAAAAGAGTTGTTCTTTGAACCTGTATTTTCCCACTTTAAAAAATTCATCTTCTTCTTATGCTTAATAAATATTAAAATACATAAAAATCTTATACTTCACATTCAATTTTAAGAGTATTTGCCCCTAATTTCATTTTCGTAGAGTATATACATGATCACCTGTGTTTGCTTATTATCTGTCAAATGATCGTGATCTTGATTACCTATGTTATCATTACTGGATTTTTCCTGGAAAAATGCTATTCAGTCACATTGCAATAAATAATGAGTGTGTGCCGTTTAGCGACATGACAAGGTGTGAAATGAACAGCAGAAAAACAAAAGTTGGTAAGAACCAGTGATGTAGAAAGATACAGAAAATATGCAGGTGTAAACCATGGCTTTGGTGGCTTTAAAAGGAAAGGCAAGATAAGCTGAAAGATGATAGAGAGCCTGGCCTCAGATTTAGGGAGATCATGGAAACAGTAATGTCAGAGGAAAAGGAAGATGCTGATAAAAGAGAGTCAGTCCAGACAAGAGAATAACAAAACACATGCAGAGAAAAGGAAGAGGGAGGAGAGGAATACTGGTGTGATTTTTCAAGTCATCAGTGGGGGAGGGGGGGGAGAATTGTGCAAAAAACAAGACATCTATGCTAATTGCATTTTTCTTTCAGTGCTATGTACAACTCCTTCCCACCTACAGTTGGTAAACACACGTAAGAAGAGATCCTGGTGAAAAATGCAATTTATAATTTCAAGAAAGGACAGTAGTGACCTGGAAAATTGATATGTGCCTTGTAATAGTGTTACAAGATCAAACAGATTTCTGTGATGCAGTTAAATGAGGATTGGATTTGCCAGCATTCAGTATTGGGTCTGTTTATCACATGCCAACGACATGGACTTGACATGGGTAATTACATTGCTCTCTGAGACTCAGTTGAATCAGCTGTAAAAGCATGAAGAAAATACCTTTATCACAAGATTCTTCAGAGATTGAACCAGATGATAATACCCCAGTCACCAGCCTTGTAGGCAAGGGCTTAATAAACATCTGTTTAATTACAAACAAATAATTAGTGAATTACAAACCCGGTGTCCAAGGGTGTCAGTCACACAGTCAGTAATGTTTCAGTAAAAACCTTAGAGGTTTCCAGCATTATAGTTGGATGTGGCTGCAATTACTCTAAGATGGTAACCCTAAAAATAGGACAAAATATTGAAATTGAGGAAAAGTTCCTTGGGCATTTAAGTACCATTCTTTACAGGAAAGATAATTTAGAAACCAGACTGCGTCAATACTTGATATAGACTCTGAATCTCATTGATACTCTTTGTTTATATGCATATACATTAGTAGACTGACTAAAGGTCTATAGAAGCTAGAATTATTGACAAATCATAGCTACACGTTAAATTATTCTCCTGTATGTCCAAAGTACACTTAAGGCTGCTAGTCTCTGATCTAACTAAACACTATATTGCCTTCTATTTCTGTATGAAAACCTGGATTTCGCTCTTCCAATCAGGTATAACGTCTGCTGTGAATGGGAGAGTCAGAAATCATAATCATGGATGTCAAATGAGTAAAGTCTGTAGTTGTGTGTGTTTTATGAGTGCTAATTCCTTAGTATGGATAACTGCACTGTGGCTATGTGAGATGTTGGTACTAGGAGAGGCTGAGTAAATGTTATTTAAAAATAACATGTTTGTTGAATTAATAGCTTGTCTATCAGATTTAAATATACTGTTGCATAATACTTAGCATAGAGTATCACTTGATATGATCTGATTGTTTTAAAGAAAAAAAGGAATTCAGAAATATTACTTTGTGGTGTGGTGGGTATTTGTTTTCCACGTTAGTCATCTGTGTTGATTTCTTTATCATTCTTTTCGCTTGTTGAAATTCAGTATCTTAGAGATTCTTATACATGTAGTTAAGAAATGTTCTCACATACAGTATTAGGCATTATCTTTTTATTTAATACTTATTATATTGAATGCTAGTTTCAAAAATATTGTTATTGACGTAAAAAAAGGTGTTCTCAGATCTCTTTTAGACATTTCTAGATTGCAGAAGAGTTCATTATTGATAAATAAACCATGTTAATACAAATCGAAGTATTTATTAGCCCTCAACAATCTTTTGAACATATTTAGGAAAAGATCATATTTTGATGAAAAAAAAAAAAAACCCTACCCAAGCAAACAAAGTCCCTACAGTAGTTTTTGTAACCAATCATAGAAATACTGCCATTTTGAATGAGTTTTTTAACCTTTTTAAAGCACATTATCGAAGTATAATTTACATACCATAAAATTTACCCATTTTATAAATACCATTCAGTGATTTTTATACATTTACTGAGTTGTGCAACTGTGACCATAATCCAGTTTTCAAATGTTTTTATCACCCCAGTAAGCGCCTCATGCCCACTTGGAGTTCCCACCCTTAGTCTCAGATAATGACAAACCTATTTTTTGTCTCAGTAGGTTGGTACTTTCAGGGCATTTCATATATATCTGTCACATACGACGTGGTCTTTTGTGTCTGGCTTCTTTTACGGTTCCTCCACATTGTTGCAGGGATCAGTGTTTTGTTCTGTTTCATTTCTGAATAATATTCCGTTGTATGAATGTACCCCAATTTGTTTATCCATTCACCAGTTGATGCACATTTGGGTTACTTTCACTTTTGGGCTATTTTGAATACTGCTGCCATGAACGTTTGCATGCAAGTCTTTATGTGGTTATGAATATTTTCTCGAACAGTATCTAGTGCCTAGTTTTTCTTACTTTAATGGATACTGTAAAGTGGATTACGTGATTTTTGTAGTTCTTTGCCTATTTATTATGTTTCAATGCTTAGCTTCCTTTTCCCATTAAAAAAACATGACCATCAACTTCAAAACAGTAAACTGTCAGTGCAAGTCCAGTGTTAAAATGAAATTATTCCCATGAATTCAAATTATATTAATATTTGAAAATATTACATTTTCCACTTAATTTAAAATGAGAAGATGTTCTATTAGTAAACATAACACGAGAAACAAGGCACATTATCAGAAAGAAGACAGTAAATAATATCAGGTTTGAAGTTTTTAAATAGTTTAATTATCTGAATATAGCAACAAATGTACATATATTTGAAATGACATAGGTACTCTAGGGTAATCGTGTCTGCTTTAGGTTTAAAGATATGGAAGGAAAGTTGCCATTTTTTTATTTACAAATAATGGCAAATTTATATTAATTTTTAAAAAACAATTAGAGTTAGAATGCATATTTATCTACGGAGTTGTGGAATTGCAAATGGAAAATTTCACGTAACTTTTTCCCTGTATTGTTTATAAAGTAAATACCATATTTTCGTGTATGTTTCCTCTATTTGCAAAATAGGAGTAATTTGTAAAACCTCAATCATGGAATCGGATTTGGCTTCAGAAGTCACGTGTGCCACGCCCTTATGCTAGTGCTGATAATTGCCCCCAAAAATGGTTCGGATGTATCACAACTACAAAACGGTTGATTTTCCAATAAGTATTTAGCAAATAACAACATTATTATTATTATTGTCATTATTTTCTTATTAGTTGAGCGTCTCCATATTTTCAAGGAGGAGGTTCCTCTGGCTGGTTTAAGAATTAAACTGACATGAGACAGATTAACAGAAGAAAATAAAAAGTTTAATCCCATGTGTACATGGGAGAGACCCAGGGAAACCGGGTAGCTCATTGGAATGTCTGGAGCCCTCGCCATAAGTACCATTTTCAGCTAAAGGCAATAGAGGATGTTGGAGGTGGCAGTTCCAGAGCTCAGAGGGTAGGGAAGCAGTTGGCATGGGGATGGAGACGTGAGTGTTTGGTGAACGAGGGTTTGCTGGGCCCGACCGTGGCCACAGAGAGGAATTCCAGCAGACGTTGCTACCTTCCTCCCTGTCTGTATGCCTGGTTCACACTATAGTTGTGTCTGACGATGGCTCCCTTCCTGGAACAGGTCCTCTGTCTACATCCTTGAGGCAGTCAGAGGAAGGTCAGAGTTTCCTCTTGAGCCTTTTGGGCTGTGATTCATTTCAGCTCTAAATAATCCTCATACCAAAGAGCCCTTTTGGGGTGGCAAGTTTTGGTCCCCTATAATACACATCCCCTTTGTTGCCTTATCTGCTCACTTATCTACTCAGGTTTTATCTTGAGAAATAATCGTATCTTCATTCTTCTCACATCCAGGAAAGCGGAATTGCCAGGAAGAAGTTGCCATTCAGTGGTCTTGCTCTGTAAACTTCTTATGCCATCTGCAGATCTTCTGTGGTTTAGATTTTTTTCACAAAAGGAAGAAAGGGGACTAGTTTTGAGTAAACACTCTCCGTGTCCCAGGATCATCAAAGCAATATTGTAAGGCAGATATACAAATGAGAAAACCTCAGGGCAGAAACTTTCAATTAAAAACTCAAGAACACAAACACATAAGAAGGGCAGAACAGCTATTTGAGTACACTTAGAGCTGAATCCAGAGCTGTGGTTAGGTTCTGTTCATATAAAGATTTGTAGTGAATGTTTTGTTTAACACTGTGGCCTTTTAAAATTAAAATTTATATGTCTTATGTCAGGGGAAGAAAATAATAAAATTCCACATTAAGTCAGAATATAGCACTCATTGCTGTACGAGATAGTCAGTTGTAATTCAGGAAAATAATCTCAGAAGAGATTCAAGCTCTAGTTAATTACTTTCAGAATCTTGATTTAAAAAAGTTAGGCAAGTCCATGACGATTATAAGCCTCCACAGCATAAACTGTTGCTGTTACTTTTCTTAATTTCCACATTTGTTATGTACCTATTTTACGTTAGGTTCTGCTAAATGAATACATATGAAGATACATTTCTGCTGTGGATGTGTTTTAAAGAAAATAAATACCTTATTTTCTGGCATATGGGTTGATTTTTGATTCAAGTAAAAAAAATAAATGGGGATTTCTGAATATCATGTGAATTTTCAAGCTAGTTGATATTCTTTCCACAGCTTGTGTCTCCGTCCTAAGTGAGGAAACAGTACAATCCCATGGTTGAAGGAGTGTCCCAGCAGTTAGCTACACTTGGGAGAGGGTCTTCTCCCATCACTATTACTTGTGACATATAGCAGACTTTTTAATAAAACTCTCAGTTTTCCCCTCTATGAAAGTGAGGGAGATAAGCTCCACCTGATGGAGTTTTAAGACGATTTGCTCTCGTGGAATAATTCCAAATCTCTCATCTTTACTGTATTTAGCAACTAACTTTCCTTTTGTCTTCATCTTCTCGTTTTCTTTTTAATTTATTTTTTATTGAGGTATAGTTGATTTACAGTGTTGTGTTAATTTCTGCTGTACAGCAAAGTGACTCAGTTATACACATAAATAATTCTCTTTTATATTCTTTTCCATGATGGTTTATCCCAGGAGATTGAATATAGGTCCCTGTGCTATACATCCTATCTAGTTTTTTACTTTCTTTGCACCACAGAAGCAAAGAGCTCATTCTGGTGTGTGTGTGTGTGTGTGTGTGTGTGTTTTCTTTCCTAAACTGCAGAGAATTTTTTGAGCCATATTTTCTTTTAATTCCCAAAGGAATTATTTTATCCCCCCAATATATCTAATTCAAATGGCAACCAGCTATTAAAGTAGCATTGATACTCTCATTATACTGAATAACATTTTCAGGCTTCTTATACAGTGGGTGAGAGTGTCTCTGGGCTTAAGCTGAGAGGGATACAGGAATCCCTGTCACCCTCCCTTGTGAGTGACTAGAGTACAAATTGTTATTAACTTTTTCTGTATCCTCACCCTTAGTTATATAAAGTGTTACAGTTCAGAGTTTTGTCCCACAACATCACTCATTGGATCTGCCAAACATTCCAGAATTAAGCAGGGCAGTTATTAGTGTTCTTATTTCACAGATAAATAAGGTGTGGCACAGAGCACTTAAAGCCCCCTGCCCCATAAATGTAGGGAATAAGCCATTTGATATGCCTAACGTCTTTTTACTTCAGATGCAATGCTCCATGTCAAGCAAAAGCAATCTTTAGGGCTAAGGTGGAGTAACAGGGTCCAGATCAACAAATAAAATACTTCCTGTGAACACATAATATGACACCATGGTTGCAAGCATTGGATATCAAGTCATGAAGGACAGTGACCATCGAGAGACCTGAAAAAATAAGGAGGACCTATAATTTTCTTAGTTTGCTTCTTGGAAAGAGTTTCCAGCCTGCAGTGCAGGTGGAGGGCACTGCACTCAAGCCTGGCGGAGTCTCTGTGTTGAGGTGTGTTGATGAAGGGACAGAGTGCCTAGATTTGCAGGACAGAGTAACTGGGAGGAGGGAGATGCACAGGGAAGTAACTCCAGATATTGGCAGAAAGTCCCTTGAGTATTCAGTTGAGTAGGGATCAACTCAGGTGTGTGAGGAAACTACACCAACCAAGGGAAAGCACCACCCAAATGATTAGTAGTAACACTGCCAGTCAGAAGACTCAGTACCGCTAACCTGCCACTTCTTCCCAAATTGATCTTAGGGTGAACACAATCAAAACCCCTGCCACCAAATAAGTAAGTCCTGGAATAGCCAAAACAACTACGGAAAAGAATAAAAAGGTTGAAGGACTAACATTACCTGATCTTAAGACTTTACTTTATCTTACTATAAGATAAGGTAATGAAAATGTGTGACATTAGGATAAGGCTAGAGAAATTGATAAATGGAATAGATCTAATGAGACCAGAAATAGATCCTTACGTGAATGGACAACTGATTTTTGACAAAGCTACAGAGCCAGATCAGAGGGAAAAGGAAAGGATAGTGTTTCTTGGAAATGATGCAGGAATCATTGGATTTATATGTACAGAATAGTGAATTTTGGTGAGTATTTCAGGCTATATAAAAGTAATCCAAAGCTGATCATAAACTTAAATGTAAAAGCTTCACTTAGACAACTTTTAGAATAACACTAAGAGTAAATCTTTGTGAACTTACATGAGGTAAATATTCCTTTAACATGACAGCCAAAATACTCTCCATAAAGTAACACACTAATAAATTGGAATTCATGAAAATTAATTATGTTTGTTCTTCAAAAGACAGTGTTGTTAAAATTCAAGCCACAGGTTAGGAAAATATTTTTAATTCATGCATATTATAAAGGATATATCTAGAATATATAAAAAACTCTCAATACTCAATGATTGAAAAAAATCATGTTTTTTAATGCCAAAATTTAAACAGATTCTCCACCAAAGAATACATATGGATGGCGGATAAACCAATGAAAAGTTTCTCACTATCATTCATCATTAGAAATATGCTAATTCAACACTGGGATGCAACTACACACCTGTTAGAATAGCAAAAAATTAAAAAGAACAAACATTACCCAGGATGTGGAGTAACTGGAACATTCATACGTAGCTGAATGGTACAACTTTGGAAAACAGTTTGACAGAAGTTTTTTTTTAAGGTAAATGTATTTACCATGTGATCCAACTAATCCTTTCCTAGTTATTTACCAGAGGGAGAGAAAAGAAGTGTATTTTCACACAAAGATGTATACACAGATGTTCGTAGCACCTTAACTTGTCATGACTCCAAACTGGAAATAGCCCAAGTGGCCATCAACAAGTGAACAGGTAGATGATTTCTCATATATGCATAAAATACGATATGACTCAACGATGAAATGAAACGAGCTCTTGATTCTTGATGAAAGAGGCCAGACAAAAAAGAGTACGTTATGCATGATTCTATTTGAATCAAATTCTAGGAAATGCAGACTAATCCATAGGGGCAGAAAGAATAGCAATCAGTAATTGTCTAGGGATGGGAGTCAGGGAGAGTAAGAAGGAGGGATTTTCAACTGTCATGAAGAATCTTTTGAGGTAAAGGATGTATTTATTATCTTTATTTGGGGTGTAGTTTGATGGGTATATATAATATGCCAAAGTATATCTCAATGTACTCTTTCAGTATGTTCACTTTGCTTAATTGTACTTACACTTCATATCAGTGGTACTCAGTAAAGCACATACATGTTTAGAAATGTGATCTTTATCAAAGATCCTGTTTGATTTAAGGACCCCTAATTTTATTTTAATCAGTGTTAGTATCAGTATTAGCAATATATTAAAATGGCTTAAACTGATATTTTTAAGTGTTTTTTAATAACTATATAGAAACCATTTGGTACTATTGCATATTCACATTTGAGACAGTAAATGTGTGATCATTATATCTGCAGAACACCAGATCAGGATACCCAATTTCACCACTCTATTTAATTCATGCACCCTGTGTGGAGTTTGAGAAAGTTAGTCCAAATTAAAGAAGGAGCCTTGAATAGAAGAATGGCTCGTGAGTGCACCCACTGGGGTGGTTATACTCTCATAATGCATTTTTGTTTTCATACGTTGTGATCATACATAAAACTAGGAAAGGCGGTTGCAGGCAAGTGAGAAAAACCAACATTGATCTGAGCTCTTTGACCTGTGTAATTTTGTGTGCGTCGTCAATCTGGAACAGGTTAAAGCACTATGTTGAAAATGAAATAGACCTGCTTCCAACTTTCCCACCTCAGATTCAACAGTGTGAGAGCTCGACCTAGGAGAACTTTTCTAAGAACACTGGAAAACTGTACACTTCAAGGGAGGGTGCAAGAAATGTTTTATATCTTTATACATGAACAGAAGCTTTAAAAATTGCCTTTGGTTCAGTAGTCCCCCATTAAAAATTTTTTTGGTAAGTCTACAGAAGTCATGGGGAAATACAATATTCGTGTCATTCACATGCCATTACTACCATCAAATGTGTCTTTGATCCTTTCCCGAATTTTTTTTCCTAAGGACAGTCATTCAGTATAGCGATTTTCCCGAGAATAACAAGATACCATTTTTTAAAAGTGCAGTTTGTCATTACCCAAGGCACAATAATATTGTTACGTACTCACACCGTTACTTCTCTCAAGGGAGACTAGTATTTAAACCATTCAAACTCTCCTCTTACATGAGAATCAGAGATAGTTATGTAGAAGAAAAATTATTTGCTGAAATATTTATTTATGATATTGTTCAAAAAGTTAACTAATCAGATTAATTATTTCTACCTTAGGCAGTACATATATATTTTTGTTGGAAATTACTCATTTTATTGGGCAAGCACGGCAGTCCTGGAAGGTGGATCTTATACTATGGAAGGCAGAGAACTTTGTCTCTTTCGTTTGATGATGTGTCCCCACACTTAAAATTGTGATTGGCAATAAGGTCATCTAGAAACTTTGTTGGAGATTTTCTTTTTTTCTTCCACTCTGCCCTTAGTTGTTTGATTTTAATGACTGTTCTCCTGGGCAGTATACTTCCAAAGCAGAAACCATATGATTTGATGTTTACATTCACGTATTACCTATATTACATATTGATTACTAGCATGTTGTGGTGCTTTCAATTACAAAATCAAATCAGTCATACTTGAGGCATAAAGAACAGTGAAACAGAAAACGTCAGGAGTACCTACTAGAGGAGAAAAGGTTCAGAAACAGATCTACTCCCAGCCAGTGAGAATCAATATGCTTGACAGAAACTGAAATGTCAAATTATTGTTTTTCTAACATTTTTCCACATTTACCATTTCAAATTACTACATTCTCAATCTCCTATAATTAAGAACATATGTAATCACCATTATTACATCTAAGTTCGTATTAATTCAACAATATGTTTATAAATATATACAGACCACGTTGAAATTTTGCAGGGTGCTCCAAAGATGGTTTTTTTTTTTTTAATCTTTATTGGAGTATAATTGCTTTACAATGGTGTGTTAGTTTCTGCTTTATAACAAAGTGAATCAGTTATACATATACATATGTTCCCATATCTCTTCCCTCTTGCGTCTCCCTCCCTCCCACCCTCCCTATCCCACCCCTCTAGGTGGTCACAAAGCACCGAGCTCATCTCCCTGTGCTATGTGGCTGCTTCCCACTAGCTATTTTACGTTTGGTAGTGTATATATGTCCATGCCACTCTCTCACTTCGGCACAACTTACCCTTCCCCCTCCCTGTATGCTCAAGTCCATGCTCTAGTAGGTCTGTGTCTTTATTCCTGTCTTACCCCTAGGTTCTTCATGACATTTTTTTTTCTTAAATTCCATATATATGTGTTAGCATACGGTATTTGTCATTCTCTTTGTGACTTACTTCACTCTGTATGACAGACTCTAGGTCCATCCACCTCATTACAAATAGCTCAATTTCGTTTCTTTTTATGGCTGAGTAATATTCCATTGTATATATGTGCCACATCTTCTTTATCCATTCATCTGATGATGGACACTTAGTTTGTTTCCATCTCCGGACTATTGTAAATAGAGCTGCAATGAATATGTTGGTAACTGACTCTTTTTGAATTATGGTTTTCTCAGGGTATATGCCCAGTAGTGAGATTGCTGGGTCATATGGTAGTTCTATTTGTAGTTTTTTAAGGAACCTCCATACTGTCCTCCATAGTGGCTGTACCAATTCACATTCCCACCAGCAGTGCAAGAGTGTTCCCTTTTCTCCACACCCTCTTCAGCATTTATTGTTTCTAGATTTTTTGATGATGGCCATTCTGACTGGTGTGAGATGATATCTCATTGTAGTTTTGATTTGCATTTCTCTAATGATTAATGATGTTGAGCATTTTTTCATGTGTTTGTTGGCAGTCTGTATATCTTCTTTGGAGAAATGTCTATTTAGGTCTTCTGCCCATTTTTGGATTGGGTTGTTTGTTTTTTTGTTATTGAGCTGCATGAGCTGCTTGTAAATTTTGGAGATTAATCCTTTGTCAGTTGCTTCATTTGCAAATATTTTCTCCCATTCTGAGGGTTGTCTTTTGGTCTTGTTTATGGTTTCCTTTGCTGTGCAAAAGCTTTGAAGTTTTATCAGGTCCCATTTGTTTATTTTTATTTTTATTTCCATTTCTCTAGGAGGTGGGTCAAAAAGGATCTTGCTGTGATTTCTGTCATAGAGTGTTCTGCCTGTGTTTTCCTCTAAGAGTTTTATAGTGTCTGCCTTTACATTTAGGTCTTTAATCCATTTTGAGTCTATTTTTGTGTATGGTGTTAGGGAGTGTTCTAATTTCATTCTTTTACATGTAACTCTCCAGTTTTCCCAACACCATTTATTGAAGAGGCTGTCTTTTTTCCATTGTATATTCTTGCCTCCCTTATCAAAAATAAGGTGACTATATGTGCATGGGTTTATCTCTGGCTTTCTATCCTGTTCCATTGATCTATATTTCTGTTTTTGTGCCATTACCATAGTGTCTTTATTAGTATAGCTTTGTAGTATAGTCTGAAGTCCAGGAGCCTGATTCCTCTGGCTTCATTTTTCTTTCTCAAGATTGCTTTGGCTATTCGGGGTCTTTTGTGTTTCCATACAAATTGTGAAATTTTTTGTTCTAGTTCTGTGAAAAATGCCATTGGTAGTTTGACAGGGATTGCATTGAATCCGTAGATTGCTTTGGGTAGTAGAGTCATTTTCACAGTTTTTGTTTTTTCCAATACAAGAACATGGTATATTTCTCCATCTGTTTGTATCACCTTTAATTTCTTTCATGAGTGTTTTCTAGTTTTCTGCATACAGTTCTATTTTCTCCTTAGGTGGGTTTATCCCTAGGTATTTTATTCTTTTTGTTGCAGTGGTACATGGGAGTGTTTCTTTAATTTCTCTTTCAGAAATTTTATCATTAGTGTATAGGAATTCAAGGGATTTCTGTGCATTAATTTTGTATCCTGCTATTTACCAAATTCATTGATTAGCTCTATACTTTTCTGGTAGCATCTTTATGATTCTCTGTGTATAATATCATGTGATCTGCAAACGGTGGTAGCTTTACTTCTTCTTTTCCGATTTGGATTCCTTTTATTTCTTTTTCTTCTTGGATTGCTGTGGCTAAAACTTCCAAAACTATGTTGAATAATAGTGGTGAGAGTGGACAACTTTGTCTTGTTCCATTTCTTAGAGGAAATGGTTTCAGTTTTTCACCATTGAGAATGATTTTCTCTGTGGGTTTGTCATATATGGACTTTATTATGTTGAAGTAAGTTCCCTCTGTGCCTACTTTCTGGAGGGTTTTTATCATAAATGGGCGTTGAATTTTGTTGAAAGCTTTTTCTGCATCTATTGAGATGATCATACGGTTTTTCTCCTTCAATTTGTTAATATGGTTTATCACATTGATTTGCGTATATTGACAAATCTTTGCATTCCTGGGATAAACCCCACTTGGTGTATGATCCTTTTAATGTGCTGTTGGATTCTGTTTGCTAGTATTTTGTTGAGGATTTTTGCATCTGTGTTCATCAGTGATATTGGCCTGTAGTTTTCTGTTTTGTGTGATAAATTCGGTTTTGGTATCAGGGTGATAGTGGCCTTGTAGAATGAGTTTGGGAGTATTCCTCCCTCTGCTATATTTTGGAAGAGTTTGAGAAGGATAGGTGTTAGCTCTCCTCTAAATGTTTGATAGAATTCACCTGCGAAGGCTTCTGGTCCTGGGCTTTTGTTTGTTGCAAGATTTTTAATCACAGTCTCAATTTCAGTACTTGTGATTGGTCTCTTTATATTTTCTATTTCTTCCTGGTTTAGTATTGGAAGGTTGTGCTTTTCTAAGAATTTGTCCATTTCTTCCAGGTTGTCCACTTCCCTGGCATATAGTTGCATGTAGTAATCTCTCATGATCCTTTGTATTTCTGCAGTGTCAGTTGTTACCTCTCCTTTTTCATTTCTAATTCGATTGATTTGACTCTTCTCCCTTTTTTTCTTGATGAGTCTGTCTAATGGTTCATCAATTTTGTTTATCTTCTCAAAGAACCAGCTTTTAGTTTTATTGAGCTTTGCTATTGTTTCCTTTATTTCTGATCTGACTTTTATGATTTCTTTCCTTCTGCTAACTTTGGTATTTTTTTGTTCTTCTTTCTCTAATTGCTTTAGGTGTAAGGTTAGGTTGTTTATTTGAGATCTTTCTTGTTTCTTGAGGTAGGATTGTATTGCTATAAAATTTCCTCTTAGAACAGCTTTTGCTGTATCCCATAGGTTTTGGGTCGTCGTATTTTCATTGTCATTTGTTTCTAGGTATTTTTTAATTTCCTCTTTGATTTCTTCAGTGATCTCTTGGTTATTAAGTAGTGTATTGTTTAGCCTCCATGTGTTTGTATTTTTTACATATTTTTTCCTGTTATTGATATCTAGTCTCACAGCATTGTGGTTGGAAAAGATACATGATACGATTTCAATTTTCTTAAATTTACCAAGGCTTGATTTGTGACCCAAGATATTATCTATCCTGGAGAATGTTCCATGAGCACTTGAGAAGAAAGTGTATTCTGTTGTTTTTGGATAGAATGTCCTATAAATATCAAATAAGTTTATCTTGTTTAATGTATCATTTAAAGCTTGTGTTTCCTTATTTATTTTCATTTTGGATGATCTGTCCATTGGTGGAAGTGAGGTGTTAAAGTACCCTACTATGATTGTGTTACTGTCGATTTCCCCTTTTATGGCTGTTAGTATTTGCCTTATGTATTGAGGTGCTCCTATGTTGGGTGCATAAATATTTACAGTTGTTATATCTTCTTCTTGGATTGATCCCTTGATCATTATGTAGTGTCCTTCCTTGTCTCTTCTAACATACTTTATTTAAAGTCTATTTTGTCTGATACGAGAATTGCTACCCCAGCTTTCTTTTGATTTCCATTTGCATGGAATATCTTTTTCCATCCCCTCACTTTCAGTCTGTATGTGTCCCTAGGTCTGGAGTGGGTCTCCTGTAGACAGCCTATATAAGGGTCTTGTTTTTGTATCCATTCAGCCAGTCTGTGTCTTTTGGTTGGAGCATTTAATCCATTTAAATGTAGGGTAATTATCGATATGTGTGTTCCTATTACCATTTTCTTAATTGTTTTGGGTTTGTTACTGTAGGTCTTTTCCTTCTCTTGTGTTTCCTGCCTAGAGAAGTTCCTTTAGCATTTGTTGTAAAGCTGGCTTGGTGGTGCTCAATTCTCCTAGCTTTTGCTTGTCTGTAAAGGTTTTAATTTCTCTGTCAAATCTGAATTATATCCTTTCTGGTTAGAATAATCTTGGTTGTAGTTTTTTCGTTTCATCACTTTAAATATGTCCTGCCACTCCCTTCTGGCTTGCAGAGTTTCTGCTGAAAGATCAGCTAGTAACCTTATGGGGATTCCCTTGTATGTTATTTGTTTTTTTTCCCTTGCTGCTTTTAATATTTTTTCTTTGTATTTAATTTTTGATAGTTTGATTAATATGTGTCTTGGTGTGTTTCTCCTTGGATTTTATCCTTTATGGGACTCTCTGCATTTCCTGTACTTGATTGACTATTTCCTTTGCCATATTCGGGAAGTTTTCAACTTTAATCTCTTCAGATATTTTCTCAGTCCCTTTCCTTTTCTCTTTTTCTTCTGGGACCCCTATAATTCGAATGCTGGTGTGTTTAATGTTGTCCCAGAGGTGTCTAAGACTGTCCTCAATTCTTTTCATTTTTTTTCTTTATTCTGCTCTGCAGTAGTTATTTCCACTATTATATGTTTCAGGTCACTTATCCATTCTTCTGCCTCAGTTATTCTGCTACTGATTCCTTCTAGAAAATTTTTAATTTCATTTATTGTGTTGTTCATCATTGTTTGTTTGCTTTGTAGTTTACGTCCTTGTTAAACGTTTCTTATATTTTCTCCATTCTCTTTCCAAGATTTTGGATCATCTTTACTATCATTATTCTGAATTCTTTTTTAGGTAGACTGCCTGTTTCCTCCTCATTTGTTTGGTCTGATGGGTTTTTACCTTGCTCCTTCATCTGCTGTGTGTTTCTCTGTCTTCTCTTTTTGCTTACCTTACTGTGTTTGGGGTCTGAGTTTCGCAGGCTGCTGGTTTGTTGTTCCTGTTGTTTTTGGTGTCTGCCCTCAGTGGGTAAGGTTGGTTCAGTCGGTTGTGTAGGCTTCCTGGTGGAGGGGGCTGTTGCCTGTGTTCTGGCGGATGAGGCTGGATCTTGTCTTTCTGGTGGGCAGGACCACGCCCGGTGGTGTGTTTTGGGGTGTCTGTGACCTTCTTATGATTTTAGGCAGCCTCTCTGCTAATGGGTTGTGTTGTGTTCTTGTCTTGCTATTATTTTGGCATAGGGTGTCCAGCACTGTAGCTTGCTGGTCGTTGAGTTGAGCTGGGTCTTAGCGTTAAGATGGAGATCTCTGGGAGAGCTTTTGCCATCTGATATTATGTGGAGCCATGAGATCTCTGGTGGACCAATGTCCTGAACTCAGCTCACGCACCTCAGAGGCACAGGCCTGACAGCTGACTGTAGGACCACCCTGTTAGATATATGGCTCAGAAGAAAAGAGAGAAAAAAAGAAAGAGAAAGAAAGAAAGGAAGGAAGGAAGGAACGAACGAACGAAAGAAGTAAAGTAAAATAAAGCTATTAAAATAAAAAATAATTATTAGAAATTAAAAAATTAAAAATAATAAAAAAATGAAAAAAAGAAAGAAAGGAAGAAATAAGAGAGCAACCCAACCAGAAAATGAATACACCAATGATAACAAACACTGCAAACTATAGTTAAAAAAAAAAAAAAAAGGAAAAAAAATCCAAACAGACAGAATCCTAGGACAAGTGGTAAAAGCAAAGCTATACAGACAAAATCACACAAAGAAGCATACACATACACACCCACAAAAAGAGAAAAAGGAAAAAATATATATCTCTATATAAAAAAAAAGGAGGAAGAGAGCAACCAAATCAATAAACAAATCTGCCAATGATAATAAGCTCTAAATACAAAACTAAGATAAACATAAGGCCAGGAACAAATTAGATGAAGAAAGCAAACCCCATGTCTACAGTTGCTCCCAAAGTCCACTGCCTCAATTTTGGAATGATTTTTTGTCTATTCAGGTATTCCAGAGATGCTGGGTACATCAGGGTGATGTGGAGATTTAATCCACTGCTCCTGAGGCTGCTGGGAGAGATTTCCCTTTCTCTTCTTTGTTCGCACAGCCCCTGGGGTTAAGCTTTGTATTTGGACCCGCCTCTGCGTGTAGGTCGCCTGAGGGCGTATGTTCCTCACCCAGACAAGAGGGGTTAAAGGAGTGGCTGATCAAGGGGCTCTGCCTCACTCAGGCCCAGGGGAGGGAGGGGCACAGAATGTGGGGTGAGCCTGCAGTGGCACATGCTGGCATGACGTTGCACCAGCCTGAGGCGCGCCATGTGTTCTCCCAGGGAAGTTGTCTCTGGATCGTGGGACCTGGCCCTTTCAGGCTGCACAGGCTCCTGCGAGGGGAGGTGTGGAGAGTGACCTGTGCTCGCACAGAGGCTTCTTGGTGGCTGCAGCAGCAGCCTTAGCGTTTCATGCCCATCTCTGGTTTCCGCGCTGATAACTGCAGATCACACCCGTCTCTGAAGCTGTTTAGGCTGTGCTCCGAATCCCCTCTCCTTGCGCATCCCGCAACAATCGTCTCTTGCCTCTTAGGCAGGTCCAGACTTTTTCCCGGACTCTGTCCCGGCTAGCTGTGGCACGCTAGCCGTCTCAGGCTGTGTTCACGCAGCCAACCCCAGTCCTCTCCCTGGGGTCTGATCTCTGAAGCCCAAGCCTGAGCTCCCAGCCCCGCCCGCCCCGGCGGGTGAGCAGACAAGCCTCTCGGGCTGGTGAGTGCCGGTCGGCACTGATTCTCTGTGCGGGAATCTCTCCGCTTTGCCCTCTGCACCCCTGTTGCTGCGATTTCCTCCGCGGCTTGGAAGCTCCCCCACTCCAGCACCCGCAGTCTCCGCCTGCGAAGGCGCTTCCTAGTGTGTGGAAACCTTTCCTCCTTCACAGCTCCCTCCCACTGGTGCAGGTACCGTCCCTATCCTTTTGTCTCTGTTTTGTTCTTTGTCCTTTGCCCTACCCAGGTACGTGGTGAGTTTCTTGCCTTTTGGGAGGTTTGAGGTCTTCTGCCAGCATTCAGTAGGTGTTCGGTAGGAGTTGTTCCACATGTAGATGTATTTCTGATGTATTTGTGGGGAGTAAGGTTATGTCCGCGTCTTACTCCTCCGCCATCTTGAAGGTCTCTCTGTCGTGGATGCTTTGATATGCAGTTTAATCACCCTTTAAGATTAAAAGACTTATTCCCCTAGTTGCCAGAAATACTCCCAGCAGACAGTAGTTGACCTATCTTTTTACCATTTGTAGTATATGAACTGATACTATAATTTTTTGTTTAGTTTTATTTTGCTATTTGTATTTTATACTCTATCCATCTTTCTGGAAGTTTGTACATTTTGTTAGCTTTGTCAAAGAACAGTATCTTTGCCATTGTTATTTTTTATTGTATATTGATTTTATCTCTTTAATATCTGTTCTTATTTTAATATTTTCTTTCTCCTATTTAGGGGAAGGTTAAGTTGCTATTCTTTCTGTAAGATTTTCAAATGAATACTTAGAAAGTGAAGGCTGGAAAACCGTTGATCTAATATCTGCATTAAAGGCTTTAAATTACCACCTAAGCAGGGTCTTATCTGCATCAGTCACATTTTGACGTAATGTACTTTTGTTGGACAGTTTGTTATCGTTATTCATTTTAAGTGTTTTGAATTTCTGTTGTGATTTCTAATTGACCCCTGTGTTATTTAGAAGTATATTATTTAATTTTGGAACTTTGAGGATTCCTTAGTTATGTTTTCATTACTGAATTCTAGCTCAAGTACACCATAGTTAAAAAAATAGGTTGTATTTATTTTCAGATTTTGGAATTCATCGAGGGTTGCTTTATGGTTCACCATACAGTACATTCTGGCAAATGTTCATTGTGCTTGAAAAAAATGTATCTATAATTTCTTGGGTGTAACAATATGTGTAAGTCAACTAGGTCAAGTTTGTTAATCATATTCAAATATTCTTTCTAATAACATTTGCATCAGCTTATCTGTAATTACTGATTGAGGTGTATTCAATTAGTACACCACAATGGTGAATTAATTTCTTCTTTAAATCTTTCGGTTTTTGCTTTAAATGCTTTTTTTAAAAAATTGAAGTATAATTGATTTACAATGTTGTGTTAATTTCTGCTATACAGCAAAGTGATTCAGTTATTTATATATATATATATTTATACACACATTCTTTTTTAATATTCTTTTCCATTGTGTTCTATCACAGGATATTGAATATAGTTCCCTGTGCTATACAGTAGGACCTTGTTGTTTATTACTTTAAATGTTTTTATTTTATATTATTAGTACATACCAAATTGAAACTATATTGATCTTATTAAATTGTTCCATGGATCAGCATAAAATATTCCTCCTTGTGTCTGGTAAACTTCTTGCCTGAAGTTCATCTAGGTTTTCATTATCATTTTACTTTCAAGATCTTATGCCCTTATATTCAATGTGTGTTCCTGTGACCAGCATGTTTTTAAAAATCTAATCTGCTTAATTTTGTCTTTAACTTGGATATTGGGTTTATATACCTACAATGAGGTTTTATCTATCTATCTATTTATATATATATATATATAGAGAGAGAGAGAGAGATTTATTATTATTGACATTCACAGTATACTAGCTTGATAGTAACCTGTTCTTTGATTTTTTTAATGGTAACTCTAGAGTGAGTACTTGGATTTAGTATACCCTAAATTATTACCCTTTTCACTTTTCAGAAAGTGCAAGGACCTTAAAATCTTTCAAGTATATTTTCCCCATTATATGCAGTAGTTGAGCTACTATTTTAATTTAACAGACATTTTCAGTACCACAGACACTGTCGTTCTTGTTCTATTTTCAATGTTTACTTGTATTTACTCCCTGATTTAACCTTACCAGCATTCATCATTCCTTTGTACATTTCCATGCTAATTAGGAACATTTTATTTTTCATGTTCTTTAGTATTTCATATAAGTTTGTTCTGCTTGTGATAAGTTCCGTTTTTTGTTTCTGAAACCATCTTTATTCAGCCTTCATTTTTTTTTAAAGTTTATTTATTTAATTTATTTATTTTTGGCTGTGTTGGGTCTTTCTGTGTGCAGGCTGTCTCTAGCTGTGGCGAGTGGGGGCTACTCTTTGTTGTGGTGCGTGGGCTTCTTGTTGTGGTGGCTTCTCTTATTGCAGAGCATGGGCTCTAGGCATGCAGGCTTCAATAGCTGTGGCACGTGGGCTCAGTAGTTGTGGCTTGCAGGCTCTAGAGTGCAGGCTCAGTAGTTATGGCACATGGGCTTATTTGCTCTGCGACATGTGGGATCTTCCTGGATGAGGGCTCGAACCAGTGTCCCCTGCATTGGCAGGTGGATTCTTAACCCCTGCACCACCAGGGAAGCCCCAGCCTTCATTTTTACAGGATATTTCCCTGTGGATGGAACTCTGATGTGTCAGTTTTTATTTTCCCCCAGTGCTTATTTTCCCATCCATTGTCTCCTGGTTTCCATCATTTTTGTTCAAATGTCAGCCTTCCATGTAACTTCTTCTAAAGAATCTTAAAAATATAAAGAAGAAACTTATGTCACAGAATTTTAAAATGTGTATAACTTGAGCCACAAAAAGGAGAGAGAGAGAAGAAGCAATCTGAGGAGAGATATCCAAGATTTTTCCAAATTATGGGAAAACAGATTCAGGAAGCTCAGCAGGACCAAACAGGATAAGAAAGAACATTTAGAAAATGTGAAATGTTCTGTGTGTCTTGTCATGTTTCCAGTATACAGCACTACTCTGAATGCTATCATAGATAATTTCTCATTGTGCAAGTTAACTTGCTAAACCTCACAGTAACCCCATGAGGCTAAAACGGTGTCCAGCACCATGGGATGCTGCTGGTTTGGAGACCAGAGCACCCGGACTCCACAACCACTGTTTACTAACACCCTCTAGAATATTCCAACCCCTGCTGCTTTTACTTCTCAACATATATAAATCTACTCATGTCTCAAGAGAATGGCGGTACCCTATTCCACATGACTACCATTCCCTCTCCAGTCTCACTACATGTAAACTGGGTGCTTTCAAATCTATGCATCATGCTGTAGCTGAGGTGACCTTACTCAATATAAGATTATTTTTTTTCCAGTATAAGATTATCTATGGCAACATTATATATGTTTACTTTTACTTTAATGACTAACAGAAGCCATCCAGATGGTTCCCTGATTTATGATGATTTTGTTATGGGTCTCCCCATCTTCCTAATTAAAATATAAGTTTAACAAAGGCAGGACCATCTCTGTCTTGTTACTGCTGTATTTCCAGTACTTGGTGCCTTGTCCTGCAAAGAGAAGTAGCTTAACACAGATTTTTGACTGGATGAATGAATGAATTATATGTAGATTCTGTCATTAAGAACCTTTCAAAAAAAAAAAAAAAGAACCTTTCAGTATAGTTTTGCAATTTATTTGTGTGTGTGTGTCAGTTCTTAGTTTTTAGGGCAAAACTGACATGTGAAAGCTCTGAATTATGTGTTGTGATCAGCATTATGTTAAGGTCTCCTGTGATCAGCAGAATATGCCTTTCTCTAGCTGCAGGACTACCTGGGGCAAGATGCATCATGTCTCCAGGCTTACCCCAACTGCACATTATTCACACCTACCTGCGCATTACTTATTACACTTTATTTACAAAAGCTTTATGGCTTCAAGCAGTTGTTCAGCGGAAGAAGGCTGGTGTCACAATGGGACCAATTACTCCTTTGTAAATGTTCCTGGGTGAAGCAGCTGCTTTCCTGAATTCTTTAATGTGAAATTTGTTACAGTGTGAAGTTTTGCTACCTCTAAGCTTGTAGATACTTTTGACAGAATTAGATGCAGATTATTTCAAGGATATTACTCCTTTTCACTCTACGGATGGTCACTTCCAATGTATCATTGAACTCAGAAATTTAAGGAAAATATCATGTCTTGTAAATTGGATTTGATTTTCCCAACCTAGGTGTTTATAATCAACTCTAAAACAATTTCCATTTAAAATTGTCTGAAAAATCGTTCCAATTTAGAATTGCCATGTAACAGGGAAGTTATATTATTTAACATTAATGTATTTTCCAACACTAAAGTTTTATGAGTCTAAGTTTTATGAATCCAATAGCAACTACAAATAATTCTAATAAATAAGAATGGTGGGTGCTATTTCTATCTGGGACTAAATTTTAATATGTTATATAATAACCACTTTGACTCTATCAAGAGTAGTGGAGGGACCATAACTTTGAGTTTCTTGACTTTTGCAAAATGAGAATCATAGCACAAAACAGCCCTAGATAGTCCTTTACAAACCTAACATAGGAAGAAAGATTATAATTTCTTTCTAGCATCTGATTTTTGGCAGATTATCTGGAGGTACTGCTGTCTTTCAAATAATGAAATCATATTGTGGATTTCTTTAAAGATTTTGAGAAAACTTGAAATATTTGAGGAGAGGTTATATGATAAGCAAATATTTTTTAACTTACCTATTTATTAATAAATTTGGTAATTGAATATCTCATCATATATATGAGTGCACCCTTAAAGACTTAAATAATTTAGGGTCATGATTCCCAATATATCTCCCTTTGGAAAGACTAAATCAATCCAGGAGGATAAGAGTGGATCACTGAAAACACAGCCACCTGGTGGTCCTGATTCTGGAGAGGGTGCCAGTGTGTTATCTTTGCTAGAGCAGATTCACACAAACTCCTGGTCAAGATGTATGGCCAGCAGTTTGGAGCACATGGTCTTTTCCATCCCAGTTAGAAAAAAGGATAAGAAAGAGTACACATTCGTGGGGACTGGGCAATAGAACACATTTACAGTGCTGCCAGTGGTCAGCACCTGTTTTGCCTTGGCTGAAGAAGGTCACTTCTGCAAGTTTCATCCGATTCTGGGTTGCCCCCATCCAGTGACTAATTGAGGTTGGGGTTATATCGACTCAGCCCCCTTGTCCCAACCTGAAACCCATCCAAAGGATCACCCACCTTCAGAAATCATCCACAGGGTTGACAGACCTGCCCTCAGATGGCTTCCCAGTTCACCTCTTCTCCTGCCCAAATCTGCTTCTTTTCTTTCCCTTCCACTTCCCAAGAGAACTACCAACCATTCACACTCACCTCCACCTCAGAGTCTGCTTCTTGGGAAACTCAACCTGCAACATAAGTCTAGTAAAAGTGTTTAAATTGTATAGGTGTGTGTGTTCATCTGGACTTAGATAAAATACGTAAACAATTGGTTCAGCACTAGTTACCTCTCTCAGAATAATACCAGAACATTTATTTTTCTTTGTCCATAAAGGCCCGTGATCCATGATTGTGTAAATGTTATCTGGGATCTAGTTTGAGCGTCATGGAAAGAAAATGAGATAAAACATGTGAAGTTCTTGAAACTGTATTTTGTACAATGGAAAAAAGAAAAATGAATTCCTTAAGGAGGAAGTTACAAGAAGTTTTCAGTCATGCCCTAAGGTAATAACCTAGGGAAATCATACATAGACAGATTCATGTCACAAAAGTATTGTGTTGTTATCATATGTTTTGTTACATATTTTATGCATAAGTTATGAATTTAGTATGCAAATATTTAAATTTACAGATTTTACGACTTTACAGTACATCATGATATGCACTGTAATAAAAATAATTTATTATAATGGAGCATTGACGTTGCTTCACATGTTTCAGTTTTATACTTTTAACTATAGTGAGTATCTTTGTTTGAAATATTTTATCTTAAGATACAGTCTGATGAGTAGAATTACTGAATAAAAGGCATATGTTTTTATAGGACTGCTGGTGTAGAATGTCACATTATCTACATATGAATATTCCTGTGGCATCATACCTTATCAGCATTATGTGTACACACACACACACACGTGTGTATTTTACCAATTTTATTATTTTCATTTTTCTACAAATTTGTTTAAAGTGGTTATCATATTATTGATATTATGCTCAGCTTAAGTGACAAATAGCATTCATATTTTAATTAAGGAAATTGCTAGGCAGAGTATAGTAATCTTTAAAAAAGGTAAAATCTACTTCAAACCATATTTCTGTGTTTACTTTTCAAAGCTCTATTTTTGATTTGACATACTTTCTTTCCTGTGTTTTCTTTAAATTATTACATCTCCACAAATTTTGCCTTTCATGACATATGTTTATCTTTAAGGAGTAAACACATTCAGGTCTTGGGACTGGGATGTCACAGCTTTAATCTCTCTGAATCATTAACTTTCAGTTACTCTTAGGCAAGGCACTTCACAAAATGTTCCTTTGGTCCTTTGCCTGAAAAATAGTTTCCCGTTCAATAACTGGCTTAACCACAAAGCCAGTATTTGAACTAATGATTTCTTGTTTGTAAAGGAGTTTTAAAATGTGATGCAGAATGAAATTTCTACTCTCTTTTGTGTTGAGTCCATGATTCCTATATTGAATTGCATATGTGCTGTCTATGAGCTGATCTTTTTGAACTACACCAAAGCATAATTGTCATAAATTCAACTGCCCACTGGACAACTGTAAGAGGCATAGACATTTTATTTATTATGGTACACATGCAAAAGCATACAAACATACACACGTTATTTCTAGTTGTCCTGTTACAAAAAATAAAATAATCAAGGCCCTGCAAACAAGGGAACTGATGTAGCCTTGCTTGATAAGTTTTCTTCAAGAGTTTACATTACTGTGGCTGATCTATATAGCGTATGGACAGAATGGATACCTATATCTCAGTGTGCGCTTCGGTAATGAAATTTGGGTTGGGGAAATACACTTGGGTGCTATCTGCACACAGGTGGTTATTGAAGTCGTAAAAGTGAAAAAGGACATTCAGAGTATACTGACGGAGATGGGCTTAGAGATAGACTAGGCAATATTTTTGAGTGAAAATAAAAGAAAGAAGGTTCATAAATGAGATTGAAAAGGAATAAAGAAGAGGAAAAGAAAAACAAGAGTTCCTTGGAGATGCTCAAAGGAGAATTTCCCACAAGGAGATTAGTATTGGTCAGAAGCCCATTAGGATGAGGACTGGAAAGTATCCATTTGCTTTGGCAACAAGGAAGTGTTTTTACTTTATTAATTTCAGCAGAAATTGCAGGTAGGGTCCCACTAAAGCAGGCAGAAAAGTGAATGGTGGGTGCATCAGAGAATACGATGTACAGGGTCTTAAAGTGAGGCTATAGTATAAGGTTCAGATCTCTTTAAGCATCTCTTTAGAGCTATTTCAGTCTGATATGCGAGTCAAAGGAGGATTTTTTTTTTAACTTGAGAGAAATGTGAATGAATTTGAATGTGATATAAAGGAGCAACAATGGAAGATATTGGAAATATAGGGAGAGATGGGGTTGGTCGGAAGTGTGAAGTCTCTTTGTGGGCACAAGAGGCTACTAGGTTGAGTGTCAGGCATGATGCTTGGCTTAGAGGGAAGACAGACACTACCTTCACTGTAATACAAATAAAGGAATTCTTCAGTGTGGAAAATTTTGAGGACATGCCTTTCTGGTGACTTCTTTTGTACGGGTATTTAGAAGGGAAACAGAGTCATCTGCTGAACGTAAGCGGGAATGTCCCTGAGGTTTAGGTGCATAAAGAGAGAGGTACTGTACGTTTGAAATAGCTATGCTAAGGGAAAACATTGATTCGGGAAACAGAAGGAGACAGTGTTCATACGATGGATTCGTTCTTCACAAATTTTACATTTTTTTTTCAGGTAAAATTAAATCCTGGTTGTAGATGTGGAGACACCACACTGTTTTCTTCTTCTATGTGTTTTCTTTTCTCTGTGAGAAAAGGGAAATGGAGATTAGTATATTGACCAGATAGTAGTAATGGCAGAGTCAATTTACTCTATTGTGAATAAGAAAGGAAACTCAGAAATTAAGGAGCTGATGTGCAGAGAAAAATAGAGGAGCCTGCAAATGAGATTAAAAGATAAAACCAACCAAACCAAACAAACAAATGCAAAAAAAAAAAAAAAGATATAGATGGAATGATTGAGTAGGAATTGAAAGCATCAGAGGTTATAGTTATCTTTCCAGCAAAAGCTCCTGCCTTCCACAATTCATCATGAAGGAAACTGTCTCTTAACCTTCACTGGCGACCCCTGAAAGAAATTCAGTTTTAATACCGCTGCCATATTTATCTTTATAGAACATAAATATGAAGCTACAAGCCATCTTGTTAAAAACTCCTTATAAATGATCATTGCCTTGTCTCCAAAAGCAAGTCGTAAATTTTCAAAGCTTTATGAACCAGTATCCAATAAAAAAAAAATCATGGAATAACCAATGTTTACTCTTGCCTCTGTAAACTTTTTGACTTAGGCCCACTGCACTCCCATGATTTTTGGTAGCAGACTATAGCTTTTCCATCAAACGAGTCACATGCATTCTAAGAATTAGCTGTTCCCAGACCTGTTTATTTTAGATTTCCCTGTTAATTAATATTTTGTAATTTAAATAAGCATGTAATAAACTGGTGAAGTCTCAGTTACAAAAAGAAAAGCAAGTTGTTTACTTGAATATTAAGTTAAAACTTGAAGTTATATTTGGTAAGCACCCTGGTATGTTTTTGCAAACACACACACACACACACACACACACACACACACGAAATCCAATCAATGAACGTTCAAAGAAATGTTCTTGGCCCTGAAACTAAAGATTGATAAATAAGTGGATTTTGTATGTTTTAAATTAGGTAACACGGTTAAACTTGGTGCTTCTTTTTTATGCTCTTTCCTGCTTTGTCTGTGTTTTGGGTTGGCTATCGGAATCATTGTATGCTGACTTATAAGGCTCTTTACAGTTTGACGCAATTCTCTCTTGCAGTCTGTTGTTACCACTCATACAACCCCTTCAATCCACACTCCGTGTTCTTCTCCACAGATGCACCTGTGACTCCAGTTACATGGAGCCACTTGATTCCTGATTATGTTGCTTCTTCATGTCTCCATGTATTTGCATATTCTTCTCCCTTTTCTCCTTATCCTTCTGTTTTTGTCTGGAGGTGGAGTTTTAATGGTGCTTCCCTTATGAAAGACACCGTTATTACTTTAACCAGGCTTCATCATTCATTCCAGTGTTTCTCAGTAGCTCCCAGTGTATAATCTTCATGTGACACCAGCAAGTGTGTTGAAATGATTATTTTTACGTGTTTTTAGCACTGTTACGCTTTATTCCTAGACAGCCAGGATTGTGTCATAACTTTGATATAACAACTCATTTCTTGATTTCTGGTATGTAATAGTTAATCACCAGTGTTTTGCGTCATGAGTGAATAAAAATAGGACTGAAATAGATGAATGGCTTTCTCCACTAGATTATACAGCTCCTCTAGGAAAGGAACGGAGTTCCACATCTTCATGCACTTAGCACTAGCGTGGAGACACATGCTTTGTACATAGGAGATGATCCTTTCTTTTTTCCAACAAACAAATCATTGCTAAAATGGACCAGTCATGCTTTTCCACACTGTTGGCTTTTACCTAGGTTGCCAGGGCTCTCATGCTGTTCCTGGCTTCCCAAAACCCCCGCTGAGGTGATTTCCTTTTGTTGTTGTTAATAATAGCCTAATTTCTACCTGTATTCAGATGACTCTCATAATTATATTATCTGCTCCAATCTTCCTGAGCTCTAAAGCCATGCATCTAACTCAGACTCATTACATCCAAAACCTGTGACAGTCTTCCTCACTAAATCTGGTTGTTCTCTAGTATTTTTTCCTTGAAAATGATAACACTGTCCATTGAGTTGTAGTGTCTAGACATGACACCTTTTTACAAATCACCCATATTTAATATATGACAAGAACCTACTGACTCAAAATTTTTAAATTATTCTCAAGGCCATTCCCTTCTCACCTTTCCTACCTCAATGGAGTTTAACCAGATTATTCTTATTTCTAGTCTAACCAGATTATTATTACTTCCAATCTGGAGTACTGCAGTATCTCACTAACTGGCCTACCTCTATCCATTCTGCTCCCCCTCTCCCACTTATACATACACAAGTCAGGCCATTTATACAATAGGTAGATCTGTTTTGCAGCTCTGTCTTTAGAAAATTGTATACCCAACTGAACATGCTTCCGTGAATTCCTCTTGACTTCTCTCTTGAACTTTCCTTATAGACAAGGGTTTTTAATGGCCTGAAAATATTACTGTGGCAACTTTTCAAGAGAATGTCATACTTGAACTGAAAGCAGACACACCAACTTGGGAACTTTAAGACCCTTAGAGGCATTTCCCATAATGGATTAAAGCGCAATCTGCAGAAAGACCTCAACTCACCATTTATTAGCTGTTTATCTTGAAGAAATCAATTTCTAGCCTGTAAAAGGAGAAGAAAATTTCAACCTCTTTTGGTTTTGAGAATTTCATTAAAATAAAATGAATAATACGTGAAATTGCCTAAAGTAGTAAATGACTCCTAGGGATTGTTTTATAAATGAACGTTAGTAGGAAGGTGTGCATATTTGGAAAGACAGGTCTTAGAGTACTTTTTGACCATGTTACAGAAACAAAGCCTAGTTTTCCTTATATCTCCTTTTGAAAAAGTTTAGTTTTGAAAGAAACTGGAAGGTGGAGCAAGTGACTTCTAATTGAAGCAAACGTTAGAGAAAAGTGAAATTGCTTTAAAAGTTAAGGGGGGAAAGACCCTGTGATTGTCCTCTTTTCCTCTGGAGTTTTTTACCTTTGTAAAACTCATAGTGGGAACTAATATTGTCCTGAAATCATGCCTTCCTGGACTGACAAAGACCTTGTTTTTACACTCTTCTAAGGAGTCCATCACCGAGTGTTAATGAGGTGTGAACACATTCCTCAGAAACCACAGACATGCCAAAAGGGCAATTTAACACCTCTTCAAAAGGTAGATGAGATATGAATTATTCATAACGAGCTCGGGCCAGACTCCCTATGCACCAGCTGACTTTAAAACATGGACTGGTGCGATAGGAACTCTTTTCTGTGGAGCTTGTGTATCTTCTCCTCAGGCAGAGGTCACAATCTTTAATCTACTTAATTAAAGTAGATTAAAGGGATGCTGAGAGAACGCTCCTCTCTTCCTCTCTCTCAATTTCACTGTTCCATTTACCATTTAGTCTAGGATGTGCGTGTCTGTATGTGTGTGTGCGTACACCATGGGGACCTCATTTCTATATATCCTACGTTGGAAGCGGAAGGTTAGTAAACATTTTCTGTGTTGTCTTTGTCTTCAAATCTGCCTATTCCACACTCTTGAGTCATGACCTTTGTATATAAGATGATGTTACCAAGTTAAAGCATAACTATTCACTTCCCCTGCATGTTTGGATTATGTCAGAATTCAACTACAGGACCACAGGAAGGGCCGCCATGGCTGTGAGGCAGTTGAGTATTCCAGTATCTCTAAGGATGATAAGTATTTTCATTGTATTGAGCCAATTGATGAATAAGGAATCATGACCTCAACCTACCTGCCCTAAATGAGTGTTTGTCAGACAATTTCATGGAACCTCAATGTTGCCATGCAAATTAAGTTCCTAGAGTTGTTTTGCAAATAGAGATTGGTTTTAAATGACTGCGTGAAATAATTCATTTACCTCACTGATAGCTTTGTGAAGGGTCCTTATTTATGAGTTAAATTCTAGTCTCTTCCTTCACATCATACACTCATCCAATAGGTTTTCCCTCGTGAAATGTATAAGTAGCCTAGAATATATATTGGCAATGTATCAACACCACTAAGAGGAGCATTCAGAACATTTCTCTTACTGAGATCTGATTATTATACGAAATTCTGAAACGCACATCGAACAAAAGATTTTGTTTTCAATAGTACATAAAATCGAACTCTTATTATTTTCAGTGCTGTTACATTAGGCTGAATTCTTTTCCCCAAAATTCTCAAATTTAAACTCTCATGAGTAACGTCAATAGAAAATAGATGCAGAGAGAAGGTATACAAAGAATAGCTTAGTGACGTTGTGAAGCAGCTCTCAGCCGAGAATTCGAGCACTTGTTGATTGTCTCGAGCTGCTTTTCTCCAAGGACAGCCTTTCCAAGAGCATCAATTCTCTCCCTCTCTCTCTTTCTTTTTTTCTGTTTTCCATGTAACAATCAGTTTCTTTTTATCAAATCATAATTCCATATGTAGCCTGAGGGAACTTCTTTCTTGAAATTAATCTACTAACCCAAACTCTGTAATTGTTTCTATTTCTCTCATATTTAATTTTGTGTATTTTTCTTAATTGTTTTAATTTAAAGGTATCAATTTTAAGGAATACTATCATTTACATAGTAAATTGTTCAGGGAAAAATAAAATATTATCAATGAAATATTCATATCAATTGCATGATGCCCCAGGTTTTTGAAAAAGAAATCTTTATTGAGAAATACGCTTCATAGAATTTAGAATGCAGAGTTGTTATGCTAGAAGTTTGCTTATTTTACTGATTCCCAATTTTAAAATGAATTATTGGGATAATTTTTCAATTATATTTGTCTTATTTTCCAAATTATTTTAAAGACGTTATTTTACCTTTTTAGCTTTCCTTGGCTTGGTTTCTTTTTAATCTTTCTTCTATGTTAACTCTTTTGTACATTAAGTTGCACTTACTTAATAATGAAAGAAGCTAAGGATTGTTTCTGAGTAAATATTTCTTGGATTTCAAAAGTTATAAAATATCCCTATTGTTATTTTAGATAAACTTATTATGCATTTATTTTTAAAAATGACCTCCATACTCCACATGGGAGGTACTATACTAGGTCCTTGGAATAAAGTGAAGATCAAAAATAAAATTTGACACTGACATTCTAGTAGGGTATATAGCTATCAAACAAATAGTCACACAAAAATGTAAAATTGAAATATGGCAAGAAGAAATACATGGTGCTAGGGACCATTATTTTAAATGTACCCACAGGATTTTAATTTGAAAGTGACTGAGGGTCAACAGGGGGAAGCTAAGGCCACTGGAAGATAATTTATGACTCACGTTTCTTGAAAGGACGGGGAAACACCGCCCCCCTTTAGGCATGTAGGTGGGCCATATGGGGAGACCAGGTTCAGCCAGGAGGCAGGAAGAGCCCTGCGGACACAGAGCCCAGAGTCTTCATTGTGTTCTCCTGGGAAAGGCGAGGTGGAGAAAAGGAAAGAGCTCACAGGGCTGGCTAGTTTGCGTAATGTTAGCAGGCTTTGGGCTGTACGGGTGACCTCTTCCTGACTGTGACCTGGCCCTGGGTTGACTTAGGGCAGGGAAAATATTGGCTTGGAGTTTGAGAGTTATGTAAAAAAAGTGGTTGGGGGTTTGGACTTGGTTGGTTTGTGTGAAAGGTGTTTTCCTGTTCTCAGGAGTTGTTTATTATCTCTCCCAATTTGCGAAACCTGGGAGGGGCAGTCTGTTCCCAGACAGCCCGGCCCCTGAAAATGTCAAAACACCGTAAAATATTGTTAAAAACCAAGATTAATACACCTTAATGGGTGGCGTTTAACCTAGGTGGGGTGATTAGGGGAAGGATTTTGTGAGAGCTATTTTGGGCTGAAGTTTAAATGATAAATATATCATGAATATATTTTACACATGAAGAAAGACATAAAAATATTTTAGTTCAGGGGATGCTTTTGCTTCTACTTTTGATGTCACATCTAAAAAAACCTTGTTCTATCCCGAGAATAGAATGTTTACGTCTATGGTTTCTTGTAAGAGTTTTGTAATTTTAGCCCTTATTATAAGTAAATTATATTTAGGTCTCTGATCTACTTTGAGTTAATACTTGTATATGATTTGAGAAAGAGGTCTATTTTTTTGTACTTTTGCATATGACTATCCAGTTGTCCCAACACTTTTTGTTACAATGACTAATCTTTACCCAATGCAGTATCTTGACATCCATGTTGAACATTAATATGTGAATCAATTTGGAGACCATCACTCTCTCAACAGAATTAAAAATTCTAGCCAATGAACATGGAATTCTCTTCATTTACATAATTCCTTAGTTTCCTTATATTACAACAATATTTTGTAATTTTAGGAATATAAATTTCACACTTCATTAAATTCATTCCTAATTATTTTGCCATTTTCAGACTATTGTAAATGGAATTTTTCTTTAATTTTATTTTTGAATTGTTCATTGCTCAAGTGTAGAAATTTAATTGATTTTTGTATATTGATCTTGTATCCTGTACCTCCCTGAATTCTCTTATTAGTTATAATCATTTTTAGTGAGTTTCTTAAGATTTTCTACATACCTCTCCATGTGGTCTGCAGATAGAGATTATTTTACTTCTTCTTTTCCAAACTAGATGACTTTCATTTATTTTTCTTGTTGATTGCCCTGGCTAGAACTTCTAGTACAGTGTTGAATATGAGTGGTGAGAGCAGACATCCATTTTCCTTGGCTAATCTCAGGTGGAAAGTATCTAGTCATTCACCATTATGTATGATGTTAGCTGTTTTTCTGTTTGTTTTATAGATGTTACTTATAAAGTTGAGGAAGTTACCTTTTATTCCTAGTTTGTGTTTTTTGTTTGTTTTGTCACAAGGTGTATTGAATTTTGTCAAATGACTTTTTTCATGTTGTCTATTGAGATGACCGTGCGGTTTTTGTCCTTTATCCCATCGATATGGTATGTTGTGTGATTTGACTTTTGGATGCCAAACCAACTGGTATGGGTTGAATCACCCAGCACTTACTGGAAGCCAGCAGTTGGGTGTGACAACAGTAAAGGCAGAGCAGCCAGAAGCTTACAGAGAGATGGGGAAAGAGACAGTTAAAGCTGGGCTTTTCAGTTAATAAATTGTAGCAACTCTGGATGCTAAACTCTTTCTGATACCGAGTCTGGGCTGTTTTTTGCTGGTTATTCTGATGTCACTCTAAGAGGACACAGTCTGGGCATGTGTGCCTCACCCCCAGGGTTACTGTGGTTTTAGCTGGGTTTTCTTTGATCTTTGGTTTTAAGCGATGCTCTGAGTGTATGTTGTGCCATAAGGTTAACCAGTTAAAGCCAGGCCCTTTGGCAGAGGCAGTCTTTGAGGCTGCTCTGACCCCAGAAGGGCCCTTAGCCATCTCTTCCCTGGTTTTCCCTGTTAAACTTCCGGTGATCTGTTAAAATTCTAGTAAACCTGTTGTTATGAAAGAGATATCAGCTTCTTTCGAATTGCTCACCACCAAGGTCTCTACTGGTTTTAACAACGCTCTTAGTCTTGAACTTCTCCAAGCTCTGTTCCAGGTGAAGTTAGCCCACTGGTGGGGTGTACAGAGCTCTCTGTTCTTGTGGACTTCTTCCCCACCCCCTCCACCCCCGTCCCGAGCAGACCTATGCGATACCAATGCTCCAAATGTGGGGACAGGGACGTCAGCCCTCTTTCCGTGGAGTGACTCCCTTGTTCTGTCAGTGGGATGGGAATGGCAGCCCCTGTCTTCTTGTCTCTCATTTTCCATCTTGGAAATTTTACCCAGTTAGTGAGCAGGGGCAAGGGCAGTTGGGTCCCAGTATTCTCAGCGTGCCATGCTTGGGACACAGCTTCCATTCTACAAGTAGAGACTGGGTGAGAGATTAGAGCCCCAGATCTCGTGGCCTCTAAGAAAGCAGCAATAGGCTGGGAGCAGAGTTGGAGGTCATCTTCTCTCTCTCCCTGGAGTAGAGCTTCTGTCACATTGGCCCGGGGGCAGGAGGAGGGAGTGGGTCAGTGCTCACATGCCGTAGACGCTGACCGTTCTGACTGAGGTTTAGTAGATTTTCTTGAATAAATGTTATTCTGCTTGCTCATTTGCTGTATGCCATTAGAGCAATGTCTAGACACTTCAGATGGTTTTGTTTGTTTTTTAACGATTTTCACAATCTGTGACTGTTTCACTGGGGAGATATTGAACTCCCCACATCATTTCAAAAATGCTTCCCCCCTTTTATTTTTGTCTTTTTTTCCTTTTTATCTGTAATTACTGCTCCCCTTTCCATATGCCATTAAAGATCACTCTAATGTACCTTGTTCAGCTACTTGATTATGTAACTCAAAGTATACATAGTCTTGTTCTGTGGTATTGTATATGCATGTCATCAAAGCTTATGAGTGGTATTATTATACATGCACAATCACACACATGTATTTCTTAAAACGCAACATATTTACTGAAAATCTATTTATGCACACCTCTAAATATCCAGCTCACTCTTTCTAATAACTGAAAAATATTCCATAGTACTAATAAACAGTTTATATGTATGTGGAATTGAGCAGTTCTTGGCATGCAATAAAGTCTGTAGTTTTATTCCTGGTGGTAAACATGTAATACTTGCAACTCCCTACTATCGTAGACAATAGTGCAGTGAACATTTACATGCATGTCTCCTTGTGGACGTGTGCAGGGGTGTTTCTGAAGGACCGTACTATGTATGGAATTGCTGAGCCATTGTGAACCCTTGGATGTATGTTCCTGAAGATCCACTGGTGTGTTATCCAGAAAGACTCTAGTGGAATTCATGTTTGTCCAGAGTACATGAGGCTAGCTTTTCTATAGTTACCAACATCTGGTATTAATTAACTATAAATTTTTATAATCTTCACAGCAAAAATATCATTAATTTTCAATTATCCTGAGTAAGAGTGACCATCACTTTATGAAATTAGACATTACAGTTTCCCTGAATATGAAAAGCCTGTGTATAGTCCTTGCTCATTTTTCTATTCCCATATTATTTCCAGTTAATTTATAGTTTTAAAAATAATTTTAATGTATATGCTTTTCTGATATAACTAGTCTTTCTCGTAAATTTCCAAGCAATTCTCTGTGCTTTGTGGCACTGATAGTTTTAATTTTATGTAGACAGTGTTTTACTTGATGAACCATGTGTTTGGGATCTTATTTTAGAGATTATTTATCAACCAAAGGAGACCAGGATATTCACTGACAGTTTTGCTACTGTATTTGTGTTTTAGCTTTTACATAAGGATGTATTATTTAAGAGGATTTTATGTTTTCATATTATGTAAGGTAGCTATGCACTCTTATTTTCCACTTACAGTTTTTAATCCCAACACCATAATTTAGCTATTTCAATTACATACACACACACGTATATTTAAGTTTATATATGCAAATTATATGCAAAGTTTTCATGTGCACATGGATCTGATATTGAACTATTGGTTCTATTCCATATGACCATCTGTCTTTGTCTGGTTAGAACTACAGTATTTCTTATTATTACACCTTTTAGTATAGCTTGCTATCTGGTAGGACAAATTTGTCTTCTTTGCTCCTCTTTTTCAGAACTGTTACAGGAATTTGTGGACTTTTAACCTTTATATACATTTGGGAAATATGTTTAAATCCTCATAAACTACTGTGGAATTTTTGATCCAAATTACACTGAACTGATACATCAGTGTTGAAATTGACATCTTTCTTTATTAAGTCACCTTGTCCATAAAAGTTGTATCTCTCTCCAGTTAAGTGTTTCCATTTTTTCTTTGAATAGAATTTTAATTTTCAACAAAAAAATTCTTTTGCATTAACTTCCAATTTATAGGTACATTTAAAATTTTATGAATATTATTTTATAGTATATTTTCTGGTATAAATAACCACTATTAATTTTTGTAAGGTGATCTTGTTTACATCAGATTTGCTAATAAACTCCCTTATTGATTTATAGAGGTTGCTTCTGGATTTGCTAAATTTTCAGTATAGATGATAATATCATATGCAAATGGAATTGTTCTTTTTCCTTTCATACCTCTTGTTTTCATTATATTGCACAGTATTATCCTTCAGTTTTATGTTAAAAAATAACAGTGAGAGTAAATACATTTTGATCTCGTTTTCAAAAGACATAATTATTCTAAAGTGTATATATGAGTGTGTTTTGTTATAATTTGGTGTGTAAAATTTATCAAGTAAGCTATTTTTGAGAGTTTAATCATAAAAATGTTAATTTCATCAGATGCTTTCTCTGTGTCTGTTGAGAAAATCATGTAATTTATTGTCATTAGTATTTTTGGTTTCATTGACATATTTCCAGATATTAAATTACTTGTGTTTCTTGAATATATTTAACCATCTAGTTCATTATCCAAGGTCAGATGCAAATATTCCAAGTTAAATATTATCAATTCACATTAAGGTTCAAAAGTGAAATGGGGCTATGATTTCCGATCTTTCTTATTTTAAAAATCAGTATGATACTCCTATAAAGAAATAGGATAAATACTGCTTTCAAATGTACAAAAAAAATTGTACATTATTACATAAATTATTTGTACATAAATTAGAATATAATTTATTACCCAAAAGTAACAGTTGTTACTTTTGGGTAATAAATTATATTTTATAGGGGTTAATTTTTTTTTGTACATTTGAAAGCAGTTTCAAATTACATGTTTTTTAAGATATGTTTGTATGAGTGTAGAAATGAAGATCCTTAGTATTTTGCTTGGGGATATAGTCTATTAGTATATATCAAAAATATATTGATGTGGGCTTCCCTGGTGGCACAGTGGTTGAGAGTCCGCCTGCCGATGCAGGGGACACGGGTTCGTGCCCCGGTCTGGGAAGATCCCACATGCCACGGAGCGGCTGGGCCCGTGAGCCATGGCCGCTGAGCCTGTGCGTCTGGAGCCTGTGCTCTGCAATGGGAGAGGCCACAACAGTGAGAGGCCTGCGTACCGCAAAAAAACAAAAACAAAAACAAACAAAAAATATATATATATTGGTGTGTATTTGTTGCATTATTTGGGGTGTATCTATTTTTCTGTAATTCTTAAACTTTTAAAGTTTTATATTTTATTTATTTCTGCATTCCCTGTTTTTTTCTTGAAGTCTTTTCAGATTTTTAAAAATTCCAATTAATACACTTTTATAAATCTTTTTTTAAACCTTATCTATTGTTTTTATCACTTTGGATCATAACAATGTCCCCTATTTCATTGCTTTCTTCCTCCATATTTCGTATATCTTCACTTCCTTCTTTGAGTTACTTAGTTTCTATTTTATAATAGTTTTTGTGTTCATAGTTTGCACATTCATTTTTTTATTCAGTTTTTCTGACAAATTTATTTAAAGTTATAAATTTCCTTTTAAAGGCTATTTTAGTACCATGTTTTTGGTGCATTTTTATAGTATTCCAGTTTTATGTGTTGTATGAGTTTTTTAACGATTTTCTTTTTTAATCCAAGGTTGTTACAATAGTATGTTACTTTCTATGCCTATGCTTTTAAAACTTTGCTTTATTACTGATTTCAATAGTGAGAGAACATATTCAGAATGATGATTCTTTAGAATTAGACTTTCTTTTCACCTGCTACATTGTTATAGTTTTCAGTGTTCTATGTACAGTCAAAAATAATGTTAACCATTGTTTATTAGGTATAAATTCTGTGTTTGTTTGTATATGTACACATATATGTATACATATTATACATGCATAAATACATACTTGTATTTATTATGTGTAATATGTGTGTAAAATATACAATTTCAATTTTATTCAAATTCTATATGAGTTTTTTTTTAATCTGGTTGATTTATCAGTTTCCTATTGAATTGTGTGTGTGTGTGTGTGTGATGTTGATGGTAAATATTATAGCTGGTCGTATATGTCTTTTTGATTTATCAATGGAAATTTTAGAACTAACTCTATGATCAGGCCAAGACATTGGTCAGTGCTCCTAATTTATTCTTTCTTTCATATTGTCATGAAATGGTTGTGGTAGACATCGTAGACAGGTAGCCTATGAGCTGGCTGCCATCTGTAGAAATGTTTTATTTGAACTTGCACAATATAGAAAATAACTATAGTTTAAATGGCCAACTTTTAAAAAGCCTCACAAAAATCAGGTTTGGTTTAACTTGAAAAATTGGAAGGTATAGAAAAGTATATTTACATTATTTCTTGGAAACAAGTTTGTTTTTTTGTTTTTGAATTTTTGAATTTTATTTATTTTCTTATACAGCAGGTTCTTATTAGTCATCAATTTTATACACATCAGTGTATACATGTCAGTCCCAATCGCCCAATTCATTATACCACCACCCCTGCCCCACCGCGGTTCTACCACTTTGCTGTCCCTACGTTTGTTCTCTACATCTGTGTCTCAATTTCTGCCCTGCAAACCGGTTCATCTGTACCATTTTTCTAGACTCCACATACATGCGTTAATATACGATATTTGTTTTACTCTTTCTGACTTACTTCACTCTGTATGGCAGTCTCTAGATCCACCCACGTCTCAACAAATAACCCAATTTCGTTCCTTTTTATGGCTGAGTAATATTACATTGTATACATGTACCACATCTTCTTTATCCATTAGTCTGCCGATGGGCATTTAGGTTGCTTCCATGACCTGGCTATTGTAAATAGTGCTGCAATGAACAGTGGGGTGTGTGTGTCTTTTTTTTTTTTTTACATCTTTATTGGAGTATAATTGCTTTACAATGGTGTGTTAGTTTCTGCTTTATAACAAAGTGAATCAGTTATACATATACATATGTTCCCATATCTCTTCCCTCTTGCGTCTCCCTCCCTCCCACCCTCCCTATCCCACCCCTCTAGGTGGTCACAAAGCACCGAGCTGATCTCCCTGTGCTATGCGGCTGCTTCCCACTAGCTATCTATTTTACGTTTGGTAGTGTATATATGTCCATGCCAATCTCTCGCTTTGTCACAGCTTACCCTTCTCCCTCCCCATATCCTCAAGTCCATTCTCTAGTAGGTCTGTGTCTTTATTCCTGTCTTACGCCTAGGTTCTTCATGACATTTTTTTTTTCCTAAATTCCATATATGTGTTAGCATACGGTATTTGTCTTTCTCTTTCTGACTTACTTCACTCTGTATGACAGACTCTGGGTCCATCCACCTCATTACAAATAGCTCAATTTCGTTTCTTTTTATGGCTGAGTAATATTCCATTGTATATATGTGCCACATCTTCTTTATCCATTCATCCAATGATGGACACTTAGGTTGTTTCCATCTCTGGGCTATTGTAAATAGAGCTGCAGTGAACATTTTGGTACATGACTCTTTTTGAATTATGGTTTTCTCAGGGTATATGCCCAGTAGTGGGATTGCTGGGTCATATAGTAGTTCTATTTGTAGTTTTTTAAGGAACCTCCATACTGTCCTCCATAGTGGCTGTACCAATTCACATTCCCACAGCAGTGCAAGAGGGTTCCCTTTTCTCCACACCTTCTCCAGCATTCATTGTTTCTAGATTTTTTGATGATGGCCATTCTGACTGGTGTGAGATGATATCTCATTGTAGTTCTGATTTTCATTTCTCTAATGATTAATGATGTTGAGCATTTTTTCATGTGTTTGTTGGCAGTCTGTATATCTTCTTTGGAGAAATGTCTATTTAGGTCTTCTGCCCATTTTTGGATTGGGTTGTTTGTTTTTTTGATATTGAGCTGCATGAGCTACTTGTAAATTTTGGAGATTAATCCTTTGTCAGTTGCTTCATTTGCAAATATTTTCTCCCATTCTGAGGGTTGTCTTTTGGTCTTGTTTATGGTTTCCTTTGCTGTGCAAAAGCTTTGAAGTTTCATCAAGTCCCAGTTGTTTATTTTTGTTTTTATTTCCATTTCTCTAGGAGGTGGGTCAAAAAAGATCTTGCTGTGATTTATGTCAAAGAGTGTTCTTCCTATATTTTCCTCTAAGAGTTTTACAGTGTCCGGTCTTACATTTAGGTCACTAATCCATTTTGAATTTATTTTTGTGTATGGTGTTAGGGAGTGTTCTAGTTTCATTCTTTTACATGTAGCTGTCCAGTTTTCCCAGCGCCACTTAACCAGCACCAGTTTTCCCAGATAAACCCACACACCTATAGTTGACCATAGGTGCGAGGGTTTATCTCTGGGCTTTCTATCTTGTTCCATTTGTCTATGTTTCTGTTTTTGTGCCAGTACCATATTGTCTTGATTACTGTAGCTTTATAGTATAGTCTGAATTCAGGGAGTGTGATTCCTCCGGCTCCAAATTTTCCCCTTAAGACTGCTTTGGCTATTCGAGGTCTTTTGTGTCTCCATACAGATTTTAAGATTTTTTGTTCTAGTTCTGTAAAAAATGCCATTGGTAATTTGATAGGGATTGCATTGAATCTGTAGATTGCTTTGTGTAATATAGTCATTTTCACAATATTGATTCTTCCAATCCAAGAACATGGTACATCTCTCCATCTGTTGGTATCATCTTTAATTTCTTTCATCAGTGTCTTACAGTTTTCTGCATACAGCTCTTTTGTCTCCCTAGGTAGGTTTATTCCTAGGTATTTTATTCGTTTTGTTGCAATGGTAAATGGCAGTGTTTTCTTAATTTCTCTTTCAGATTTTTCATCATTAGTATATAGGAATGCAAGAGATTTCTGTGCGTTAATTGTGTATCCTGCAACTTTACCAAATTCATTGATTAGCTCTAGTAGTTTTCTGGTGGCATCTTTAGGATTCTCTATGTATAGTATCATGTCATCTGCAAACAGTGACTGTTTTACTTCTTCTTTTCCAATTTGTATTCCTTTTATTTATTTTTCTTCTCTGATTGCCGTGGCTAGGACTTCCAAAACTATGTTGAATAATACTGGTGACAGTGGACACCCTTGTCTTGTTCCTGATCTTAGAGGAAATGCTTTCAGTTTTTCACCGTTGAGAATGATGTTTGCTGTGGGTTTGTTGTATATGGCCTTTATTAAGTTGAGGTAGGTTCCCTCTATGCCCACTTTGGTTATTTAGTAACGTCTTGTTTAGCCTCCATGTGTGTGTGTTTTTTACGTTTTTTTCCCTGTAATTGATTTCTAATCTCATAGCAGTGTGGTCAGAAAAGATGCTTGATAATGATTTCAATTTTCTTAAATTTACTGAGGCTTGATTTGTGACCCAAGCTGTGATGTATCCTGGAGAATGTTCCATGCGCACTTGAGAAGAAAGTGTAATCTGCTGTTTTTGAATGGAATGTCCTATAAACATCAATTAAATCTACCTGGTCTATTGTGTCATTTAAAGCTTCTGTTTCCTTATTTATTTTCATTTTGGATGATCTGTCCATTGGTGTAAGTGAGATGTTAAAGTCCCCCACTATTATTGTGTTACTGTTGATTTCCTCTTTTATAGCTGTTAGCATTTACCTTATGTATTGAGGTGCTCCTATGTTGGGTGCATATATATTTATAATTGTTATATCTTCTTCTTGGATTGATATCCTGATCATGATGTAGTGTCCTTCCTTGTCTCTTGTAACATTCTTTATTTTAAAGTCTATTTTATCGATATGAGTATTGCGACTACAGCTTTCTTTTGATTTCCATTTGCACGGAATATCTTTTTCCACCCCCTCACTTTCAGTCTGAATATGTCCCTAGGTCTGAAGTGGGTCTCTTGTAGACAGCATATATATGGGTCTTGTTTTTGTATACATTCAGTGAGCCTGTTTCTTTTTCTTTTTTTTTTTTTGCGATATGTGGACCTCTCACTGTTGTGGCCTCTCCCATTGCGGAGCACAGGCTCCAGACACACAGGCTCAGCGGCCATGGCTCACGAGACCAGCCGCTCCGTGGCATGTGGGATCTTCCCGGACCGGGGCACAAACCTGTGTCCCCTGCATAGGCAGGCGGACTCTCAACCACTGTGCAACCAGGGAAACCCCCTGTTTCTTTTGGTTGGAGCATTTAATCCATTCACATTTAAGGTAATTATCGATATGTGTGTTCCTATTACCGTTTTCTTAATTGTTTTGGGTTTTTTTGTAGGTCCTTTTCTTCTCTTGTGTTCTCCACTTAGAGAAGTTCCTTTAGCATTTTTTGTAGAGCTTGTTTGGTGGTGCTGAATTCTCTTAGCTTTTGCTTGTCTGTAAAGCTTTTGATTTCTCCTTCGAATCGGAATGAGATCCTTGCCGTGTAGAGTAATCTTGGTTGTAGGTTCTTCCCTTTCATCACTTTATGTATATCATGCCACTCCCATCTGGCTTGTAGAGTTTCAGCTGAGAAATCGGCTCTTAACCTTATGGGAGTTCCCTTGTATGTCATTTGTCATTTTTCCCTTGCTGCTTTTAATAATTTTTCTTTGTCTTTGATTTTTGCCAATTTGATTACTATGTGTCTCGGCGTGTTTCTCCTTGGGTTTATCCTGTATGGGACTCCCTGCGCTTCCTGGACTTGGGTGGCTATTTCCTTTCCCGTGTTAGGGAAGGTTTTGACTATAATCTCTTCAGATATTTTCTCTGGTCCTTTCTCTCTCTCTTCTCCTTCTGGGACCCCTAAAATGCGAATGTTGTTGAATTTAATGTTGTCCCAGAGGTCTCTTAGGGTGTGTTCATCTCTTTTCGTTCTTTTTTCTTTATTCTATTCCATGGCAGTGAATTCCACCATTCTGTGTTCCAGGTCACTTATCCATTCTTCTGCCTCAGTTATTCTGCTATTGATTCCTTCTAGTGTATTTTTCATTTCAGTTATTGTTTTGTTCATCTCTGTTTGTTTGTTCTTTAATTCTTCTAGGTCTTTGTTAAACATTTCTTGCATCTTCTTGATCTTTGCCTCCATTCTTTTTCCGAGGTCCTGGATCATCTTCACTATCATTATTCTGAATTCTTTTTCTGGAAGGTTGTCTATCTCCACTTCATTTAGTTGTTTTTCTGGGGTTTTATCTTGTTCCTTCATCTGGTACGTAGCCCTCTGCCTTTTCATCTTGTCTATCTTTCTGTGAATGTGGTTTTTTTCCCACAGGCTGCAGGATTGTAGTTATTGATTCTGCTGTCTGCCCTCTCCCTAGATAATATTTTTAAAAACGTTAGCTCTCATTGACAACTGTTCTGTGGTTCCATGTTCTGGAAACCAAGGCCCCCTCCTGCTCAAGGCATTGTCCCACTTCCTGTTTGGGCTGATGGAGTCACAAGCCCCACAGTGAGCTCTGTGGTCACAGCAGAGATAAGAAGGGAGAGACCAGTTGTTTGTGCTACTTATCTCCTTGTTGGGAAACAAAAGCCAAGTATTCAAACCACATTTTGTAAAAAAATTCATGCTTCTTACGTTGTCCTGATTTCAACATCACTGCGAATCATTTTATAAACAGCTTTCACATTTGGATCTTTTAGTTTTATTTTTGATGAGTGGAAAGGTCTCTTTAAGTACTATTTGAGCATAAGCATCATGTGAGTCCTTGCTTGTCTAACAATGCATTTACAGCCCCTTATAGCAAAGCCAGCTCTTTTACACACACAATGAATTAGAACCTCTTTCTGTTTTTCTTCCATCATATCAAAGAAGAGCTTCTGCAATGTATTGTTACAGAGAAATCTGAAACCATCTACTTTTGTGTCATTGGTAGGTAGCATTTTGGCTTTTGAGTTTGTATTTTATGGTCACTTCTCACTTGTCTTTTAAGTCAAATCTAATTCAAATATCTACTTTCTTCCCTTTTTTCCCCTTTCTATAAAGCCCTTAAATGATTTGAAATCATCATAGGACTGATTATTTTTTTCTTCACAGTTATAGGTCTGTGGGTTGTCCCTTGCCTCAATGGCAAGCTGTGCTATTGCTTGAATTTCCTTGGATGTGCAACTAGCCTGTGGCTTGATGTGTCTGGATCCTAAGACAGGTCTCTTCTCCTGGAAGGGGTGTCAGCAACCCCAGTATGAGGCTTTGAGGCTTTACCTGTTCACGCTGAGAATTTCTGCTGTTGTAAATCTTTGCCTCTAGCTTCCGTCATTGGCTGTCATATTTTGAGAGTTTTGCCATTGCAGTGCCTTTACACATGTGGGAGAAACAGCCATGGAGATGCTCTACACAATTCAAAACCCAGGAAATGTGCAAAGGAGGGTGAATGCTAAGCTTTCGGTTCAGTACAAATTCTGGGTGTTTGCGGGAGGGAACACATATCATCAAAGGGAGGAGCTGGAATGTTTCATCTTCTTTTTGCTGAGCATGATTTCTCGTTCATGAGTTAAAGCCACAGATTTATTTCCTCCTGTCTAATTTCTGTAACTTGAAGAGAAACTATTCCTTTCATATGCTTGTAATAGTTTGCCTGCCAATATTTCTATTCAGCCCTTTTCCATTCTATTTTGAATTAAACATACGTTTCCGTAGATAGTGAGAAAGCACTGGCATTTGCCACCCTGAGATAAAAGAATATTAACTTAGGTCATAGATTTGTCTGTACCACTTGAGGGAAAATCATACCCAATCTCACATCTCTCTCTTGCAAACAGGTGTTTTTGCACACATTTAAGCAGAACAGTGTTTCCAAAAGTAACTGAATAACTTGAAGTCTAACCACAGTTTTGGATCTTAGTTTTAGTGGTAGAATGTCAGCACCAGAGCAAATTAGAGAGCAGCCTTAATGGTAGGAAAGCTGGGGACGGTAGGAAGTGAAATATATCAGTTCCAAGTGAGGAGTCAGTAGGTCTTGTGGAGGGCGCCCTCCTAAGACGTCTTGTCCACAGTTGCCACAAAGCAGTGGTGGTCCTGACCTCCTCCACCTCTTTCTGAAGGCTGTGGGATTAGCAGCACACTTTAGGCTTTTTACCCCCACCCTATGTCTCTGGACTTCCTCTCCGGTCCCTGGTTTTACCTTCTCAAAATAATGTTGTGTACTGAAGATAAGATAAAATACTGAAGACACGGTGTTAGAAGACTCAGACTGAGCCCTAAATAAAGGCAGGAAATCTCAACAGAAGGGTCAGTTTTTCTTTGCATGAAATAGTAGTTCTGATGTAATCATCACGTTCTGCTACTGATTTTTTTTAACCAGAAGGAAGAGGATGATGCGTTTTTACTGCATTGCTGCCAAATGTTTATTCTCTCTCAGCAAATCCTCTAACTCCACCAGAACACCCAGGTTATAATTGAAAGAAGTGCATGAGGAAGCCAAGGTTCTTTACTTCAGTATTCAAGGAGGGGTATGGCCATGCTGTGGAAGGGAGAATGCATCTGATTCTAGAGTCGATTTTAGCAAATGCTTTAAAAACCCAAGGCCAGACAACTGGGGACCAGCTGCAACTCCATTAGGAAACCCCCGAGAGGCCTCGTGGGTCTGAATTTATGCTGTTTCAGGCATCACTGCTATTTATCCCAAACATTTTGGATAAAAACCAAATTGAGGAGAGAGTGAGGAAGGATGCAGCGTGACGCTTGGCATTTTACCATCTGCAAAAGCACATGTCCATGTCTTCAGTCAGTCTTTAAATAAAGACACATTCCAAACCTCCTTTTTATTTTTTCTTTAGGTTATATTTCACAGAAGTTTTATTTAAAATCAGAATCTCGGCTGAGATTAATTTTTGGCCAAAATTTAACTTTTCGAAACAAGGATGCACAAATTGTTTTTCAATATGGCTCCAATACACTCAAAAGTGATAATTCTAAATAAAAATGAACTTGTAATAAGTTAGCAAATATCACCACAGGTTTTTGGGGATCCCACAGTGTGTTGCAAGAAAAGAAGTAAGAGGAATAGGGGTTTTCCCCTTTTTAAAAATTTCTTTTTATTTCAGCTGTTGCCAGAAAAATCTTAATATTACATTATTTAGGGCTGTTTTTCTTTCTTTTTTTAAATGGCACTGGCAAGACTGTAATTAGATTGAAAATGTGAACTATATATCTCATGGCTACCAGAACACACAGGAATTAAGATTGTTTTATGTGTGTATGCATTTAAAGGAGCCTTTCACACAGATTTCTTCCAGGGAATTGAGAGTATCTTTTCGCCGATTTAGTATTGCCTATCCTTTTGCTGTTATTGTTTCTCTTTAGCACTTTTTGTGTTCCTACCCATCATTTTAGTTCCTGTGTAACATTTGTAACAAATCACATCACCTTTATTTCATAAAATGAGGCTACTGGGATCAAGAGGAAATTTGAGCTCATGATCTGTAACATTAATTCTAATTTTCATATTCTGAGTCTATGTATATTATATTTCTCAATTTTAAAAGGAAGTGTAGTTATGTGTGCATGTGCCTTTTAGTATGGATTTTAAAAACTTTAATATATAACCACATTATGAATTAATAGATATCATGCTCCTAAAATATGAATAAAATGACAAATATATCAAAAAGAGCTACTTTCCTGTTTCAAACAAAGGCCCTGGTAGTACGTTATACCCAGTAGCCATTAGCAGTCTTTTGTGGATAAATGGCTCAGCTAAAGTTCCTGACAAATGTCTCCTACGAGTGGAAGTGGAAAATGAAATGAAAAGCAGAACTGTCACTGGTGAACCGTCAGGAACCGTCTCCTTCAAGCAGATACATCTCCAAATGGCTTTTTGAGGTCATCATTCTGGGACTTGATTTCTTCCCCTGTAAAACGAGGGAGTTGAGTTGATGGTTTCTGAGGTTCCTTCTCACTCAGTATTTCTGAGATTCTGTTTAATATTCACCGATTCCAAAATTATTCAGCTACAGAGAATCAACAGCTACCTACCAATGTCTTCAAGGTTCTACCCATAGACCCAAGTACAAGAGAAATTTAGTTTACCCTTGATGGAAGTTAGAGCAAGTGAAGTGGAGAATATCAGTCTGAATGCCATAGTCAGAATGAAATAAAGTGAAGAACATAGATTTTACTCTACTAGGTGTCTCAGCTTGGCTTGCGTTCTTTATTACATTTGTAGTCATGCTGTTGGACATTAGTGATAGGAAGTCAACTTAAAACAGTTTTAGTTCAGCTAAGTATCAGATTCTTGTTAGAGGAAACTCTCAAGAGCTCAGGTAGAAAAAGAATGAAGAAAGCAGTGGCTGTCATTTCTGGAAAGAAGAGCTATATATTCAGAATGTGCACTTACATAAGTAGACTGTAAATGAACAAAAAGAGTAAGTGTAACTACCACCTAAATAGCTACTGTAACGCAGCAGAAGAGAGAATCCGAGTCTCACAAAACATCCAACAAATTCACGATTTTGCAGGTTCCACACAGGGAAGTCCTGTGAACCAAGACGGGTGGTGATGACTCCAGCGAGGAGACCGTTACAGTGGTCCACAGTAGTAAGAAATGGTGGGACACTGAACCAAGACCTTGACAGTGCAGGCAATAGGAGCCAACATTTACTGACTGTTGATTATGTGCTCGGCTCTCTTCCAGGTACTATACTGTATGTACTAGCTAATTTCTCACAACACTTAGATGTAAAATGACTTACTGTGTCTGACTCCAGAATCCTCACCCTTAGCCATTATCTTCCTCCACCTCTTCAAGAACCCAAGGTCTTCAGAAGGGGCAGATTTGATGAATGATCAGACGCTGAAGACAAAAAGCCTTAGGGGACACAAGTGCATCTTGTAGAGCCACAGTGAGAAAAGTATGAGGTCTCTCCTTTGAAAATCTCTGACTAGTAAAAAGAAATTTTATATATATGTGTGTGTATATGTATGTGTGTGTGTATACATATACGTACTGATATATGCAGATTTATACTTTATCAATCTCAGTGTGATTTTGCAACCAACTCATGGCTACTTCAACAATTCTTGTGAGGTATTTATTAATACTGAAATTGAATGTCTGATATATAAGGTCAATCACCTAAGTTCAAACAGGTCTCAGGCCCCTCTTTTTCAGTCACAAATCCATGTTCTTACTGTGGCACTCTAGATTAAAGAGAATTGAGGAAGAAGAGGAGTGAGCTAGCACCAGACCTGTTGACTTACTTATTTTGCAAATAGCAAAGCATCAGATTTTCCTGAATTTTTTTTTTTTTGGTAAGATCATAGTTTCCAGCCATGTGAATGCTAGTATGATTTATGTTATGATACTTATGGCTCAATTGATATTCATGAGCCTTGAATTTTGTTTGTTAATCATTGGAGTTCAAGAATGGACTTTTAAAAAGCATCTTGGAGTGCCCTGGAAATATGCAGAGTATAACTTGTTATATGACTATTGTGAAAATAGATTTATCTTCCTGCTTTTGAAAGTGTCGACGTCCCCAGAGTTCTTCATGCAAATATGGAATTTAGGATTGGAAGTTTGATTGATTCTTTTTGTTTGCCTCTGCAAAGAGTAACATGGAACAGAATCAATCAATCCATTAGACTTTTATAACTGGCAAAGTGTCCTGTCATGTAGTTAAGTGGGGGAAAAAAAATCTGAGAGAAAAAAAAACTCACCAACAACAAAGAAATGGAGAAATGCATTAAAATTGTTTTATGTATGAGGAAGAACAATTTGAGTAGTCATAGTAGATAAGTATGCTTTTAGCGCTTAAAACATTCAGAAGCCTTGGTATAGCTCAATAATTTAAGCAGTCTTTATTTTTGATTTACATGTTTCTCTTCTAGTAATGCAGCAAGAGGGCATCTCTTTGGATCTATACTAATTAGTTAGAAATAAAAGTTGAGGCCTAGTTCCTTCAGGCCTTTCGATTTTTCTCCTTAATAAAAATGGTGCCTCAAGTCTCTTGGGACCTCAGCTAAGTTCACTACATATGAGAAATAAAGAGCATATATTCAGATTTGAAAGGTGCATGGGGACAAAGTAATGTGGATCACTAATGGCATCTCTGGGTAGGTTCCCTTGGCACATGGACTTAGGCAAGACACAGCCAGACACGTAGTGGTGGAGGCAGGAGAGGGTGGGTTCCAATAATTAATCTTTACATTTAAGGATGATTCTGGTCAGTTTAGAGTGACAGAAATAGTCAGCAGTTTTATACAATTTTCAATAAGCAAATGAAGGCAGCTTTGAAAGGAAGCATCTGTGGATAGCTGGAGTAGAATAGTAGTCAGGGAGAGTCTGATGAGGGCAACGTTGTAAAACCCATAAGGAGCATCAGTGGAAGCTGATGACGTGACGTGGAGAAGAGCATGTTTTGTGTTTTACCATCTCAATTGTTTTTCATCAGAATTTGCCTTGATTGGCAGTTCACTTCTGGTGGGAATTGTGTGTGTGAGGAGGGAAGGGGGATTTTTTTTGTTCACCCTTGTTAGTGTCTGCCTAAATCGCACCATAGAGTTTACATAACTGGCTCTATTATGCATATTTATAATTTTCCTGATTTGCTGAAAGAGGGAATATGAATCATATCAGGGAAGTCGGGTTACATGCCGACTGTGTACCTGGTTCTCAGCAGTGTTAAACCCTTTCTTTACATTGGATGTTGACCAGATTAGGAATGTAGAGTTAAGATCATGTGCTCCGCATAAGACCATATCAGTGCTCCGCATAAGACCCATATACGGAGCACTGATATGGCAAAGAGATATTCTGGTTTTATATTCAACATCAAGAGAACAATTAATCATTTTGTATACATTAAAAAATCTTCTCCCCCTTTATTTTGGTACATTGACTCTATTGAATAAATTAAAATCAGAAAATGCATGACTAATATTTTTATCTTATTTTTTATTTATCCAAATCATTTATATTTCCCAAGGGTTATATTGATGGGAATCAGAATTTTACCATGTTAAAATATATACTTTTAAAAACTTCCTGTTAAGAAAAACTATCTTTAACACAGCTATAAGCATAATACTTTCCATATAGTACGTAATCAACAAAATCATGGTGAATGAATACACACTAGATAAATCCTTGATTTTTAACAATACGTGATTGGAAAAAGTGAGGATGAGCCTGTTCCAGGAATATTTTTTAGTAAGCCATCTGCAGACCTGTGTTCATGGTAGTTACTTAAATATCTTTGCAGCATTAAATTTGTCATCTCTTAAAGAGATGGTGGAACTCAGGATTCCAGTACTCCTGGTAAGACATTATTCCTTAGAGTCTCACACCCACCCACGTGTCACAGTACCTTACCTAATAGACAGTTTATAGGTGGATGGAGATGGCAGCTAGGAATAGGAAAACTCACAGTAGAGTGAATTTTATACTTAATGTCTTCTGATTTCTCTCTGTTTCTTTTGTCTTACAGAAGCACAGAGATCCATACTTCTTGTACATGGGGGTAAGCAGAAGTTTTATTTTCTACTCTCTCTATAAAGTTGAATGTTCAGTTGTAGGGTCAGATGCTAGGTGTGTGCAGAGCAGGATTATGGCCTGTGTGGTTGGAAATGTTTCATATTTTTGTTTATTATTAGTGTCCACTATGTTGATATAGGGAACTTGATTCCTCCAGGTGTATAAATGGGTGCTTTTAGACCTCTAAGTGCATATATTTCGTAGGACAGTCACGTGAGACTGGAATTCAGACACAGGTTCACGACTAAAGACATAAATATGGGAGTCTGGGTTTCATAGTACTAATTGTGTTCCCCTTGTAAGTGAGTAAAAGGAGAAGAGAAAAAGAAGTCTTGGGAATGAAATTTGGGTACTCCAACATGTAAGGGTTGGTGAAGAGTCTCAATAATAGAGTGAGAAGGAGTGGCTAAGGGGGAAGAAAGAAAACCAGGTGCTGTGTTGAACAGAGTATTGTGTCCTCTGGGTCAAAGAGAAAGTGTTTCAAAAAGGAGTGGGTACTCGACTGTGTGAAGGATGCTGAGAAGGTTCCCAAGAAGAGGTCTGAGGATTGTTTATTAGCTTTGGCAAAGTGGAGATTGTCTAGGACCTGGGTAGGAGCAGGTGAAGGTTGAAAGCCTAGTAAGTGTAAATTCAAGAAAGGAGAAGGGGTGGGGATGAGTGGAAATTGAGACTGTGGATATCGACCATGAGAGTAGAGAAGTGGCATGGTGGGTGAAGAGAGAGGTAGAGTTTAAAAGACAGCTTTCACAATTAAAATACGTATTGAAGACAGACAGTATTGCTGCGTGTTGGTTTGCTGCTGATGGTGACCTGCTGAAGAGAGTCGAATGGTGATGTGAGAGATAAGGTGAGAAAATTGCCAAAAAAAAGGAAAGGTGAGAGAATTGCCAACTTGACTTACCCAAATATTCGAGGAGGAATCTGACCCGGTACCTAAATGGAGGTATTGCTTATGGGCCAATATCCCTGACAGTAGGGGATTGCGATGCTTTACATAAGTGAATCTCCCGAAGAAATCAAATACACCTCTCGTTTACAGTGATTATTTATAGGATTTGGTAGACAGATCCTCTAAAAGTGATTATGTACACTACTATTGAATTTATTTTTGCTCTCAAATGATTCACAATCCTTAATGTGAATTTAATACACCACACATCATGCAAAGAGTTGACTGATGGGGTACTTTCCCCTTCAAGTTCTCTTAGCCATTATTTTATCCTCATAGATACAAGAGACTTTCTCACTGTAGGAAATGTATCAGGGTAGTCAGGAATAGAAGCTACATGGTGATATGAACAGGGAAGTTTTAATAGAAAGACTTATTAACTATTTACAGGAGATTAAATAGTAAGAAGATTTGGACAGAACACTAAAGAATGCCCTAGGACTGAGAGAGAACACCCTGGGATAGAACGAGCTCAGATTCGGGATTCAGACCCGTGTGGGGAAGGTGTATTTGCAGCCCCTGGAGGGCAGAAGGTCACAGGCTTGCCTTCAGCTGGTGTGCACACATTGATCTGAGCCTTCCGCTGGGGCCCAGGTGGGCTGAAGCTGGTTGAGCTGCCAGCGGGTTAAGCAGGCAGGAAACCCAAATACCAGGAGACCCGCAGGCCACATCTGGAGGGAAGGAAGCTGTGGGACAGGTCCAACCGGTGGGAGACCCCCTGCCGGGACACCCAGGATGCAGGCAGGCTGAGGTTTGCAGGCAGGCGTCCGAAGACAGGAAAACTTGCATCATCATAGGAAATCGAGGACTTGAGCCAGGAGTGGGAATTTTGGAAGATGCGTGTCCCTGGGTGTGCCTTTGACAGCAGAATAACCCAGCCCGTGGGGCTCCTCTAGGGCTGACTGCTGGCAAAGGAGGGGTGTTTATTCTCTCCAGCTCCACTGTCACGAATGGGACCCCGTAGGGGGCACTTGGAGCTGAGAGGCCATCAGGTGACAACGGGCACGGGCACCCTTTCTATTTATTCATTCATTTTCATTTTACTTACTGTTGTTGAACCTTTCTTAATATCCTCTGTGTAGATTATAGATTATCAGACTGATCTTGAACTTTTTCTGGATAAAGAAGTAACTTTAGAAAAATGGAGTGTGGCAAAAGGATAATATTTTACAGACAGAAACAGGTGCTTTAAATCACACCCTACCATATTATGCGACCTTGAATTATTTATGAAGGGAGGTTTTAATAACTACAGCATCTGAGGATATTTCTCTCAGAAAGGAATTTTTTTCAATACTAATTTTATTGCATGCAAATTCACCAAATTTAACCAGCTTCCATGTGTAAAGAAATAATATAAAACACCTCTTCAGGAAGAGAATATATGACATATGTGTTCTGTATTCCACCACAGATAAATCATTCTCATAATAAAGAGACCACACAAACTATTACGTAATCCGACATATTCCATGTCAGACTATCTTCTGTTATAAATCTACAGTAGTCAAGCATCTGCTTAGAACATTTAGCTGTAATTTTTAAGTAATGTTCCTGAGACACTGTCATTATTATGGGACATATCCCTGTTTCTCTACTAAGCTTCTTAGATGATACTTTTTAAAATAAAACTTGGACACAGAAGTGAAGGTTCCTCTAATCTGCTAGTAGTACATCCTAGTACATTGGGAAAGAGTTAGTAGTGGACCAAAACAAAACCTTGTGTGTCCCTTCACTCGGGTAAGTTATAGGAAAGAAGGAAAAGTAACCTCATCAAATCACTTTGCAATCATACTAATGACACACCACATAGCAAACAGCAATCACTAGCAGGAAAGTCTTTAAGTACAGAACGCTTTTAGCATGATTTACTTGGCCTTTCTAGGGTTGATTATGGGAAGGAAACCTGAAATTCATGGATCTATGGGGCATGATTCCATGGAAAATAACTTGGAGCAACCAAGGTATAAAAGGGGGTAAGATTTCCAGATTGAAGTAGCTTTCTTTGGCTTAATACAGACCACATTCATCACTTAGAGATCTCGTATGTTAAATCTGACCAAGAGTATATCTCGTATGGAATATGGGATATGCCATAAATGCTTCGTTGATTTAAGAAAGGTACTGTTGATTGGTTGGTATTATTTAACTAAATGCTATGAAGGTAATTCTGAAGTGATTGTAAAAATTGCACTAGCTTTAGAAACCAGCCCAGTCCCAAAGCGAGGGCTACGTGTAGTTACAAATGGTGTGAAAAAGTAGCACTCGAGTGACATTATGAAGTAATTTCTTTCAAAGCAGAAAAAAAGTAACCCTAGATTCATCTGGTAACAATGGACGTGTTTTCAGTATAGCTCATTATTTCATTGGTCTTGCTTTCCTTCCCTTTCAGTATTTTTTTCTGAAAAATCTGAATGTTTATGGAGCTTTCAGATAAATGGGGCATCTGTACCTCAAGATTTTTGTCTTTTGTGAAATTACTTACTGGGATGAGGTAAAGACGGACACACCAAAATGTCCGCCTCAGTTCCCATGCCTCAGTGTAAAAACCAGCAGTCACTTTGGCCAAACGAGGTCATCCTTCAGTGTGACAACTTGTGGGACTAAAACAATCAAGGCCTAGAAGTGTCACTGACTTTGGTTTATGTGTAACAAGATAGCTCTTTCAAAGGTGAGGAGTCCCTTTGTTCTAGTACACCTTTCCAAATTCTATTTAATTATACCTATTTACTTTCCCCTCTAACTTCTAGGGCAAATCCTATTGTAAAAAAATTACAATATTGTTAGACAACACTGACCTCTAGAAAGAAGAACATCATTGATCCTCTTCATCAGACCCCCAGACATTTCACTATTCAGGAGTTAAACTGAACATCTGCAGTAGAGTTTCTGAACCAAAATGTCAGCTACTTCCTATCATATCTTGACTAAAGACCTCTGTTTATTTGAGTTTCTTTGTTTTAAATTAAGATCTTAGTTTTAATAAAGATATCAAAACTTTAAAATTCTTTTATTCATTATTTGTAGTCATTTGTTTAATTTTTAAAATAGAATTTAAATTTTTTAAATAAATAAATTACCTAAAGATCACAATTAAGTTAAGGTTGTATTTATTGGAAAGGTCTTGAGATTGGACTCTGTGTAAGCTGATCTAGAATAACTTAAAAGGACAAATAACATTAAAGTGGGACATAAATAAGACCACATATTTCTTTCCCACATACATTATATTTAGGTGAATTTACAGTCAATAACAGCATCTTTTCAAATAATTATTTTCTATAAACCCAAAAATATACATTATTTAACTCGTGGTATTCTGAAAGTCTTATTTCAGCCCTTTCCTTATAATGTTGAAACAGGACATGAACTTCTGATACATTGCATTTGTTTTCTCATTTTCATGTTTGCTTTGTTCATTGTTGCCTGCAGCTGACCTCCACGAGTTTTTAACAAGTTTTTGTTAAAACTGACTGAATAAAATCTATGGTGCATTTGCGTCTGTGATGATCCCAGCACTGCGTTCTCAGTTCAGGTCTCCCATACGCTACATACTGATGAGCTTAGTAGTTCTTTGGGGAACTTCTAGTTGTTGTTACCTGAAGAAACTTTGTGGTAGATCTCACTGAGTCCAGTTTTTTGGCTGTTAGAGACACAGAAGCAAAAAAATATTTTTTGTCTAATAGTTTAGTATTATCTAAGACAAAAGTCAGAGATATTTTACAGAAAAGGTGTGAAATCTAGATATTTGTATAATTTTAAACTCAAAATGATAGTCACCATATCCACTCACGTTTACTTTTTTCAAGCAACACAGTTAACTCAGCTTCTATTATGTATTAAAATATGTTGATGTAATGATGAAGAAAGATCATTCTTGCCATCATGAAAGTAAGGTGTCATAAGAAGAGGTAGCCATTAATTGGGTAATTGCAACGTGAAAAAAAGCTAAACTACAACTGTGCTAATTGATATGAAGAGACAGTATATTAGGTGATAAGTGTATAATATAGGTAGATTCGACCTAATTGAGGAGTTAAATAAAAGTTCTTAAAGATATTATGATTAAGTTAAGATTTGTACCAGAGAGAGGGAATGACAAATTCAAATGCTCTAAAGCAGAAGCCCGTGGAACCTGTTGTATGGGTTGAGCAGATATCATGAGAGAGAAGATGATGGAAGGAAAGGATGGACAGAATGATACAGACCAGAACATGAAGGGCATTATGGGCTGTGGCATAAATTAATTTAGGGATACAAATTAGGAGATGATTGGATAACACAAGAAAGAAATTCTGGTGTTTTCTGCTAACACGTTTGTGGCAGAGATGGGTTGAATGTGTACATTTTGAGAGGCTTTACTAGGTAAAATGTGAGGCACCTTGAGATATCTAAGTGGGGGTATGAAGAAGGCAGATAGGTATATGGATCTGGAGCCCAGAGAAGTTGTGCTTCTAGATGAGGGCTAGGACCTTATATGATCTGATTTTCTGACACCTAGAACACTGCCTGGCACGTAAGAAGCACTCGGTATATCATTCATGAATTGAGAGGTGATTATTTTGTGCGTATTTTGCATCTAGGTGATAATTCTAGCCATGGGTACCTATGAGTTTGCCAGGAGAAAGACTGTAGCCTGCAGTGAGAGTGTGGGCTTGGACTGAGCCTTGAAGGATCCATTATAGAATAACTGAGAGACGAGGGTAAACTTCAAATAGACGGAAAAGGAGTGGCCGGAGAGGGAGGTGGGTAATCGTGGTGATCACTGCTAAAACATCACACAGAATACAAACTGGATGTTGTCCACCTTCCTAGATGGAGGAGATCCATAATCATAAAAGACGGCAAACGTGGAAAGCAGACCGGATGGGCTGAGAATTGAGTGGGAAGGTGGAAATGGAGAAAATTAACTGGAGAAGAAGCAAGGCTATGAAAGGGAGAAGGGAGAAGGATGGTTAATGGAGAGACAAGTGAGCTCAAGAGAGAGTTGGGTTAAAAAAAACTGCAGCCACTTGAGCAGATTCAAAAGCTCACGAGAAGAATAGAACTGATATGAAGTTGAAAATGCAAGGAAAAATGGATACCTGATAGTGTCATGTTCCAGACAAAGTAGTATAGAAACCTACTTAGAAGTATGTTCTTTCATGAAAATTGTGAGAGTTTAGCAAGCTGAAGACAAGATTTATGAATCTGCATTAGCAATTTTGTTTTGTTTTAATTTTTATTTTATATTAGAGTATAGTTGATTTACAATGTTGTATTAGTTTCAAGTATACAGCAGAGTGATTCAGTTCTGCATGTATGTATTCCTTTTCAGATTCTTTTCCCTTTTAGGTTATTACAGAATATTGAGTAGAGTTCCCTGTGTTATACAATAGGTCCTTGTTGATTATCTATTTTATTTATAATAGTGTGTGTATGTGAATGCCAAACTCCTAATTTATCCCTTCCCACCTTTCCCCTTTGGTAACCATAAGTTTGTTTTCTAAGTCTGTGAGTCTGTTTCTGTTTTGTAAATAAGTTCATTTGTGTCCCTTTTTTAGATTCCACATATAAGTGATATCATATGTTATTTGACTTAGTCTGAGTTACTTCACTTAGTATGATAATCCCCAGGTCTGTCCATGTTGCTACAAATGGCGTTATTTCATTCTTTTTTTCCATTGTATATATGTACGACATCTTCTTTATCCATTCATCTGTCTGTGGACATTTAGGTTGCTTCCATGTCTTGGCTACTGTAAGTAGTGCTGCAATGAGCATTGGAGTGCATGTATCTTTTTTTTTAATTTAATTTAATTTATTTTTTATACAGCAGGTTCTTATTAGTCATCCATTTTGTATATGTTAGTGTATACGTGTCAACCCCAATCTCCCAATTCATCCCACCACCAACCCCCCCCCCCGCCACTTCCCCCCTTGGTGTCCATATGTTTGTTCTCTACATCTGTGTCTCTATTTCTTCCCTGCAAACCGGTTCATCTGTGCCATTTTTCTAGGTTACACATATATGCGTTAATATATGATATTTGTTTTTTTCTTTTTCTGACTTACTTCACTCTGTATGGAGTGCATGTATCTCTTTAGATTATGGTTTTCTCCAGATATATGCCCAGGAGTGGGATCATACGGTAGCTCAATTTTTAGTTTTTTAAGGAACCTCCATACCCTTTTCCATAGTGGCTGCACTGGTTTACATTCCCACCAACAGTGTAGGAGTGTTCCCTTTTCTCCACACCCTCTCCAGCGTTTATTGTTTGTAGACTTTTTGATAATGGCCATTCTGACCGATGTGAGGTGATACCTTATTGTAGTTTTGATTTGCATTTCTCTAATAATTAGCAGAGTTGAGCATCATTGGCAATTTTACTTTTTTAAACTACATTAAGTGTATGTGGAATTGAGAGAGAGAAGGTGTGTACAGATCGTTGGCACCTACACGGATGCATTGAGACCATTGTCAAAATCCACGCTGCAATAAGATTCCAGCACTTGCTATTTTTCCTCTGCTGTTTTCTTCCATACCTGCTTTGTTGCTTAAAATGCCTTGAGAAGTATTATCTCTTCCTAAACAATACCAGCATTAAGACTTTAAAATTTCTCCATTTTCAACTCTGAAAATCTGCTTAAGTTTGGCAAATTTTGAAGCATTGTATAAATAGTCATAGGCTTACTCAGTTCTCAGATTCTCCCCGGGGCTTCTCAGAACTTTTCTGTAATTACTTTTGGCTATTAAGGGGCCTATAAAAACCAATAAAATTGTTCCTTATTTCAGATATTGTCTGGATGTACTGACATTCTTTGTGGTGTTGAAAATATTCTCCTCATTCTTTGCAGAGGAAAATAGCTTGGCTACCATAATAATTAGACATAATGGTTTTTAGCGAGTTTGTAGAGTGCCAAAATTTAGCAGGTGTTTGCATATAACTAACTGGAAAAAACAGGATGTGGAATTACCCTGAGGCCCAACTTCACCCATCCTGCGTCGCATCAACTTGGTGTCAGGAATTAGATTAGGGGATGCATTATATTGTACTTCCAGTGAGACGGATATATAGATGTTTCAGTATGAAAAAAAAGATGTCAGTGATTACAGGGAGTGTTGGTTGCAAGCTGAAAATTTTTTTTAGTTGTCAGGGTGAGAAGATACATGCTTAAACTTTTTCTCCTTTTGGGATGAAATATAATTTTATAAAAGAGTTTTGACTCTGATACCTGTCTGGAAAATGTTGACTAAGTAAGAACTAACAGAATAAAAATCAATTCCTAAGGCCAAAACAAGAGATAACCCCTTTTTTATTGGAAGAGTGTCTTTGAAACAAAAATTAAACTTATTGATTTAATTCATACATTTTTTGATTGATTCAAACTTTTCTGAAATAATTTTAGGCTTAGAGAAAATTATCAAAAATAATATAGAGTTCACATATACTCTTCATCCAGCTTTTATTAATGTTAAAGATCTTACTCAACCATAGAATAATGATCAAAAAGTCAGTAAATTATTATTGGTACAGTTTATTCAGATTATACCAGATTTCCCCTAATGTTCTAGGATCCAGTTCAGGATCCCTCATTATATTAGTCATCATTTCTTCTTAGTTTTCTCCAACCCATGGCAGTCCCTTCATTTTTCTTTTTCTTTTTTTTTGTTTTTTGGTCGTTTTGGGGGAGGGGTAGTGTTCTTTTATAGCCTTGACATTTTGAAGAGTACCGGCCAGTTATTCTATAGAAAGTCCCTTAATTTGTATTTGTCTGCTGTTTACTAATGATTTCATTGAGGTTATACATTTTTGACAAGACTATGACAATGTTGATGTGCCTTTCTTTATACATCAGCTCAGGGTACACAATATGAACATGTTTTATTACTGCTAATAAAATTATTCCCTTGGTTAAAGTGATGTTTTCTACTGTAAAGTTATTATTTTTCTGAGATTTTGTAAATATATTGTTTATCTTCTAAGTTTCTCCCCAAAGTTTTGGCATCCTTTAGTGGCTCTTGCTTGCAACAGTTATTACAGTGCCAATGGCATTTTCTGTTTTCCTGATTCTTGAAAAATTTGCTCTTGGAAATTATTATTTATTCATTTCAGTATGGTTGTGTAACTGTTTTATTCTGTGTGTTACAATCCAGTATTTTTGTTTTTTAATCTGTTGCTCAAATTGTTCCAGTTTTGGCCATTGGAGCTCTTTCTCATTGTTCCCTTGATTCTTATTCAACATGCTTCCTTTGTTTCCTTTTTGGCGCATATTTGGGGTTAATTTTTGTAAAAGGTATCAGGTCTCTGCATAGACTCTATTTTTTTGTAATAAAGATATCCATTTTTTCCAGAAGCATTTGTTGAAAAGACTTTCTTTATTGAATTGCTTTTGTGCTTTCTTTCAAAGATCAGTTTTCTATATTTTTGGAATGACTTTTGTGTTCCATTGTTTTATGTGTGTGTTCTTTCACCAGTACCACACTGTCTTGGTTAATGTAGCTTTACAGTAAGTATTGAAATTTAGGTGTGTCAGTCTTCCAGCTTTGTTTTTCTTCTTTAGTATTGTGTCTGTAATTCCAGAGTTCTGCTCTCCATATAAACTTTAGTGTCAGCTTGTCAATATTTACAAAATAGCTTTCTGGGATTTTGATTGAGATTACATTGAATCTATAAATTAATTTAGAAAAAAATGACTTAACAAATTGTATCTTCCAGTCTACGGGCATGGAACATCTCTCCATTTATTTAGATCTTCTTTGATTTCTGTTTGTTTGGTATCACTTACTTTTAGAAATTACATTCCTTAATATATCAAACTTTAATTTTAAGTGGCATTTCATACAATTTCCTAAAATACATGAAGCAACATTGAAATAAACACACCGATCTTGTGACTGTTGGATGCCTTAAAGTCTTCAAATATCATCTAAATTTTCTAACTGCATTAGCCTACTTACTGTAGAAAGCAGAGCCCAAAGCAGAGATTTAAGTGCTAACACTTTAGTTGGGAAATAAAACCCAGGGCAAACCCAGGACAGCAACGCTAGGGGAAAGAACAAAAAAAACCAAACAAACAAACAAAGGAAAGAAATATACAGATGAATTTGATCTACCTCCAGGCTAGGTGTTGTTTCAAAGCAAGCCTCAAAGAATTACAGCAAGTCTTGAGTCAGGACTTCTGCTCAAAGGGTCCCACCTTTGAGTGGATCAGAAAAGAGGGAAGAATGAGTGTATCTGCGTAAGGTTTTCCCATTGCTTGTTTCCCCTTGGCCGGGTTCCCTCTGTGGGAAGCAAGCTCCTCTCCACTTCAAGCTTCTGTGACCGTCTCTCAGCAGCTGCCCAGCAATGTGAATTCCGCTCCCCAAGTTAAAGTGTTTTCTCAGCACTCTGAACTGGAGGGGCTGCCCTGCCGTAGTTAGACACTGACCAACAGAGGAAGATGGTTGAGAGAACCTGAGCCAGCACACAAGGGCTGTATCTGGTACGTCACCTCAGAGCCAGATGTACTCAAAGCATACCTCAGAGATTAAAGGTAATTTTGTCCAAGTCCTAGAAAATAGCATTTCTCATTCACCAGTGTCTTCATCCACCAACCAGAAGTGTCCTGTTTGTTCTTCCTGTTTCCCGTTGCCCATTCCCGAGAACCCACAGGTTCTCTCTGTCCTCTTGTCCCTCCAGTGTGCATCTGTGACTATTGACAGTGCTGCCTTGTATGTATTATTTTCCTTTTCAAATAAAGTATTTTTTAACATTTTCCTCCTAGATGTAAACCTTTTTAAAATGGGTTCTAGTTAAAAAATAGGTAGGATTTGATTCCTTTTAAAAGGTGAATAATTAAAAATATAATTTGTATTTATCACAGCATGTCTGTTTCAAAAGTAGGTAAATTATTTTAGAAGAAATGTAAAAGGATTTTCCCCCCAGCCGCCTAAGTTATTTTGGTACTACTTCCTGTTCATTATATAAGTAAAACTGTTTCATGGGGTGGGGAGAAGTAAAGTTATGAGCTTGAAAAAGAAGGTAAGTGTCAGTGAAGTGAGACTGCAGGTAGAAAGGAACCATGGATAATGTTGAAGTAATACGTGGTGTTAACTGATGGGGCTACTTTTTTTTTTTTTTTTTAATGTTCTGGTACGTTCATTTGTTAAACCTGGAAACATATTGTAATTCACAAAGGATCATTACTATGGACTTGTACCAATGTAATTTTTGCAGAAAAGGTTTTTTTTGTAAGGTTTAACTCAGATCAATCAAAATGCATTTCTGTTGTCTCTTTCCAAAATCCCTATTTTTGTTCATGCTCTTACTTTGCTTAAAAATTATGTAGAGCCTACAGAATATACTTTGCTATTTATACAAGCCATATAAGTAAGTAGTTAATAATTCTGTTTTAAAAATGAATATCATTTTTAATTTTTGAAAGGATTTATCAGTTGAAGAACTTCACTTGTGTCTCACAAAATACCCTGTGAATTTAGTTGGGAAATAGTATAATTTGATTTTCTAAATGAAGAAACTCATCTTTAAGGACATTGAGAGAACAGCTATGGTTAATGGTAGTAATGAAACTGATACTGGTCTTAAGATACCTATTCCAAAACTTTGTGTAATATTCCATTTTTTGGTTACATATGACAGTAACATGGCTTAAAACTATTGCCTTTATTTTTATTCCATTATTTTTTAAGTTAAACTACTATATTTTGTTTTCATAATATTTTTATTGTGGTAAAATACATAAAACAAAATATGTCATTTTAATCATTTTAAGGGTAAAATTCTATGGTACTAATTAAATTCAGAATTTTGTACGACTATTACCGCTATCTATTTCCAAAATTTTTCATCACCCCAAATAGAAACTGTACCCATTAAGTTATAACTCCTCATTTTGCCCTTCCCAAAGTCCCCAGTAACCTTTAATTTACTTTCTAAATATATGAATTAGCCTAGATATTTCATATGAATGGAATCATACAATGTTTATCCTTTTGTATTGGCGTATTTTATTTAGTATAATGTTTCGAGGAGTATCACTGTTATAGCAAGAATTGGAATTTCATTCCTTTTATGACTTAATAATATTCCATTGTACCACATTTTGTTTGTCCATTCATCTGACGATGAATATTTAGGTTGTTTCCACCTTTTGGCTACTGTGGATAATGCTGAAGTAAATGTGGGTGTGCAAATCTCTGCTTGAGTCCTTATTTTTAGTTCCTTTGGCTCTATCCATAGGAGGGCTAGAAGTGGAATTTCTGGGTCCTGTGGTGATTCTGTGTTTAACTTTGAAGAACAGCCAAACTGTTTTCCACAGTGGCTGCAGCATTTTATACTCTCATCAGCCATGAATGCTGGTTCGAGTTTCTTCATATTCTTGCCGAAGCTGGCTGTTTTCTCTATGTTTAAATTATAGTGATCCTTTTAGATGTGGTGTGGTATCTCATTACGGTTTTGAGTTGCGTTTCCTTAATGACTAATGATGTGGAGCATCTTTTCATGTGCTTATTGGCCTTTTGTATACCGTCTTTTGAAAAACGTCTATTCACATCCTATGCCCATTTAACAAATCTGCTTGTTTGTTGATGTTCCTGAAGTAGTTATTTATACACTCTGGATATTAAGCCATTATCAGATAGATGATTTGCAAATATTTTCCTTATTCTGTGGGTTGCCTTTCCACACTTACGGTAGTGTCCTTTCATGTATAAATGTTTTACATTTTAATGGCATCCAGTTTACCCATTTTTAAAATTTTTGTTGCTTGTGCTTTTGCATCATATCAGAGAATCTGTTGCCAAACCTGAGGTCCTGAAGATTTATCCCTGTATTTTTGTCTAAGAGTTTTATGGTTTTAGCTCTTATATTTTTGTTGACCCGTTTTGAGTTAATTAATGTATATGGTGTGAAGTAGAAGTCCATCTTCATTCTTTTGCACGTGGAAATCCAGTTGTCCCAGCATTATTTATTGAAGAGACTAATCTCTCCTCATTGAATGGCCTCGGCCCCCTTGTCAAGAATCAGATGGCCATTGACATACGGGGTTTGGGGTGGACTCTCAATTCTTCCCTTGTTCTACATGTCTTTCTTATGTCAGTACCACACTGTTTTGATTATTGTAAGTTTGTATGTATGAGGTTTTGAAATCAGGCGGAGTGAGTCTTCTAACTTTATTCTTCTTTTTCAAGATTGTTTTGACTGTTTTGGGTCCTTGCAATTCCATATGCATTGAGGGATCAGGTTTTCCATTTTTGAAAAAGAAGGCTGTTGGAATTTTTTTGTGTGTGTGGTACGTGGGCCTCTCACTGTTGTGGCCTCTCCCGTTGCGGAGCACAGGCTCCGGACGCGCAGGCTCAGTGGCCATGGCTCACGGGCCCAACCGCTCCGCGGCACGTGGGATCTTCCTGGACCAGGGCATGAACCCATGTCCCCTGCATCGGCAGGCGGACTCTCAACCACTGCGCCACCAGGGAAGCCCGGCTGTTGCAATTTTGATAGGGGTTGTGTTCAATCTCTAGATTGCTTTGCATAATATTGATATCCAACAACATTAAGTCTTCCAAATCCATGAACACAGGATCTTTCCATTTATTTAAGTCTTTATTAATTACTTACGGCAATGTGTTATAGTTTCCTTGAGGATTACATTTAATCTCCTAAACTTATAACCTACCTAGTTATAATTTGTTATGAATTAACTCCAAGAGTGTATAAAAATTCTGCTTCAGTACAACTCTTTCTCTCCCACTAATGTTGCTGTTGCAAGTAACACCTTTTACATTGTAAAGATGTTTTACAATGATTTATAACATTTTATAATGTTTTATAATATTTTATAATGCTTAAAATGATTTATAAGGTTTTATAATGATTTTATATATTTGTCTTTTAACTTTGCAAGAAATAAAAATTGGAGTTACAAACCAAAAATATACTAATACCAGATTTACTTTTAACAAAGATCTTTATTTCTTCACATGGCTTTGAGGTAATAGCTAATGTCCTTTCAATTAAACCTGAAGAACTCACTGTATTATTTTTGTAGGTTTGGTTTAGTGGTAATGAACTCTTAAGCTTTTGTTTGTTTGAGAATGTCTTAATTTCTCCCTTAAATTTGAAAGATAGCTTTGCCCGATACAGAATTCTTGACTGACAACTATTTTCCTTTCAACACTCTAAATATGCCATCCTACTGCTTTCTGGCCTCCAAGGTTTCTGATGAGAAGATGGCTGTTAATTATATTGAGGATCCCTTGTCCATGATAAGTCGTTTTTATCTTGTTGATTTCAAGATGACATTTGGCTCCGGACGGTTTGATTGTCATGTGTCCCAGAGTAATCTTTGAGTTTATCCTACTTTGTGTTTGTTGAGTTTCTTGGATGTATAGATTCACGTTCATCAAATTTGGGAAGTGTTTGGCTGTTATTTTGTCAAATATTTTTTCTGGGTTGTTCGCTGTCTCTTCTCCATTTGGATCTCTGTGACACCTATGTTGGTCCACTTGATGGGGCCCCACAGTTTCTGTAGGATTTGTTCCCTTTCCTTCATTCTTCTTCTTTCTACCACTCACATTGGATGATTCCCATTGTTCTGTTTTCAAGTTCATTGTCTTTGCCTTTTGCCTAATCAGGTCTTATGCTGATTCACTCTAGTGAATCTTTCATTTCAGTGGTTGTCCTTTTCAGCTTGGTTCCTTCTTATACTTTATCAGTACCGATAGTCCTATTTTGTTCACTCCCTGTTTTCCTGATTTACTTTAGTTCTTTTCCATGTTTTCCTTTAGCTCTTTGAACATATTTAGGACAGTTGTTTTAGTTCTTTGTCTAGTAAAGCCAATATCTAGACTCCCTCAGGGATGGTATCTGTCAGTTTATTTTGTTTCTTTGTATCAGTCATACTTTCCTATTTCTTTGTATGCCTTGTGATATTTTTGTTTTTGAAAACTGGACATTTGAATATTATGATGTGACAGCTCTCGAAGTCAGATCCATTCCCTAAAATTTTCTGGTTTTGTTGTTGTTGTTTGTTTGTTTTTTAAGGACTTAGTATTCTGTTTGCGACTTGACATTTTCCCAACTATTTTTGCAGAGATTGCATTCCTTTTCATGTGTGAACATTGAGGCTCTGCTCCTTAGCTTGGGGTCAGCTCGTGTTTTGACAGAGATTTTCATGAATGTCAGGAGAGTAAAAAAAGGAAAAAAAAGCAAACCTCTCCTAGCCTTTGCAGATTGGCTCTGTGCTGGGGCCCTCCATCACCTTTAACCAGACTTGCACTGAGGACTTCTTAGAACTTTCAGGAGCATGCATCTTGCCTTGGGTGTCCATAAAGCTTTCAGTTTATGCTGCTTCTAAATGCCCCAGTTTCCCAAAGAAACTCTCTCTCTCAGGCTGTTTCTTCCAGACCTTAGATAGTCTATTGTGTTCCTCAAATGTAATCTTTTAGCCCAGGTGTCTGCAGGTTGTTCACCCAGTTTACAATATTTTCAATCGATGCCCTTTGATTTCCCAGACTGGGTGAGTTCTGATTTAGGCAAAACAGAGAAGTACACCTTGCATTAGGCCTTCTAGTAGCCCCCATACAGATCAGGACAGATTAAGGGATAATTTGTAAATAAGATCTGCCCTGCTCCCTTTGGAGTCTGGGATAGGGTCCCACACTGGGAATTCAATGCAGTCTTCCAGACTTCAGCTAAACCACGAGGGGGTGGGGCTAGAAAGAGGAAAAATGTCACGAAGCTTTGCTGCTATTGCCTTTTTCTTGATTCAGGGTTTGCTTGGTTGCTGTAAACCTCTGACTGCTTTTCAGAGTTCTGACAAACTGTGTACTGACAGTTTCTGCTTGTTTTTAAATGTTTTTGTGGGGGACAGGAGCTTGGAGCTGCCTATCCTATCATTTTGCTGATGCAACTCTTCTGTTATAATTCTTTTTTTTTTTTTTTTTTTGCGATACGCGGGCCTCTCACTGTTGTGGCCTCTCCCGTTGCGGAGCTCAGGCTCCGGACGCGCAGGCTCAGCGGCCATGGCTCACGGGCCCAGCCGCTCCGCGGCACGTGGGATCTTCCCAGACCGGGGCACGAACCCGTGTCCCCTGCATCGGCAGGCGGACCCTCAACCACTGTGCCACCAGGGAAGCCCCTATAATTCATTTTTAAATTATGTCAACTTTAATGACAGCTGAAGTTTTTATGTTTTAAAGCTGTATATAGCTAGAACATAGGATTATTAACAGAAATATGATTTTTCTCCTAAACTGAAATAAAAATTAAACATATTGGAAATTCATCCAGTGGTTCAAAAAAGTATTATAATTACTTCCATTATTGGCTTTTTAGCCATTTTACTAGTTTCTTTCTAGATAGCTTAAGTGATATTTTTGATGTCTCATTTCTGGTAAGGATTATATGTTAATGCTATAATTTTTATTTTATAATTTTAAACTTATAACTGTATTATAGTTTATATACTATTCTATAATTAAAATTATAATTTTATTATGAATATTTTATTACTGTTTAAAATTAGTATTTTTCAAAGTGTTTTAGTTGTATCATTTTTAGTGGTCTTCATTGATCAAAAACTATTAAGAAATTTAAAAATATTAGGCATAAGGGAAATATCTTTAAAACACTAGCATATTAAGGATATGATAAATACACCATTGAGAAAGACTGCCCTCTCATACCTACCTTTCAATCTCAGATTATTTATTTTACTTTTCTTAAAACAAGGTCAGGGCCATTTTCTATAAAACTCTAAAATATGAAAAATGTACAAGGAAAAACTTCATGCTTAAAAATTAAGGATAAAAAGTAAGTACACTTCTTTTTCTTCTCAAAAATTAACCAGAAGCAGTGAAAAGAGTGAGAAACCACCCCAGCCAGGACAGGCTGAGTTAGTGTTTCCCAGATACATTACAGGAAGGGGTGCTAAGACAGCAAAGCCAAATAAGCATATAAGAAGCAGGTAACCATGGTCTCTGGCTACAGCCCAGAGAAATCCAGCAAAGGATGTTTCTCCAAAGCAGGTGATGGACCCTAAGGGGCAGCCTCCCTTCAAAACAATGGAGTGGAGCAAATGGGCTGTCGTGGCGAACCTTTCTTAGACTTTGTGGCCGGTTATTCTACAACACCTGGGACATCATGTTTTCAAGGGAGGCAGGGGGAGAGAGCTCCTGCATCGTGAGCTAGCCAGCAGGGCTATATTTCAGCCATGGGGACAAGTAAAGGTTAAAATATCTCACGTCTACTGAAGTTCAAGGTGGAACAAAATTCCTCTAGCCAGGCACACAGCCCTGCCCTGTTCCCTCACCCATATCTTCTTTTATAAATAGCTCATTCAAGAAATGCTAGGAAAGAAATGAAAAAAGAGCTAACCTTCAATCACTACATAGAAAGAACCAAACCAAAGGAGAAAGAAATCAGAAAAACTCTTGGCAACAGAGAGCACTTAGTTGGCAGTTCTTGCCAGAAAGCAGATGACAGTCAGTCCCAAATATATTGCTATGAATTAAGGGAATAAAAGTTTAATGAAGCAATCACTTTTGTAAAATAAGAGAAAGATCCCCAGTGCAAAAGCGTAGGGAAGACAAGGTACAAAAGTAAAACTGAAACATGAACGAGCAGACCTCAGCAAGAGGGGGAAAAAAATTGAAGTATCGTTGAGATGGAAGTCACATCAAAAGCTAAGGAAACAGGGCTTCCCTGGTGGCGCAGTGGTTGAGAGTCCGCCTGCCGATGCAGGGGACACGGGTTTGTGTCCCGGTCCGGGAAGATCCACATGCCGCGGAGCGGCTGGGCCCGTGAGCCGTGGCCGCTGAGCCTGTGCGTCCGGAGCCTGTGCTTCCGCAACAGGAGAGGCCACAATAGTGAGAGGCCCGCCCGCATACCGCAAAAAAAAAAGCTAAGGAAACAAACAAAACAACACAGCACATGGTAAAGAGGAAAGAACTCAGAAATATGAATATGACAAATTAAAAATAAACATAGAGTTAATAAATATTGTGAGTAAATTATATAAAGAGAAGACAGGCCAAGGATATTCATCAGATATATATTTGGGATCCACTGAATAGAGAACTAAAGCCATAGCAAAAATACCTACAATTGTAAGTTAAAGGTTCTTGTAAAGAAATATAAGCATCCTTCACAGCATATATTAAAAAGAGAATAATGCAAAGATATTCTAGTAAAGTTGTTGAATCTCAGAGTTAAATAGTTCTTTGGGCATCAAGTCAAAAAGAATAATCAGCTTATAAGGAGAAAAATCACTAGGCTTGCTTCACATTGCTTGGCAGTAACCGTCAATACTTGAAGGGTAATGATGCTTACAATAACGTCAATTTAAGTGTCCCTCAGTAGTTTTACAGCTAAGCAAATTGTCATTCATTTATAAAGACTGATCCAAAAACATTGAAAGAATTCTGAAATATAGTTGCAAGAAGCTCTTCTTGTACAAAGTACAGGGTGGAAAGCCTTGCTAACAAATAACGGGTAACAGTTTGGGGACCATTAAAAGTACTTAACTATAGGGGTAAGACTAATAGAAATGGGCATTCAGGTTATATGTAGGATACAAATGCTGCAAAAGCCGAGCACATAAAATAACAACGTGTATAACAAAACGCTTAACATAGGTTGAGAGGCGAAAAAGAAGAGTTGTGAGGTAGGGTAATATAAACATATTTACCTTTAACAGGAAAGCATTAGGAAAAACCATCTATACAATTGACAGAGTGGAAAGAAGGGAGGGAGAAAAAGGCAGAGAAATATGAGAATATCCTCATTAATCACAAGAGCGACTCAATAGATACTATGTGAGAAAATAAAGAATTGTAAACATACCAAAGTAATGTTATAGAAATAATTACATAACGAATATAAACTTTCTATAATGAGAACAACAGAACAGAAAACAAAGCTAATATGAAAGCAAAACTAACAGAAACACAGATCATGCAGGAAATCCTTAAAAGAAAAAATAGGAACAAAATATAAGATTTCATAAAACTAACACCAACTGTACGTGTCCAATCTGTAAAAATAAGCTGCCTAGGTTTATCTATTAGAAGTACAAATTCCCAGATTATATCTCTAAGTAAAATTTATCTATCCACTCTGATAAATGATTTATGAGTGTTGAAAATAAACAAGACAAATGCAAACCCAGCAACTACAAACAAAAGGAAAACAGAGAAATACAATCTTAATGCCATAAAAGGTTGAATTCAGGAGAAAAAGTGATCAAGAGATCAAGAAGGAGCACTTCATGAAATATTGTAAAGTCCATATTTAGGGTTAGTCCAAAAGAACATGATATTAATTGTCATAAAGCAAAAATAAGAGGAAATATAAGAATAAATATATGGAAGTCAGTAGTTTAAAATAGAGATTGACAAACAATTGCCCACAGCCCAGTGCATTCTGCCATCTGATTTTGTAAAGAATGTCTTACTGGAACACAACTGTGTCCTTTTGCTTATTTGTCAGTGGCCTCTTTCAAGCTGTAAGTAAAGAATTGAGTAGCTGCAGCAGAGCCCAGGTGGCCCACAAAACCTACGGTATTTACTATCTGCCCTTTATAGAAACAGTTTGGCCACCTTGGCCTAAAAGACTTAGCCCATGATAGTCACTATAGGGAGGGAAAGAAAACCAAAAAACTAAATAATAGAATTAATATTGTAAATTATTACTATTATGTTATTTATATATTTATACATGAATCCTCTAAATTCAGCAAGTACACTGTCTTTCAGAGTGCCAATCAGCTTTTCAGGAAAAAACAACAACAAGCTATGTATGAGGCTACAAAGTTTAAAAAAAGGCAAGTTCTCTGATTACAATTCAATAAGCTAAAAAATAATAACAATTAGAAAACAAAATGATGCTACTACTTGGGAATTCAAAATCTTTTCCTTATATAGCACTTGGGTCAAGTAGAAAATTAAAATGGCATATGATTGGATATCTAAAGTATAACAATTTAAAAAAATACTCCATATATTAGAATGTGTGAACAGAGCTACAGAAAGATAAAGAGAAAAATAGTTGGTCTTATATACTTGAAGTACTTAAAGAGAGAAAGTAAAAATAAGAGTTCAGTGTCTGGGGTGAAGGAGTTAAAGGCTGAGTAAGGTTCGGAAATAATTCTCTAAAATATGGAGAGCTGCTGTTTAGTGACATGATTTGGGAATTGGGTAATCTGGGACATCGTAGAACCAATGAGGAACAATTTGTGGTACGTGGCTTCTTTATCACTGTTGGAGAGGTAAACCATGGGGTGGGCCCCTATGGATACTTTGGACGTCATGTATCACATTTGGAAATGCTATGTTGACTGTTCATTGTTGGGCATCCTTAGGGTACAACCTTTCAACGGGCCAGAGTATGAGTGGAGTCTCCAGGTCGTGGTAAAGGCTTCTGAGTCATTTGCAGCAGTGAGCAGGGGGGCTGCTGACGTCCAGAGCAGACAGCAGCCTCAGGTGGGGTGCAAAGGTGGCGTGGTGGTCCTCTCTCAGACAGATGCCCCTGCTGGCTCTGTAGCATCCTTGGTTTTTGACACTTTGCAAGCCCTCTCCTCCAGAATTTCAACAGTCATGAGTCACCCTGACCCTTCTGACTAATCCCCCTCAAAGATAAGACAGTAAGTCTACACCTGGTACAGATTTCATCCAAGAACCCTGAGGATGCCTGCTCTTGAGGGCTCCCATTCTTTGGTTTTTTGTTCAGATTTAGGAGAGCACAGAAACGGAAGGGCTTGACTTCTCCTGAAGTGCTATGGGACATGTCTTTGAGGAGGTGGTATTGGTGCTGAGTCTTGGAGCATGAAGAGGTGTTTATTAGGTAGGAAGGAATGAGAAGGGTGGAGGGGAAAACACGTGAAAGAATCTTTTGATATAGTTTTCTCAGTTACATCATAAGCATGTTGTACCTTGAGGGCCGATGACATAGCTAACATGGATTTACCTCCTGCACAAAGTGCTGAGTATATAGATGCCTTCTCCCAAGAACTAGTGATGCTTAACAAAAATGAAAGCTGGTATTATAGGTGTGCTAAATTTACCTCTCTCTCTCTCTCTCTCTCTCTCTCTCTCTCATCTATCTATCTATCTATCTATATTTATATATATATACACACATCAAAATCAGTTAGATAGCTTTAAGAGCTACAGATTTTCAGGATTGACACTTGATCTATAAAATCAAAATCTCCGAGTCAACTTATCTAGCATTCTATATTTAAAAAGAGCTTCCCCTGGGATTCTGATATGTAGATATCTCTTGGATCTACAATTAATTATATCTACAATTAATTATATCTATAATTTTGGCTATATAATTTGAAATCAAATTTAGAGATAGATGGTAGATTTGTATTGGCTGCCTTTGGCAATATTAATTCAGTTATCACTAGTAACTTTGTTATTTCCAGATATTAAGAAAAATGTAATATTCAGTCATCTTATTTTTTGCTATTAATTTTATAATTTGAGAAACCTTTTGAGTTTTAATGTGAATAATTTAGCAATTTTATCTGAAATTTGTGGAGGCATGGTAAAACCTTTATACATATTCTAAAAATTACCATGTATATTTCCTATTATTTGTGATGAAGTGTATTGGCAAAGAGCATATTATTTTTATAGATGTTCCCATTGAACTATGCATTATTGTGTTACTATTCATGTTAACACTTGGGAGATATATATTATATATATGTATATGCACACATATGCATATACATCCTAACATATAGTTCTAGATATAGGTATATCACAAACTATATACCTATATCATCTATAATTATATCTATAAAGCATTACTCCAAACATCTTGAGACTTAGTTCCAGTTTTTATGATCGATGTCTAAGTTTCTCAAAAATTTGCTAGTCAATGAACTAGATTTCAGCTCTGGCCCATAGACTTAGTTATATATGATCTTAAATCAACAGCTAAATGTAAAACATTAAAATAGCTGACAGAGCTTTGCATTCAGATAATACCTATTTTAAAAAAAGGAATAAGTTATCTATAAGTACAAAATTTGAGTGGTTTATTATTCTTGTTATAGTTGTCGTAGTAAAAGATGATTCTTGAACTAAAGAACACCGTGAGACTGTTAAATGTTAATGAAGTATAATTCATTTTTGTAGCTGGTATTAAACATTTATGAACCACTTTATATCTGCACAGGTCCTTACTAACAAATGCAGGTTCATACATACATACCCAGCATCATTTCCGATTGAAGTAACTACAGGATGAAATTTTTGTCTGAACACGTGGCAAAGTTCATGACTAAATTCCTATTTTGAGTTTCATAAGTGCATTATCTAGTTTAGACTTCTTATACAGAACACTAAGAAATCGTCTGTGCCATTTCTGGCTCCTGTTTTAACACGATAGAAGAATAAATGAGTTGTAGTTCAGTCTCGCCTAAATTATTTCATGGTGTGAATCTTGAGAGTAGCTTTGAAGCAAATGTCTAAAGCTTTTTAGATTGGAGTTTGATAACATATGTTGTTTTCTGATGAGGAACTAAAATTCCCCTGGGCCATAAATAACATAAAGAAAAGTCATCCATTGGTTGAGAAGGCTCCCACAGAGACTTGCTAATATGAGAGTCAATATTCAGGTTCTTATTTTTGAATAATTTAAAAATTTATTTTTTCAGTTTATCTTTATTGTATTTTGAAGAAAGTAAGGTTTTACTTGCCAAATTTGTGGGGGAAAAAAAAACCCACTGTCTAATTTCAGCGGCTCACCCAATTTCATACAGAATATTAGAAAACATATTAACTATAGAATCCAAGATTCTTGAAATTGAAGTGTTTTTCTAAATAATTTCCTTTTTTCTTTTTGGGGAAAAAATAGAAGAACTGAAATCAAGGTGAACAATACACGGGCATGTCTTTCTCAGGCTCTTATAAAGTTGGGCATATTAGAGGTGCAGATGTCTGAAGTGGGTCAGTCACAAACCGAGAGATCTCCTGGCAAAAGCTTGGGGCAGTGAAGAACTTTACCAACTTTAGACCTTGTGAAAAACAAACAATTAGGGTGAAGATGGAACAAAAAAATACTCAGAGGAGGTAACAGTTTTGTTGGATAGTGGTAAGGATCTTATGCTTCCTGTACCCTCAAGGTTTTTCCTGCTTTTTAAAGTAATTAACCATATTTGAAAAATAAATGCATGTTTCCATTTTTAAATAATCTAGGAGGGAACTTCAGAAAGATGGACTCAAAGGCTTCTTATAGGCTTTTTTCCCCTAAATGAATTATGTCTCTTCTTTCCCACTTGGGGAGCCACTGACCCTGGGATGCGCTCCCTCTTCTGTTTTCCTACTGTTATTTTGTTTCTATTCTCACCTCAAATAGCAAAAGGAAGCATCTATAAAGTTACTTTAGATACGCATGTGATGTGTAGGGGAATATTTTGAAGGCTGGAAACATTCTGTGCCTGTCTGCTGAAGCCAAATAATTGAGACTCTACTTAAGCCAAATTGATTCCTTTATGTATAAGAGAAAGGACAAAAAATGAAAGCAAAATGCTTTCTCCTTCAGTGAACACATGTGCTAAATTTATCGTTATACCTTGTGTGCATGAACAGAATATCAGAAAGCTGATCCTAATGGAGTGACACATCTCTGACATTCATTAGATTTGATGATTAATTGATTTTCTTAAGGACTCTCATTTAAATATGCTTTGTCCATGTCCTAATGCTCTATCCTTTGCCCTCTTTTCCTTTGTGAAATCTCTTGAGACCCGCTCATCATTCACAATAGTTAATCAGCACCTCCAGGGTTCGTCTGAGTTACGGCTAGAATCCACAGTTGCCCAAAAGATATATCCGTACGGATTTATCACATATCTAAGTCAAGCTTAAGTTCTCTCTCCTGAATCTGCTGCTCAGCGTTTCTTACCAGTCTCTCAATCTCATATTCTTCACATTCATCAAGATACCAGAAATGTCAATAATTCTCTCTCTCTTTTCCATAACTCACAGGTAACTCAGTTTTTCCAGTTCTATGACGATAATCAAAGGACCTAAAATAAAAATGCTTACAATGAAAGGGACACATTTTAGTGGGGGCGTGGATGGCGAAGGTGAGCTGGGAAATGGTCACTGGTGTGCTACCCAGGATTTATGGACGGAAGGGGAGAACAAGGACTCTGGTAAATGGGAAAACACAGGTGCCCCGATTGTTTCCCTGGGGAAGCGAGAGCTCAGTTTTGCCTTATTTGCACATCTCTGTATCTCCTGCCGCCTTTAAAAAATAATAATCTGAAAATATAAAATTTTAGGTGGAATATCTTAATATTGGAATAATGACACATAATTTAAAGAAATTACCTTCATGTGGACCAAAGAAAGTTTTACGGCAGGCAGACTGGCAGTCACCTGGGGGTCATGCCGCTTGTTCTCTGGTCGCTTCTCTCCTTCTGTGGGTCTGACTCACGCTGTGATCATTCCTCCTACAGGTCTTCCTTCTGCCCTTCTTTCTCCATTCAAGTCCCTTCTTCGTTTCCCTGCCAGTTATTTTAACCGGCTTTATCATGTGCACCCTCAGTCAAATACCTCTGTGGCTCCTGGCTGCCTCCCACTCTGCTTATCTGACAGTGGAAAGCTTTTGATAACCGAGCTTCACCTTTGCAGGCCAGGACCCCAAGCCCCCCATTATGTGTTTATGCACAACTCCACGCAGTGTCACACCTGCCTGTCTCGGTTCATGGCTCTCGGCGTGAGATGCTCTTCTCTCTTTCACAACCAGAACTCCACTCATTTCCATGTGCTTCCTTGAGATCCTCTTTGATTGATGACCCACACCCAGAAAGACTTTAAAAATGAGGTTAGGGGCCCATCTACTTGTGTCAGCTATAAGAATGTGTACTGACAGATCATTCTGCATCTGCGGTTACTAAGTTAATTACGTCCTGTGATTTTGTTACGGCTCGTAGCGTGCACAGTGCAATTTCGTGCACAGTGGCGGTTCACTCTTACCACCACTCCATGAAGTAAGCAGAACCGCGACGATAAATCAGGATAACTAAGAAGGCTTCTCCCTGGTCCTCAGGATGAGAATGAGGGTTAGAACCCAGTCGGAGGACTGCCGGAGGCACCACGAGAAGTGGAATGAAGAAGCAGAGTCTGCACTTCGGGAATATCGTCACAATGGGATTGAATGCATGAAAACTCAGTTTTTAGCATGAAATTCAGACAATAAGCGTGGCAGTGATGTGGACCATGCTGTAATGATAAGTGCAGGGAATTAAAATGAGATAGAGATGTCCTGGGGATGAGGTAGGGTTGATTGATTGAGTTCTTGGAGGAGGATAATTTGAAATATAGTCACCTCCTAATTATTCATCCCTGCATTTAACAAGCGTGTGCGGAAACCCTGCCCAGTCAAGGCTCTGGGCTAGGCACTGTGTGCACTAACGGAGTGAAACAGAAGCTCAGGTAAGCCAGGCTGGCATTTAATCAAAACATCAGTTAGAACCAAAAAGGAAATCTATGAATTTAAGGTGCATTGAATGCATTGCTCACTCTTGAGACCAGTGTCTTACTGTAAAGTACTGACTTGGGACGACAGGCTTTTCGGGGTCACTTCTGCCCTGCTGCCGCCTTTCCCAGGTGCAGAGGGCTCGTCTGTGAAGGGCCCCGCCCCCCCCCCCATCAAGTCTGTGTTGCAGGAAGAAATGCACTAAGAGACGCAAGTGAACCCAAATTAAAAAAAAAAAACTGGAGTGTGAGCACACCATGTCTTTAAATATGCATGTGATTAAAACACTTCTGTGGTCCCCAGTATGTTCTTGGCCTTTCTGACTTCACCCGTGGTGTTTGTACAGCTTGCATGGGTGTCTTCCTTCAGTCCTTCTCGCTTACCCGCACTTCAGGGCTCTGCCCAAATTTCCCCTCATCCATGGAGAACTTCCTAGGTGATTTAGCCCAGATCGATGTCTCCACCTCAGGCTTTCTCTAACCTTAATGTGTTACAAATATTGCTATTAAAAAAAGGCTTCTTGGGGCTTCCCTGGTGGCGCAGCGGTTGGGAGTCCGCCTGCCGATACAGGGGACACGGGTTCGTGCCTCGGTCCGGGAAGATCCCACATGCCGCGGAGCGGCTGGGCCCGTGAGCCATGGCTGCCAAGCCTGCGCGTCCGGAGCCTGTGCTCTGCAACGGGAGAGGCCACAACAGTGAGAGGCCCGCGCACCGCAAAAAAAAAAAAAAAAAGGATTCTTATGCTAAAAATGCCTTTGAAATAGCACATTGGCGATTCATGAATTACAGTAATAATATCAATAATTATGAAATTTTGTAAAATCATGTGATTATATAAAATAATTATGATTATTTCACATTTGACTTATTCCTCAGTGGAAAGCTAGAAACTTTCCATAGTTCTTATATTCCCATAGTACCTTTGGGGCAGGGAGAATATTCCATAGGTGACACTCAGATACACCAAGTCTAGAAAATCCCACGATGAGGTGATGAGGATTAGAAAGACTCACTATTCTGAACAAAATCCCAGAGGTATTACACCGCATACCTGGGATTCAGTCTGTATTTATCCAGCTGTCTCTTTCTTAATAAATATTTGTATTGAATCTTTTACTACCATATTTGCAGTGGCTATGTAATAACCATATTCATAATTATTAATTTTGAATGTCTTGTATATTCATCTGTTTCATTTATATTCAGTAATCAATAGATTACTAAACTGCTATGAATCCTTCCAGAGAAAGAAGATAAAAATCTAATTCCAAAGTTTGCGTATCTGATATTCCTGAATCTCCTTCTCTCTCTGTCTCTCTCATTTTTTGAATGAAAAAAAAAAAAAGATTAATCCTTCCAGAAGAACCAGTTGAGAAAAATGTATTATTAAACATAATGATATCTTTGTGGAGCAGAGTTAAAAAGAACTCAAGGAAAGGAAATTAGACTTAAAATATAACAATAGTAATAACCATTCACAGAACCTCTAAGAAATTTGAGAGTCTTATAAATTATACTCACAGTGGCTGTATTCTCTTAATATAAAGAGTATGTGAATGTTTGTTTAATCATGCCACAGATTGCTATGTCTGTTACTAAGGATTTATTCAAGTCAAATATATCAATTTCAAAGGATAGTTTTCATCACCACATCTAAGTTATTATCAGATTTACTTACTACCAAAACTCCGTCACAACTGAACCAAAATCAAAATAGTAACTAGAATGTTACATGTCTCCCACTTATATTTTCCTTTACTATTGAGTTGCCTTTCATGTTTTGTTTAACTGCTGTGGATTTTGCTATAGGTGTAATTTTATATTTATCAGATTTTAGACTCAATAGTGATTTCATTTCCCTCATTCTCTCCTATGATAAACATTTTTTAAAAATTGACCTTTAGTAGCCCTTTCCGTTCAAGTACATCAGAGTACAAGTGAGTCATTCTCTCCTATTATAGTCTCTAAGTTTTAATCCTTTTGTATTCTTAATGACAAGGAATTGGGGTCACACGATAAGTAGTAAGTATCATTATGGTAAAATAATATAAAATGTAAAAGAACAACTTTACTTCCAAATGTGAACATCAATGCACATAATAAGTAAAATTCATGTACTTCAATTTGAGTGGGTAATATAAAAGGTTGAGGGTAGTTAAGTTTGCATTAATAGAAGATTTTTAGATATATGGAACCCATTTATAGTTTTTCGGTTTTTTTTTAAATTTCATTTGATGCTTCTAACTGCCTCATAAAGTAATGAAGAAAATTTTATCATATCGTTTTTGTTTTAAGTAGGAAACTGAGACATCTAGGGTAAAAATGCTGTCCATGGAATTTCATGCAATTAACTTCTGAAGTGAGCTTAAAATGAGGTGCTGGGCTCTTAGTTGTAGGCCATTTGGTGGGTCATTTACTTCCCTCTCTTCCCTTCTAATAAGATTTTTTTTAGCTCATAAGAAACTCATGTGGAAGGGTTTATCCTCTCTGGGTGGCCCTAAGTTTCAACATCTGTGAAAAAGGGATAATGTCAACATGCAAATTAGAGGCTATTGTGAGGATTTATTATGTAACACAATTAAAACATTTAGATGAACACTTCTCACACAATGAGCATTCCACGAATGTCAGGTATTTGTAAGAGTAGCAGTAACTTACTGTAACAAATTGAAGAAGTTCTGCAAGTAGAAAATAAAATTACTGAGGCAGTTATTTTTGTTATATAATAATCGGTGCACGTTTCCTCCTAATTCACTTTTCAAGAAAGGACGTCAATTTGGGATAAGTTCGTTTTTCAAGTAAAACAACAAAAACAGCAAAACCTCTTGCACTTGTTGGTGGGAATTGCCTTAGGCGTTTTGAGGAAGACATGAAGACATGACGTTATGAAACTGACCCAAAACTCTGGGAGATGAGAAAGTTGAGTCCCAATAAGAAATAGAAACTGAAATACAGAGAGGTTAAATGACTTTCCCAGGCTCACATCACTAGAAGGAGGCAGAACAGTGACAATGTTTTCTTTTCTTTACTCAAAACTGCTAACAAGGACAGGCTGGTGACTCCTGGCTCTGAGTGAAGACGCTGTGTCCAGTTACTGTACACTGAATTGGAGACATGTAGAGTGTGGGTGAATACAGATATTCAGAGATACATAGAGTGAAATTTTCATTTGCGTCTCAGAATTCACTACATTCCTATCAATTTCATCTTCTCAGGAATAAAATGATAGGACGATCTTTACAGTAGGTGCCATGAAAGTAATATTTGCAGTCTTAAGGCATATCACTGTGGTTGATTTAGGTTTACACACACACACACACACGCACGCACGCATGCACTTCTCTGCAGACAATAACTGGTTGATACTGAGTTAACGTGTAACCACTGCCAATTCATCTTGTTTGAACATGAGTTTTTAGTAGAATCTCATGTACTTTGCTCTGGTCGAACAAAAATGATCAGTGTGACTGATGTAATTACAGGATACTCTCTCCCTGGCACCAAGGAAACGGGAAGGAAATTGGAAGGACAGATTTCCTGAATAGACCAAATATTTACCCGGAAAATAAATGAAACAAATCTAGAAATGACTGAACTTACCTTGACTTGGGTAAGATTGTTTTCCGCCACCAAACAGAAGTGATGACCCGAGCTTTAAACTAACTTCCGTGGCAGAGAAATGCATCAGTGATATTTTTTTCATATTCAAATCTGACTTGAAATTCATTCCTGCCATATAAGTTTCATATAGTTAACTATATTATACGTGGTTAATATACGTTTATGTTTGTGTGAAGTTCTGTTTTAAAGGCATGCAGGGAAACAAAAGTTGGTTTTTTTAAAAAAAAAAATGGAGAAGAAATTACGTAACAGAAATATGAGGTGGAGCAGAGAACTGTTGAACCTGGTCGCAAGCTTATTTCTAGAGAAGTAGATATAAAACCTCAATTCCTCTTCTACAGCTGGGGCTCCTCTCGCGAGCTTCTCACTGACCACCGTGATTCTGCCCCAGCCACTGCCTCCTACCTAACTGCTTTGTCCTCATCCAGTTCACCTGCCATCACCGTTACTATTTCTCAAGTCAGTGCTGCTACCACCTGTATGGCCAGTAGCCCCATCTCTTCAGACATATTGAGTACTGCCCTGTATATCGTCTCCTGCCCTCACGGACTAGGACCAGGACATTTGGAAGGGAATTATGTGGTCAGATGATGTTCAAGAGTACACACGTGTGCGCGCGTGCACACACACACGTACACACTGCAGGCTGAGTGAAATTCACTATATGGGGAATTTTAGTCCAAGAAATTTTCTTAAATTAAGAAAGTGAGTTCTTGAGGAGCAAAGTAATTAATATTACTGTAGGCTGGCTCTAGGCTTCTATTGTTTTATTTTGGTTTTGATTCTGTTTATCTCAGTGTATGCTGGCTCTGTATTCAGTCTTCTCTGAATTTCTCATCCACGATTGGCCTTGTTTCCTTGACAAACCGAATGCACAAATCAGCAATCTCTTAGTAGTCTGTTCAGGGTCAGAATGGCTATTCTAAGGGAAACATCAAGACCTCTCAGAAAATTGTTGTCATTTCAGAAGTAAGCGTGACATTCTGAATGAGCAGAGTGTTTCTTCATTGGTATAATCCTCCTCTTTGAATGTGGAATAATTCATCAAAGCACCTTAATCTAGTTTCTGAACTATTGATTTCTGCTCTGAGCGGAAGGCTCTAGATTCTTAGGTAAAGAATGGCTGGGTCCAGTTTTCTGAAAACAAGGAATTTCTGATTTCTTAGTGAGGAATGAAAAAAACGCCTGTGTAAGCTTAGTGTTGGTGGCTGAGGGTTTCTGGGTGAACCATTTCCTTTGCATCCTCTCTCACCTGGACTAAGGTAATAGCCTGTTAAGTGGCTTCGGACTGCGCACCTCTGGCCAGCGTTCTAACCCATTTCCATATTGTTGCCAATTCGGTCATGTGTCAACCCCCTTTCTCTTAGCTGACAACACAGTCCTTAGCGCGAACCACAGAGGCGACATGGGGTGCTCTCTGCGTCTCTCTGTCTTTGTGCCGACCTTCCCTCCTCGGCTGAGTGACACACAGGCCCTCGTTCAGTATCACGTGTTTGCCAGAATAACTTCATGTGTTTGCATGTGTTGCTCCCTTTGCTTGGAGCATTCTTTCCTTTACAGTTCTCACAGATAATCCCTACGAATTCTGTAGATCTCAGATCATTTCCTCAGAGAAGAATTTCCTCACCGCACCCATGATCAGGTGAAAGAGGAAACAAAACCATTATTTTATTTTTAATGTTTTTCTTTTCCATCATGGTTGATTGTATTGAATATAGTTCCCTGTGATATACAGCAGGACCTCGTTGTTTATCCATTCTCTATATAATAGTTTGCGTCTGCTTATCTCAAACTCCTAATTTATCCCTCCCCCACCCCCTTTCCACTTTGGTAACAGTAAGCTTGTTTTCTACGTCTGTGAGTCTGTTTCTGTTTTGTACATAGGTTCATTTGTGTCATATCTTAGATTCCACATTATAAGTGATATCACATGGTATTTATCTTTCTTGGTCTGTCTTATTTCACTCAGTATGATCATCTCTAGGTCCATCCAGGTAGCGGCAAATGGCTTTATTTTATTCCAAAACCATTATTGACTCTCTGAGCCCTGTCCTTACTTTCACAGCTGTCATCACAGCTGCATTTCTAGAATTGTTTGATACATGTACATTTCAGTTAATTTGACTAACGGTAAGTCTTCCCTGCTAGACTGTAAGCTCCATGGGGGCAAGGATCACGCCCTTCCTTGCCAAATCCAGAACCTAACATATCCTGGAATAAAATTGGCCCTCAATAATATTTTTGAAGAAGTGAATGAATGAAGCATTTGAAGGCTGTTTGAAAAGTGACATGTCTTCATATGTCCTCTGGTTTGAGAAGTGAAATTTATACCATATTGTAATATTTAACGTGAAGAAACCCTTCTGTTAAAGATGAAATCTGACAACCCCCTCATCAGTTACGTTTTCCTGGAATAAGTCTTTGTCATATTTCCGTTGTGTACGTGCTTCTACTGTGTGCATAGGATCCTGTTTTAATCTACGCTGTCTATCACTTTTCCTTCTTGATGTTGAGCTTACAAAGACCAGGCACTGAGCTTTAGCTTCCTCCAGTTTCCCGTCTGCTGCCATATTTCCTGTCACCCAGTGCACAGAGAAAGACCATGTATTGATTGAATGAAGGTGAGGATAAATTTATGATGACTAAAATGCACTAATTATTGTATGTAGAATTCACCGTGCTGCAGGGAACCATAATAATTTGCTTCCCAGGCTCGTATATGTCCTGGGCACAGAGTCTCAAAAAAGGCAAAATGAGGAGACCATTTCCCTTAATTCTGGGAAATGCATTTAAAGTAGAAAATATGCTGATTTGAAAGCCTAATGCCATTAGCTGGCTTTCTGGCCAAGACTGTGTACAGCAACTTCTCCGTTGCAATTCATTTATCTGGAAAGTTGAAGGCAATGGAAGTGATATGTATTTATAAAATATAAAACTTGATTCACATCCTATTTTTGCCACCAGTGAATTGGGCAAAGCTACTCAGCCTCTGTGAGCAGCACGTTTCTTCACTGTAAATCAGGATAATGCCTAACTTTCAGAGTTCTGCTATAGATTGTAATTAATACACATAAGGCACTTATGCCTACACTGGAAAAATGCGGGAGGTGGCGTCCCCATATCCATATATTACAAAGATGATATGAAATAATACATAATAATAACAAATCAGTTGCTAAGCAATGAAAGGAGTAAGTGCATGGGCAGTAATGAATGGATCTTACACAGAACAGCCTTATTGTTTGACAGGAGGAGTCTGTCGCCACTCAGCAGATACGTACAGAAAGCAGAACACGGTGGCTTACGCGTACAGAAGGAAACGCGTTCTGCTGGATGTAATTATCAGCTATCAACGTGAACATGAACTGCTCCCAAGTACAGTGTCTCCCAAGACAAAGCAGAGATATCAGTCACACTGTTAATGGTAGTTCAGCCGTGTGTGAAGAAGAAAACAAGCAGTTTTCTGGCATTTCGGGAGAGCTTCACAAGCTTAACTATTCCATTCCCTTTTTTCTGCCTATTAAAAACACAAACCCACATATTCTGCGGGTCATTTTATAAGAGAAAAAGTCTTTATTAAACAGTTATTTAAAATAGTCTCAGTATCTTGTCCCCATATTTGGAAGAGGGATGTCAGTTCCACATGATACAGGTAACGGAACGGACTGAATGGGCGTGGATGGTTCACATTTTCTCCCAAATACATAGAAATACTTGATCAAATATAAAATAGCTGCGTTCAGACGAAGGAGTACTAATTTTTCAAGTGTATTTTTCAAGTTTGTCTACAAAGCTAAAGAAATATGTGTCTGTGGAAGGAGATTTCAGTCCCACCAGTAGGAAGCAGGGGAGGTGGTATTAATACAGAAGTGGGTACAGGGAACGGGACCTCAGGTATGTGTGAGGCGGGTGTTGGAACAGATGCCAGGTTTAAAGTTTAGAGCCGCTGAGAGCCGCATTGTCCATGAAGCTGAGAAGAAAGAGAAATTTGCTCACTGTCCTAGGAAGAAGGAAGCCTGCAGGAAAATGGGAACCACAGCCCTACAGAGAGTAGGTGGGGAGAAATAAGAAACCCCAGCGTGCCGTGAGCTCACAAAGGACCAGAATGCGGCGCATTTGCATGGTACAGTCACCCTTTAAAAAAAATATAAAAACGACTCTACAACTGGTAACATCCTTACTGCTTTAGCAGAAGCAAACTAAAAGTACATCTATAGAGTATTTGTTTCTGAGTCCTGAGATCCCTTGTCAGTTCCTCAGTCCTACCTACTCACATCAAATCCTTCATCAAACCCCCTCAAAACCCCAGGTGAGTGTGTTCTCCCTGCCAACATCATGGCCAGTTCCAACAGGTTGTCTGCAGGGAAGCGTAAACAGACAGCATGTTTCTTATCAGAAATAACAGGAACCCACAAAGTACAAGGACTCTAGGGGACGAACCTCAGTTATCAACTTTAGGTCTAACCGGAATATTGCTCATGAATAAGGGAAAACAAAGAAAACGGCACAAAGTGTTTACTAGAGATCCTTAATAAAACTTTGAAAAGACTAATAAATGATGTGGTTGTGACAAAAGAAAGGTGGTCAGGTGATCCAACCCTCAGGATTAACAAGAGAACAACCATCGCGGCTACATCTTAATATGTACTGCCTTTAACAAAGACCTCGGTGGTGACCATGAGGAAAACACATCCGCACTGAAATACCAGACACCGGAATTGCGGAGGGGCAGAGTGAAATCTTTCTAAATCGCTCGTCTTGCTTAAGAGGTGTGTAGTCGTTAATCTTGAAGTCAAGTAAATGGGTTAAAATTGTCCAGAAACCATTGGGGGGGGGGGGAAGAATATTTTCCAAACCAATAAAGGGGCTAGGTGGGATAATAATTTTTAAAATGTAGAAAGGAGTCTGGAAAATGAAATGTTTAAGAACCACTGCATTAGGACATTATTCCTGCCCAGTATTCCTCCCCACGTCATAGGAGCCAAAAGCATTTTAGTATGACTTGCTGCTGCCTTTTCCATTACTATTATTCTTTTTGCCATGGAGTCCCAGCCTGATACATCTCCTCATTACATCATGCTGATTATGCCCAAGCCTATCTGTCTTTATCATGGGTTTTTTTTTTTTTTTTCAGAAGTTTGCCATTGAGACCAGATAAAAACTGATGAGTTAATATGGGGTAGAATATTGAGCTAGAGATGAGGAATACGGTCTCGGTCTAAACCTTGGCTTTAATTCAAGACAGTCTAAGCATTTCTTAAATACTGCTGTCTACCAATCTAAAGTAACATGCTAGGCACTAAAAGGATTTTTTTAAAAATAATTAATGAGCATATGGGTTTTAGACCTTGCAGTGTAAAAATAAGATACGATCAGTGGCTGGCCAAAACTAGATACTCAATAAAGGCTCACTCAATGAGTGAATTAATGAACCGCTAGAATCTAAAAGACTAAGTCACTTTGCCCGAGATTTTTTATCCATGGAAGAGTTCCTAGAACTAACATCTAGGAGTGTCTGATCCTTTAGTGCATGCTAAGTGTAAAACAAAGGCCCAAAACAGACAACACCTATAAAGAACATTCAAAACAAAGCAGAAATTCAGGGCCACGTGATCTGAACTAAAAGCGACTTCTGTGAAAAGCAAATAGCAGGTGTGATTTTGCTGCCTGAATTGAAGAGCATTATTTGAAGCAAATGATCCCTTCTGAACAGCTCCATTTATGAACGCCCTTGGCATAACTTTTCAAAAATCTTTATTAGTTCAAAAAAATCAGTGAGGACTGAGTGAAAATATAATTAAAGACCTCAATAAATTAACAAACAAACCTGAAACTGGCAATAGGAAGCAGAATGTAAACACTCGGAAAATGATCAACCGGATTTGCCACAAAGAAGAAGAATCTGAAGTGTACAATATCAAGAATCACTTCACAGCTCAAAAAAAAAAAGCTTAGCGTTTCATCACAGTCCACTGAGGAGAAGCTAAATTAACATCAGGCCTCTGGAAAGATGGTGATGATTCTTGTATAATTACAGAGGGGAGCAGTGTAATCACGTGTACAGTGGTCCCTTTCAGAGTAAGAGGTCGGGTATTTTCACAGAATCTATCCTTTTTTTTTCTTTATTTTTTCTCCACAAACCTTAAGGTGCCACCATCCCTGCCTGAACCAGGTATTATTAGTTTTCAGAGCGACCCATCAGATGCAGAAACCTCTCTCAGTCAAAGACTGAGCTGCCCAGGATGGACATGAGATTTCTCTCACATGCAGCTGCTTTACCAAGCCAGACCTCTGACCAGGGTGCTGCATTTAATTTCCAACGCATCTGTACTAGCATTGCGATGAACATTCTGACTTGTATATATTCATACAAAAATTTTTGTTTGAAAGTGAGTGTCCTTTTAATTTTTTTCTATTTTTCAAATACACTGGAAAAACAAATTACCACTCTGTCTCTCTGTCTCTCTGTCTCTCCATATCTACCTCTATCTATCATGTTTCTATCTATCAGCTATCACCTGTCTATCATCTATGCAACATCTACCCGTCTACCATCTATCTACCTCTAAAAACAAATGCACAGAAAGGCTTATAATTTAAAGCATGCAAGTTTATTTCCTAAGAATTAGTGTTTTTATCAGAACAAATATATGTTTCATTGCCCTGTTTAGCATTTTACCATAGGTCATTCTGACTTTCAATGTTCTGTGGAAACACTTATCTTATCGTTGAAGTACAGATTAATTAATCATATATTAATAAAACCATTTATTCCCGAAGAAATCACTAGTAAGGCTGAAAGGATGGCAGTAAACTAGTCTGTGTTAGTAAGTGAAAAAAACTCCCTAAATTAGAGAGGTACTGAGGTTTTTATTCAATTTGACACAATTATGAAGAATTATTTGTCTTCTATTATCATAAATTCCCTTTTTTCCCAGGAATTATAAGAACACATATGGACAGTGATTAAGCGTCTGCCATTGAGGCCAGATAAAAACTGATGAGTTAATATGGGGTAGAATATTGAGCTAGAGACGAGGAATACGGTCTCAGTCTAAACCTTGGCTTTAATTCAAGACAGTCTAAGCATTGCTTAAATACTGCTGTCTACCAATCTAAAGTAACATACTTGGCACTAAAAGGATTTTTTAAAAAAATAATTAATGAGCATGTGGGTTTTAGACCTTGCAATGTAAAAATAAGACATGATCAGTGTCTGGCCAAAACTAGATACTCAGTGAAAGCTCACTCAATGAGTGAATTAATGAACTGCTAGAATCTAAAAGACTAAGTCACTTTACCCAAGATTTTTTATCCATGGAATGACCTATGGTAAAATGCTAAACAGGGCAATGAAACATATATTTGTTCTGATAAAAACACTAATGCTTAGAAAATAAATTTGTATGCTTTAAATTATAAGCCTTTCTGTGCATTTGTTTATAGAGGTAGATAGATGGTAGACGGGTAGATGTTGGGTAGATGATAGATAGGTGATAGTTGATACATAGAAACATGATAGATAGAGGTAGATATGGAGAGAGAGAGAGACAGAGTTTGGTAATTTGTTTTTCCAGTGTATTTGAAAAATAGAAAAAAATTAAAAAGACATTCACTTTCAAAACAAAAGTTTTTCTTGTTACAACAGTTATCTTTATTGCAAAATGGAAAATATAGGAGTTAAATGGGAAAATATATAAATACCTATAATCTAAGCACTCTGAGATATGCACCTTAGCCTTTTATAGATTTCACCTCTTTTTGTTTTCTAATTCACTTTTAAAATGATTAAATAATTTCAAATATTCTGAGAAAAATATAGACTAATAAAACCATTTAATCCCCTGTGCAGTTCACACAATTGCATTTTTCTTTATTTACTTCAAATAATGACTTTCCAAAAAAAACTCAAATATATTATTAAAATATCCTTTGCAACCCTCCCTAATTCCATCATAGCTTCACTCTCCCTGAGGTAAGTATGTATCCTTCCCTGAGATGCCTTTGTACTTTTACTGTACATTTACCTCTTAAACAATATATTTTTTATTCATTTGTGTGCTTTTGACACATAAGATAGATAAATGGCAACTCATTGAACCTACATTTTGTGATATTTTGCTTTTTGTTTCATTAATATAAACAAAACATAAGATAGATCTGTTCAGATCCAATTTATCCGCCTACTAATTCTTTGTTCACTTATCCTACTAATACTTTGTTGGCTTATGCATTTCAGATAGCTTCTAATATGTTTATTTTGTTGAAAAGATTTTTTAATGTATGTAATTTGTTCATGTTTATCATTATTTTTGTGTTTTTTCTGTTTTGCTCAAGAGGTTCTTCCATATCCTGAGAATATTCGTAGAGTATTTTCTCTGTTGCCTCCAATTATTTTTCTAAAGTTTTACATTTATCATTTAGATCTTTGATACATCAGGAATGTATTTTCTGAGTCATATGAAGTAGGAATCTGATTTTATTATTTTCTATTCATCTGGTCAACTAAACCATCCTAGGCAATTCAGTCCATTCCTGCTGATTGGTGACACTACATCTTTTCATACACGCTCCCATTTATGGAATGAATTATTAGGGTTTGTCTAGTGTACTGCAGTGATCTTCAGTTCTAACCTTAAACAATTGTCTTTTAATTACCACAGCTTTATAACAGTTTTGATATTCTTCTAGATAAATTTAATTTTTAGGAAGGAACTTCCGTGGAAGAAGCAGGGTAGTGCATGAATGCCTCGGCAGAAGGCAGCAGGTGTCAGCATCCTTCCTGAGCCCGCAGAGCTGAGGCCAGGATTCAGTTGTCACCAGCAGATATGCAAGTGCCCTACAGTACAGATGGGGCTGCTTCAAGTTGCAGACTTGTTGCTGTTATATTTTATCATCTTGTCTGGTCAAAAGGAGGCATAGGTGAGACCAAAATTTCATTATAAGCAAAACCACAAAAGAGCTAAGTTCTGATGAAGTTCAGACCCCTAATCAGGGTTCATGTTGGTCCTTGAGGGTCAGTGTTAGGTCACCTGCCTCAAATGCCGTTCTACATATGAGGTTAAGTAGGCAAGTAAGAGGATTAATCCTGCACTCATGTGGCCTGTCTCAGCATTTCAGGCAGTGGTTCTCCACACTGGCTGCACCTCAGAATCGCTTGTGGAACATTTAAAAATACTGATGTCCAGACCACACCCTTGACCAGTTAAACCAGTATCTCTCAGAATGGGATCCAGGAATGAGTATATTTTATAAATCCCCTAGTGATTCTAATGTGCAGGTAACTTTGAGAACTGCTTTAGTGTAAACCCAGCCAGCTGTCAAGGTTAACATCAGTAGTAGTAAATCATGTTGATTGTGACAAATCACGTTGGTCCCTTTTCAATGTGAAAGCATGAGCTACTTTGTGTCAACATGATTATCATTAACCAGTTCAATTAGAGTTATTTTAAGTGAGAGTTGTATTGGGTATCAGTGTCTTGATGTGGTGTGATGAAAATGGTACTTCCCCTCTGTGGTCTTCCTCTTGAAAACCCATAACTCCCTTCTAATAATGGGGAAAACATCAAATAAATCCCAGTCGGATGAAAGACCAGACAAATCTCAACATTCGTTAAATCACCCAACCAGTTTTCTGCAAGGCTGCCAAGATCCAATAAACTCCAAGTAACTGGTAACAGCGAAGAGGAGGCTGTGACAGTGACTGCTAAATGTGACGTAGTGTCTCGAATGAGATTGTACAGCAGAAAAAGAGCATTCATTAAAAACAAAGAAAAACTGAATAGGGTATTAACTTTTGCCAAAAATAATAAAAATGAAAATAAACCACTAGCTAGAAACATCATGTATACTAAATAATAGAAAGAGAAAAGGAAGCAAAAGGAATATTTGAGTTTATTGTATTTATAATTACCTGACAAGGGATGAAGTGAACTTGCAAGAATATTTGTTTTTCCTTTAGAAGGTAAAGAATTTTAAAATATTTAAATAACATTCTCATAATCCCAGTGAGGAGATAAATCTTGTATGTGAAATGGATACGTTGCTTGGAAAGTAAAAAGGCTACATGAAAGAGGCTGAAGGAACATGGGTATTGGGTTTCACGTACATTTTAGTAACTTTCAGCTCTTTTGCCTTCTGCTTAAATAAGGTGGACCAAAATCTTCTCCTTAAGGTATTCACTGTATCTATGGAATTAAACTTCCATGATTTGAAGCGTATTGATGGTCTCTGTCAAACTTGGTAAGATAAATACAGTTTCCAATGAAAAAACAGCAGTTGTCCACCCGGCAGTCCCTTGTCATTCTGTCAAGAGGCAGAGTTAACTTGTGCCACTTTACCAAGCTGTGGGTTCCTTCTTTCACAGCCTGGGCTTAATGATGGCGCTGATCAAAATGCTAATTTATGTTGATTTATCAAGACATGATGATTGTAGTGATAAGCCTTCATGATTGGTACTTCCAAAGTAAATGTACTGAAATGACAAATGTGTGTTCCCTTGGCTGCAGAAATGGATTTTGCTCTGCAGTTAATGTTTCATATAACCCAACTTCATTAGGCAGAACTCAGCTAATGACATCATGAATTTGTTTCATTTTATCAAATTGCATTAATTAGGGAAATGTGCTGAATGTTGATTGTGAAGAAACACTCTTTTTCCTTGGAATAAGGAAGGAAAAAACAAGATAATTGGATTAATTTGTCCCCCCCCCCCTTTTTTTAACCTCCATAAATTAGGGATGTGAAGATCCTTTCTCAACAGGAAAGCATGAGCAACTTTGCGTTAACATGATTCTTATTAGCCAATTTAATTGTAGGAATTTAAAGTGAGAGTTCTACTGGACGGTGCCAGACTCTGAGAACCATGTTAAATGCTGTATCTCCAGGGGCTAACATATTTGATAATAAAAGTAAGAGATTTCCTATAATGGTCTAAAAAAAAGTGAATACTGAGGTCTTTCTCAGGGTTCTATTAATTATTTCTGTTTACTCTGTTATATCACCTCTCTGCCCCTAAAGCTGGGAATAATATTGTGTCCTTGCAGTTTCGTTTTTGATAACAGTACATTACAGTGTACCTAGGCTTAATGATGATCCATGTGAGTTGTTTGAGATTTTGTTGTACTGCACTTAATTATAGGAATAGACTGTTCCAGCAGTTGAAAATCATGTCCTTTGTATGTATTTATGGGTGCTCTCTAGGTTGGTGGGGGGTGAGCACCTTTCAGTAATGAGAAAACATGGGTCTTCTGTTGTCTTCATTCCCTTCAGGACTTTAGTTCCTGTTCATGTTGGAAAGCACATTTGATGAATACTGCCCCATGCCCCTCAACAGTTGCCCTGTATTCAAACCCAGTGAGTGCCTCCCCAGGGGGGCATGGACCAAATCACGCCCTTTAGAATTAGATCCCTTCCAGGGTCAGAGCTGAAATCATGTTAATGCTTCAGCAGCTCTGAGTAGCCGTGAAGGACGTTTACTCTAAATTTAGGGCAGGTAATTGCTTCATGCACTTGAATGCTACAATCAGAGGTAAAATAAGTAAATTGTACAAGTGTTTCCATAGAAAACTATTCAAAATTATATAGTATATATGTATAATTCATACATATATTTTTATATATACATATATATAGTTTGTGTAACTGTAGAAGAAGAGTGGTATCTTTTTTGCTCTTAATATTTTAATGGAAAGAGTTTAATAGGTGTATGATGAAACATTTTTAAAGGAAAAATTGCATGGCTAATTTTCCATTTAAAATTTGTAGAATGCATTGGATGCCTGTAGGTTTCTACCTCAAACTAAATAAATTCACAATTTCCTCTCTTTCTTGAACTCAGTCAGCTCACCTGTAAAATAGCTCATTCCCACCCTGATAGTCTGACTCTATGATTTAAAAAAAAAAATCACTTCCCGCCCTTTTGATTATCTTGAATTAGCTGTATAAAGAATGTTTTCTTATATTAATAATGTCAATTCATCAGGCCTCATGAAGAATAAAAGACAATACAGTATTCAGTTGACGACTATTTACTGGTTATAAATGAAAGTAGTACTGCTCCAGTGATTTTTAGAGAAAGGAGCTACAGATTCCAGAGCTAGAAGGAAAGTTAGACAGGATCTAAACACTTCATCACTTATTTTCACGAGGTGGAAAATGAAGAGACAGGGACTTGCATGTAATGGCACAGGTGAAGAGCGATAGAGGTGGAATTTAAACCTAGTAGTTTATAGGGCTTTTCCTATTACTCCCTGAAACTTCCTGAAGTATAAATAGATAATAAATTTGAGGTTATCTGACTTTAAACATGAATGAAGCTAATAAACACATTTAAATCATTTATTTTTAAAAATTTTAATTCTAGAATATGTTTATATTTACAGAAATTTGAGAGGACCGCATAGAGTTCTCATATACCCCACACTCAATTTTCCTATTATCAACATCTTGTATCAATTAGTATGGTACATTTTACAATTAATAATCCAATACGGATGGATTGTTATTAACTAAAGTCCATGCTGCATTCTTATTTATTTACAGTTTTAACTGTTTCTGTTCCGGGATTCCAGGAAGCCACATTGCAGTTAGTTTCCATGTCTCCTTAGAGTATTTTTCTCGGACAGTTTCTGACTTTCCTTGTTTTCGATGACCTTGACAGATTGCAGGTATACTCGTCAGGAATTTTGTGTCGGTAGATTGTCCCTCATTTGGATTTGCCTGATGTTTTTCTCACAATTAGACAAGGATTATGGGCTTTGGGGAGGACGACTTCATGAGATAAAGTGCTGTTTTCATCTCACCTTATCAACAGTGCGTACTGTCACATGACTCCTCATTGTGGTATCAACTGAATTACCGGGCTGAGGTAGTATTTGCCATGTTTCTCTACTATAAAGTTACTCTCTTTTCTTCCACTTTTCATCCTGTGTACTTTGGAAGGGGGTGCATCTTTGCAGCCCACATTTAAGGGATGGCAGTTTTGTTCTACTTCCTTGAGGACAGAATATCTTTTTTTATATTATTTGGAATTCTTCTGCACGAGAGACTTGTCTGTTCTCTCCTCTTTATTTAATTACTCAATCATTTATTTATATCAGTGTGGACTCATGGATATTTATTTTATATTTTGAGATATCATCCAATACTATATTCTCTAATTAGTTTTTAATTAGTTAATTTTTTGCCAGAATTATTCCATATTTGGCCATTATGACCTCTTTGAGTTGGCTCCTGTATCCCTTTGACATAGTCCCGTCAATTTAGACTTTTGAGGGGAGTACTTGCTTACTTTCTGCACTATAAGTTGCTCCAGGCTCCATTCCTAGAATCAGCCGTTCCTCCAAGGAACCCTGGTTCCTTTCATGGGTCGGTAACCTTATAAACCAGTATCTGAGCACTAGAGGGCCTCATTGCTAGATGTTATTGTTGCTTCTTTGTGTCCATTCTTTCACCAGTACCACGCTGTCTTGCATAAAGCTGTCTTGAATAATGTAGCTTTATAGTGAGTCTTGAATTTAGGTAGTGTGAGTCTTTGGACTGTTGTTCTTCAGTAATGGTTAGGCTACTATAGGGCTGTTACCTTTCCATATAAACTTTAAAATAAGTTTGCCAATATCTGCAGAATAGCTTGCTGGGATTTTAAGCGAGTGTGCATTGAATCCATTGACCTAGTTGGGGCTAATTGACATCTTAATGATATTGACCCTTCCAATACATGAACATGGAATCTCTCTCCATTTATTTAGATTTTCTTATGAGATATTTGTAGTTTTCTATAGATAGATTCTGTATAAATTTTATTATTTTTGTACTTAAGTGTTTCATTTTATTTGGTGTGATTGTAAACAGTAATGTTTTATTACTATCTTTTAATTTCAAATTCCAGTAGTTACATTTTCTGGTCTATAGAAAAGCACTTAACTGTTGTGTGTTAACTCTGTATCCTGTAATCTTGCTCTTCTTGCTTATTAGTTCCAAGAGTTATTTTCTCAGTTTCGTGTTTTCTACATAGGCAGTCATGTCATCTGCAAATAAATATTTTTATTTATTCCTTACCAATATGTGTAACTTTATTTCCTTTTATGTTGTGGTAGGTAGGACTTCCAGTTGATGTTGAGTCGGAGTGTAAGAGGGGAATCTTTGCTAGGCTCCAGATCATGGTGGTGTCCAGTTTCTCGCTCTCTGTTATGATGTTAGCTGTAGGTATATAATGGATGTTCTTTCAGGTGGGAGAAGTTCCCCTATATTCCTAGTTTGTTGAGCGCTTTTATCATGAATGACTGCTGAATTTTGTGAAATATGTTTTCTGCATCCATTGATATGATCATATAAATTTTCTTCTTTAGCCTGTTGATTGATATAATAACACATTGAGTGATTTTTGATTGATGAACAAGCACAGGATATCTGGTCATGGTGTATAATTATTTTTATATATTGTTGAATTTTATTGCTAATATTTTGTTGAGTGTTTTGCATCTGTGTTCATGAGAAATGAACTTTTCCTACCTTTGAAACTGGGTTTAATATTAGTGCAAACTGGATCTCAGAGTTAGAATGTGTTTCCTATACTTCTCATTTCTGGAAGATATTATGGAGAATTGATATCCTTTCTTTCTTAAATGCTTGGTAGAATTCACTGATGAAACTCTCTGAGCATCATGATTTCTTTGCTTATTTCTTTAACAGATGTAGGTGTATTTAGATTATTCATTTCATCTTGTATGACTTAGTTTGTGCCTTTCAAAGAATAGTCCATTTTATCGAAATAATCAAAGTTATGGGTATGCTTGTAATATTCTTTATTATGCTTTCAATGCACATTTGTTGAGTAGAGATCAGTAGAAAGATCCCTCTTTTATTTCCAATATTGGTAATTTACATCTTTTTTTTCCTAGGTTAGTGTGGCTAGAGGTTTATCAGTTTTACTGACTTTTCAAATAAAACTTTAATTATATTGATGTTATCTATTTTTCTGTTTTCAATTATATTCCTTCTTTAATTTTTATTATTTTTTCCTCTTGTTCGTATTTCTCTGATTTTCAAAACAGGAGGCTTAGATTATTGATTTTAGATTTTTTTCTTTTTAATGTATACATTTAGTGCTATAAATTTCCCTCTATACACTTTTTCAATGCACCATACATATTTAGATAAATTGTATTTTTATTTTCATTTACGGCAAAATATTTTAGTTTTTTGGAACTTCTTTGACCCATGTATTATTGAGAAGTGTGTTGTTTAATATACAAATATTTCAACAATTTCCAGTTCTCTTTATGCTCTTGTTTTCTAGATTAATTCCATTATGGTGTGAAAAAATACTTTCTATCATTTATGTTCTGTTAAATTTGTTAAGTTGTGTTTTGTAGCCCATGATCATGTCTATATTGGTGAATGTTCTCTGTGATTTTAAGAAGCATGTATCCTATTGTTGTTAGATGGAATTGAATGATACTGCTTTTTTTTTTTTTTTTGCGGTACGCGGGCCTCTCACTGTTGTGGCCTCTCCCGTTGTGGAGCACAGGCTCCCGACGCGCAGGCCCAGCGGCCACGGCTCACGGGCCCAGACGCTACGCGGCATGTGGGCTCTTCCCGGACCGGGGCACAAACCCGCGTCCCCTGCATCGGCAGGCGGACTCTCAACCACTGCGCCACCAGGGAAGCCCGTAAGTTAGAGTCTTAAAGTGAAGATGATAAATATTATCAGAGGAAATTTATAAAAATAGTACCTGACATTTACGTAGCATGTGACTATTTACCAGTCGCTCCCATGAATATTCACACAGTCCTACCCTCACGGCTGAGCAACTATTTATTTTGGAAGCCTGGGCCCTTTGTCTTGACTTCTGTTCTGTGCCCTGATGTCCTGATTCCTTGTGCCATTTCTGAACTTGGAAGAAACATCATACCACAGGACACAAAATCTGGTTCCCCAAGCAGTGCCAAAGACCCATGATGTCACCTGAAATACATTAAAAAATCTGAATATCAGGAAATATGTGAAAAGGGCAAAGCTGACAGACAGATTTCCTTTCCTCTCTCCCTTCCATGGACTGCCCCTCCCTCTCCTGAAATACGCAGAGGCAAACTCTCTCTGTGCAGCTCCTTGGAGACGGCAGGTGGCCAGGCAGAAAGCCCCTGCCACGTGATGAAGCGTGTCTCTCTCTGGGTTACTGTGGGCTGCAGCAAGGAGGTAACTGCACCTCAAATTGCATCCTAACGTTTGCTACGTTAGGATGCCCTTTCCCTAATTAACAATGCCCTGGGATTATATCTATAAAATACTGTCTCAGCAATTATTACCTGTTTGTCTCAGTTTTCCTTGGGAACCTGGGTTGAAACAAGCATCAGCGAGTGTAATAGTGGTAGATTTTCTGAATCTTTGAAAAAAGCCAGTGGTAATGTGGAGGAGGCTGCCTTAAGATTTTGACTTGTATCCCATATTATTTTACATTTATTCAAATCTTAAACATTTTCCCTTATTCATGAAAAAAAAATCAATTCTGGTTCATTTTCACTTTCTCCACTGATAACCCCAAAATAGTCTAGTGAAATTTTATTTATTTATTTATTTTTAAACGTCTTTATTGGAGTATAATTGCTTTACAATGGTGTGTTAGTTTCTGCTTTATGACAAAGTGAATTAGTTATACATATACATATGCCCCCATATCTCTTCCCTCTTGCGTCTCCCTCCGTCCCAGCCTCCCTATCCCACCCCTACAGGTGGTCACAAGGTGCCGAGCTGATCTCCCTGTGCTATGCGGCTGCTTCCCACTAGCTAGCTATTTTATGTTTGGTAATGTATATATGTCCATGCCACTCTCTCACTTTCTCCCACCTTACACTTCCCACTCCCCCTATCCTGAAGTCCATTCTCTAGTAGGTCTGTGTCATTATTCCCATCTCTTGCCCCTAGGTTCTTCATGACCTTTTTGTTTTTTTTTAGATTCCATATATATGTGTTAGCATACGGTATTTCTCTTTCTCTTTCTGACTTACTTCACACTGTATGACAGACTCTAGATCCATCCACCTCACTACAAATAACTCAGTTTCATTTCTTTTTATGGCTGAGTAATATTCCATTGTATATATGTGCCACATCTTCTTTATCCATTCATCTGTTGATGGACACTTAGGTTGCTTCCATGTTCTGGCTATTGTAAATAGAGCTGCAGTGAACATTGTGGTACATGAGTCTTTTTGAATTATGGTTTTCTCAGGGTATATGCCCAGTAGTGGGATTGCTGGGTCGTGTGGTAGTTCTATTTTTAGTTTTTAAAGGAACCTCCATACTGTTCTCCATAGTGGCTGTATCAATTCACACTCCCACCAACAGTGCAAGAGGGTTCCTTTTCTCCACACCCTCTCCAGCATTTATTGTTTGTAGATTTTTTGATGATGGCCATTCTGAGTGGTGTGATACGATATCTCATTGTAGTTTTGATTTGCATTTCTCTAATGATTAATGATGTTGAGCATTCTTTCATGTGTTTGTTGGCAATCTGTATATCTTCTTTGGAGAAATGTCTATTTAGGTCTCCTGCCCATTTTTGGTTTGGGTTGTTTCTTTGATATTGAGCTGCATGAGCTGCTTGTAAATTTTGCAGATTAATCCTTTGTCAGTTGCTTCATTTGCAAATATTTTCTCCCATTCTGAGGGTTGTCTTTTGGTCTCGTTTATGGTTTCCTTTGCTGTGCAAAAGGTGTTAAGTTTCATCAGGTCCCATTTGTTTATTTTTGTTTTTATTTCCATTTCTCTAGGGGGTGGGTCAAAAAGGATCTTGCTGTGATTTATGTCATAGAGTGTTCTGCCTATGTTTTCCTCTAAGAGTTTTATAGTGTCTGGCCTTAAATTTAGGTCTTTAATCCATTTAGAGTTTCTTTTTGTGTATGGTGTTAGGGAGTGATCTAATTTCATTCTTTTACATGTAGCTGTCCAGTTTTCCCAGCACGACTTATTGAAGAGGCTGTCTTTTCTCCACTGTATATTCTTGCCTCCTTTATCAAATATAAGGTGACCATATGTGCCTGGGTTTATCTCTGGGCTTTCTATCCTGTTCCAGTGATCTATATTTCTTTTTTTGTGCCAGTACCATACTGTCTTGATTACTGTAGCTTTGTAGTGTAGTCTGAAGTCAGGGAGCCTGATTCCTCCAGCTCCGTTTTTCTTTCTCAGGATTGCTTTCTCTATTTGGGGTCTTTTGTGTTTCCATACACATTGTGAAATTTTTTGTTCTAGTTCTGTGAAAAATGCCAGTGGTAGTTTGATAGGGATTGCATTGAATCTGTAGATTGCTTTGGGTAGTAGAGTCATTTTCACAATGTTGATTCTTCCAATCCAAGAACATGGTATAACTCTCCATCTATTTGTATCATCTTGAATTTCTTTCATCAGTGTCTTATAATTTTCTGCATACAGGTCTTTTGTCTCCTTAGGTAGGTTTATTCCTAGATATTTTATTCTTTTTGTTGCAGTGGTAAATGGGAGTGTTTTCTCAATTTCACTTTCAGATTTTTCATCATTAGTATATAGGAATGCAAGAGATTTCTGTGCATTACTTTTGTATCCTGCTACTTCACCAGATTCATTGAGTAGCTCTACTAGTTTTCTGGTAGCATCTTTAGGATTCTCTATGTATAGTATCATGTCATCTGCAAACAGTGGCAGCTTTACTTCTTCTTTTCTGATTTGGATTCCTTTTATTTCTTTTCCTTCTCTGATTGCTGTGGCTAAAACTTCCAAAGCTATGTTGAATAATAGTAGTGAGAGTGGGAAACCTTGTCTTGTTTCTGATCTTAGTGGAAATGGTTTCAGTTTTTCACCATTGAGGATGGTGTTGGCTCTGGGTTTGTCATACATGGCCTTTATTCTGTTGAGGAAAGTTCCCTCTATGCCTACTTTCTGCAGGGTTTTTTATCATAAATGGGTGTTGAATTTTGTCGAAAGCTTTCTCTGCATCTACTGAGATGATCATATGGTTTTTCTCCTTCAGTTTGTTCATATGGTGTATCACATTGATTGATTTGCATATATTGAAGAATCCTTGCATTCCTGAGATAAACCCCACTTGATCGTGGTGTATGATCCTTTCAATGTGCTGTTAGATTCTGTTTGCTAGTATTTTGTTGAGGATTTTTGAATCTATGTTCATCAGTGATATTGGCCTGTAGTTTTCTTTTTTTGTGACATCTTTGTCTGGTTCTGGTATCAGGGTGATGGTGGCCTCAAGGATGAGTTTGGGAGTGTTCCTCCCTTGGCTATATTTTGGAAGAGTTTGAGAAGGATAGGTGTTAGCTCTTCTCTAAATGTTTGATAGAATTCACATGTGAAGCCATCTGGTCTTGGACTTTTGTTTTTTGGAAGATTTTTAATCACAGTTTCAATTTCAGTGCTTGTGATTGGTCTGTTTATATTTTCTATTTCCTCCTCATCCAGTCTAGAAAGGTTGTGTTTTTCTAACAATTTGTCCATTTCTTCCAGGTTGTCCATTTTATTGGCATATAGTTGCTTGTAGTAATATCTCATGATCCTTTGTATTTCTGCAGTGTCGGTTGTTACCTCTCCTTTTTCATTTCTAATTCTATTGATTTGAGTCTTCTCCCTTTTTTTCTTGATGAGTCTGGCTAATGGTTTATTAGTTTTGTTTGTCTACTCAATGAACCAGCTTTTAGTTTTATTGATCTTTGCTATCGTTTCCTTCATTTCTTTTTCATTTATTTCTGATTTGATGATTTCTTTTCGTTGCTAACTTTGGGGGTTTTTGTTCTTTTTTCTCTAATTGCTTTAGGTGTAAGGTTAGGTTGTTTATTTGAGATGTTTCTTGTTTTTGAGGTATGATTGTATTGCTATAAACTTCCCTCTTAGAACTGCTTTTGTTGCATCCCATAAGTTTTGGGTCGTCATTTTTTTATTGTCATTTGTTTCTAGGGTTTTTTTGATTTCCTCTTTGATACCTTCAGTGATCTCTTGGTTCTTTAGTAGTGTAGTGTATTGTTTAGCCTCCATGTGTTTGTATTTTTTATAGTTTATTTCCTATAATTGATATCTAGTTTTATAGCGTTGTGGTCGGAAAAGATACTTGATACGATTTCTGTTTTCCTAAATTTACCAAGGCTTGATTTGTGGTCCAAGATATAATCTATTCTGGACGATGTTCCATGAGCACCTGAAAAGAAAGTGTATTCTGTTGTTTTTGGATGGAATGTCCTATAAATATCAATGAAGTCCATCTTGTTTAATGTGTCATTTAAAGCTTGTGTTTCCTTATTTATTTTCATTTTGGATGATCTGTCCATTGGTGAAAGTGGGGTGTTAAAGTCCCCTACTATGATTGTGTTACTGTCGATTTCCCCTTTTATGGCTGTTAGTATTTGCCTTATGTATTGAGGTGCTCCTATGTTGGGTGTATAAATATTTACAATTGTTATATCTTCTTCTTGGATTGATCCCTTGATCATTATGTAGTGTCCTTCTTTGTCTCTTGTAATAATCTTTATTTTAAAGTCTATTTTGTCTGACATGAGAATTGCTACTCCTGCTTTCTTTTGATTTCCATTTGCATGGAATATCTTTTTCCATTCCCTCACTTTCAGTCTGTATGTGTCCCCAGGTCGGAGGTGAGCCTCTTGTAGACAGCATATATACGGGTCTTGTTATTGTATCCATTCAGCCAGTCTGTGTCTTTTGGTTGGAGCATTTAAACCATTTACATTTAAGGTAATTATTGATATGTATGTTCCTATTCCCATTTTCTTAATTGTTTTGTGTTTGTTATTGTAGGTCTTTTCCTTCTCTTTTGTTTTCTGCCTAGAGAAGTTCGTTTAGCATTTGTTGTAAAGCTGGTTTGGTGGTGCTGAATTCTCTTAGCTTTTGCTTGTCTGTAAAGTTTTTAATTTCTCCATCAAATCTGAATGAGATCCGTGCTCGGTAGAATAATCTTGGTTGTAGGTTTTTCTCCTTCATCACTTTAAATATGTCCTGTTACTCCCTTCTGGTTTGCAGAGTTTCTGCCTACAGATCAACTGTTAACCTTATGGGGATTACCTTGTATGTTTTTCTGTTGTTTTTCCATGCTGCTTTTAATTTTTTTTCTTTGTATTTAATTTTTGATAGTTTGATTAATATGTGTCTTGGCATGTTTCTCCTTGGATTTATCCTTTATGGGACTCTCTGTGTTTCCTGGACTTGATTAACTATTTCCTTTCCCATAATAGGGAAGTTTTCCTGTATAATCTCTTCAAATATTTTCTCAGTCCCTTTCTGTTTCTCCTCTTCTTCTGGGACCCCTATAATTCGAATGTTGGTGTGTTTAATTTTGTCCCAGAGGTATCTGAGACTGTCCTCAATTCTTTTCATTCTTTTTTCTTTATTCTGCTCTGCAGTAGTTTTTTCCACTATTTTATCTTCCAGGTCATTTATCCGTTCTTCTGCCTCAGTTAATCTGCTGTTGATTCCTTCTAGAGAATTTTTAGTTTCATTTATTGTGTTGTTCATCACTGTTTGTTTGCTGTTTAGTTCTTCTAGATCCTTGTTAAACGTTTCTTGTATTTTCTCCATTTTATTTCCAAGATTTTGGATCATCTTTACTATCATTATTCTGAACTCTTTTTCAGGTAGACTGCCTATTTCCTCTTCATTTGTTTGGTCTGGTGGGTTTTTGCCTTGCTCCTTCATCTGCTGTTTGTTTCTCTGTCTTCTCATTTTGCTTAACATACTGTGTTTGGTGTCTCCTTTTTGCAGGGTGCAAGTTCGTAGTTCCCGTTGTTTTTGGTGTCTGTCCCCAGTGGCTTTGGTTGGTTCAGTGGGTTGTGTAGGCTTCCTGATGGAGGGGACTAGTGCCTGTGTTCTGGTGGATGAGGCTGGATCTTGTCTTTCTGGTGGGCAGTTCCATGTCTGGTGGTGTGTTTTGGGGTGTCTGTGGCCTTATTATGATTTTAGGCAGCCTCTGTGCTAATGGATGGGGTTGTGTTCCTGTCTTGCTAGTTGTTTGGCACGGGGTGTCCAGCACTGTAGCTGCTGGTTGTTGAGTGGACCTGGGTCTTGGCGTTGAGATGGAGATCTCTGGGAAATGTTTGCCGTTTGAACATATTACACAGAGCTGGGAGGTGTCTTGTGGATCAGTGTGCTGAAGTTGGCTCTCCCATCTCAGAGGCACAGCACTGACTCCTGGCTGCAGCACCAAGAGCCTTTCATCCACATGTCTCAGAATAAAAGGAGAAAAAAAAGAAAGAAAGAAGAAGATAAAATAAAATAAAGTAAAATAAAGTTATTAAAATAAAAAATTATTAAAAAACTTTAAAAAGTAATAGAAAAAAGAAGAAAGAAAAGAGCAACCAAACCAAAAAACAAATCCACCAATGATAACAAGTGGTAAAACTATACTAAAAAAAGCCCCAAAAAACCAGAACCCTAGGACAAATGGTAAAAGCAAAAATTACACACAGAAGCATACACATACACACTCACAAAAAGAGGAAAAGGGGAAAAAATCATAAATCTTGCTCTCGAAGCCCACCTCCTCAATTTGGGATGATTCCTTGTCTATTCAGGTATTGCACAGATGCAGGTACATCATGTTTATTGTGGAGCTTTAATCCGCTGCTCCTGAGGCTGCTGGGAGGGATTTCCCTTTCTCTTCTTTGTTCGCAGAGCTCCCGGGGCTCAGCTTTGGATCTGGCCCCGCCTCTGCGTATAGGTCGCCGGAGGGCATGTGTTCTTAGCTCAGACAGGAGGAGGTTAAAGGTTAAAGGAGCCGCTGATTCGGGGGCTTTGGCTCACTCAGGCCGGGGGGGGGGGGGGGGGGGGGGGCACGGAGTGCGGGGCGAGCCTGCGGCTGCAGAGGCCATTGTGACGTTGCACCAGCCTGAGGCGCGCTATCGGGTAAGTTCTCCCTGGATCCCGGGACCGCGGCAGTGGCGGGCTGCACAGGCTCCCCGGGAGGTGTCGATAGTGACCTGTGCTCACACACAGGCTTATTGGTGGCGGCAGCAGCAGCCTTAGCGTCTCATGCTTGTCTCTGGGGTCCACGCTGTTAGCCGCCGCTCGCGCCCCAGCCGTGGCGCACTAACCCGCTGCAGGCTGTGTTCACGTCGCCAACCCCAGTCCTCTCCCTGCGCTCTGACCGAAGCCCGAGCCTCAGCTCCCAGCCCCACCCGCCCCGGCGGGTGAGCAGACAAGGCTCTCGGGCTGGTGAGTGCCGGTCGGCGCCGATCCTCCGTGCGGGAATCTCCCCGCTTTGCCTCCGCACCCCTGTGGCTGCGCTCTCCTCCGCGACTCCGAAGCTTCCCCCCTCCGCCACCCGCAGTCTCCGCCCGCGAAGGGGCTTGTAGTGTGTGGAAACATTTCCTCCTTCACGGCTCCCTCCCACTGGTGCAGGTACCGTCCCTATTCTTTTGTCTCTGTTTTTTCTCTTTTCTTTTTCCCTACCCAGGTACATAGGGAGTTTCTTGCCTTTTGGGAGGGCTGAGGTTTTCTGCCAGCGTTCAGTAGGTGTTGTGAAGGAGTTGTTCCATGTGTAGATGTATTTCTGATGTATCTGTGGGGAGGAAGGTGATCTCCGCGTCTTACCCCTCTGCCATCTTGAAGCTCCTCCTCCTGAAATTTTAATATTCATAAAATATGCCTTCTAAAATCCCAGGCTTTTAATTCCTTCATCTTTCGGCCAATGGTTGTGTTGTTCCCTGTGCTTCCTCAGCCTTTCCTTCCCATGGTCGTAATATAGTGTAAACTTTTGTAAGTGCAAACTTCGTCTCCTGTATAATCTCAGCTTAAAATGTTGTAGACTGTGAGCAACAGTTCATTTTTCCAGTTTCATTTGTTTGACTGTAACGATTTTTCATTATCTTCTGCATCTGTACTCTATTGATCGTACCAGTTTCCCATGGTCCCTCATTGCTGTCTACTGTCCTCACCTCGGTCATCACTGCACTTAAATGCCCCAGGTGATCCTTATATGATCACTTTCTCACCTACGCCATCAGCCCTGTTTCTTGCTTCTGCTTTAATGGCAACCTTACTTCCATCCAAATGCCTCTCTCCTCTATGTGCATCTGTACGTGACTGGGGATAAATTTACTGCCATGCTTGAATCATGACCACTAAGCGCTACGGGCAGGTGGTTCATTTCCCTGATACTTTCGTTCTCCTGCATGCATAAATCATTGTTTCCTCTGTATATCCTTTCTTCTGTGTATCCATCCTGGTGTGTCATGATCCTCTCCACCAACCAGTTAAATTCTCTGCCCTCACAAACAGAAAGAAACAGTGCTTGTTTTCCCCTCACTCCTTTCTCATCATTTTTTTCCCTTCTGTCAAAGCAAAAGTTGCTCCAGACAAAGTTGAACAGGGAAGGAAAACCTTGCTCAAGACTCTTGCAATAGAGGAGAGAGACCAGAAATCAGTCTGAGCTCAACTCCAAGCGAAAGGTGGAAGGTTTTTCTTCTGTTTACAGAAATGTTTTTTGACAGACAGAAAGCTGTGTATGATTAGTATATGCACCTTGATGAGTTTAGAGAGAAGTATATACCTACTATAGACTGAATGCATGTGTCCGCACAAAAATTCATATGTTGAAACATAATCCCCACTGTTACAGTGTTTAAAAGTGGGGCCTTTGTGATTAGGTCATGAGGGTGGAGCCCTCATGAATGGGGTTAGTGCCCTTATAACAAAATCCTCACAGAGCTCCCTCATCCCTTCTGCCGTGTGAGGACGGTGAACGAGGAAGCGGGTCCTCGCCAGGCACGGGATCTGCTGGTGCCTTCTTCTTCGACTTCAGAGCTTCCAGAATTGTGAGAAATAAATGTTGTTTAAGCCACTCAGTCTGTGGCACTTTGTTACAGAAGCCCAAACTGACTAACAGAACACCCATGAGCCATCACCACAATCTGTGCCATAAACCTGTCCATCACCTCCAAAAGTTTCCTCTTGCTCTCTTAATTATGATGATGATTAGGGTTATTATTGTTTTGTAAGAGAGGTTTTTAAGAGCTGGTGTTGGGAGGTCATAGGTCATCTGTATTTTCTTACTGGCTTTCTCCAAGGAAAAAGTAAACTTTCTTTGTGGCAGGGCATAGTTTTGAAAATTGCGGCAGGTGGGCACTGAGGTTAGCTTTTTGCTTTCCCACAGAGACCAGGGGTTGGGGGCGTTACCTTCCTTGAGGATTGAATTTCAAATGGATGGCTCTCACATCCTTGAGAAATATATTACTCAAGGTTGTAAAACTATAAAGAGTATTTTTGAAAAATTTATATACATCTCAAAGGAGCAGAGGGTAGGTAAAGAATTTATAATTACAAGTTTTCTAAAGTAAATGTAAGAAAAGGGAGGTTGGGTCATAGAAACCTGTCTGCAGATAACTCACCTTGAGGGGCGGGTTAAGGCCGTCTTACTCAGTTCTTTATGGAGGGATTCACTTCAGCATACAAACACATTCCTATTTCTATCATCTTCAAAACAAAAGCAAAACAAAAATAAAACAGAATAATGGTCTCTGTCCAGGTTTTACATCTTTCTCTATCTCCTATGCCATTTCTCTCCTTGCCTTAGAGCAGACTACTTGGAAACTTGGTGTATTCTTTTGAGGTCCAGTTCCTCTCCTCTTATTCTCTCTTGAATCGAAATGAGTATCTCATTCTTCTCCTTTAGTTAAATTGATCTTTTAAGATCAGCAAAAAAAAAAAAAGATCATCAATATAAGATAACCATAGAACTTATTATTTAAATCCTGACAATCTTAATATATGAGGGATATTAAAGTAATGACTTAGCTTTCATAGAAGTTCTACAAATACAAACCAGATCTATTTCAGCAAATTCGTGTATATAGTCACCCTAAAAATTATTCCCCACGTGACTAAATCCTGTAGACAATTGTTAACCCTCATCTTCATTGTCCTGATAGCAGAGTTCAAGCCTTTTCTTTTTTCTTGAAGCAGGTTTTTGACTTGCATTCTGAGATACTTTGTCTGGGACACAGGCCTTCTTCTCTGGACAGACCCATCTTCCTTGGTCTCCTTTGCTGTTTCTCCTTATCCCCTTATATTCTAAAGTGACACTGACCACAAAAAATGTCTGCAGTGATGAAAGAGTTCATATTCTGTGCTGTCCTAAGTGGTAGCTACTAGCCACACGTGACTAAGTGAGCAGTTGAGATTTCACCATGTGACTGAGGAATTGAATTTCTAATTTTATCTAATTTTCCTTAATTTACATTTAAAGAGCCACCTGCGTGGGAACTGGCACAGTGGGCAGTGAGATGCTGAGTAATGGGGCTCCAGGGCAGTCCCTGGCAACTCCTCTTCTCTCTTCACTCCTAGGTTTCCCTCTCAGGTCTTGAAACATCATCTGAACATTTTCTATCACCACCATCCTGTTAAACATCAGCCTTAATTTTCCAGATTTATGTAAGTGATATCTCCTCTTTGAAGTCCAATAAAAATCTCAGACTTGATGCTTCCAAAATTGTGCCCCTTATCCCCTTCCCTAACTTACCCCCCTCTCATCCATTCTCGTTAATAAACTAGTAGTGCAGGGGAAAGGCGTTAGGGTCATCTTGGACTTCTGTTTCTCTTACAGCTGCATCCAGTCTGTTGGAGAATCCAGTGGACTTATTTTCTTTTTTACCTCCTTACTCTATGTCCTGCTGCAACCCTAGTCTAAGCCACAATCAACTCTTGCCTTCCACCACCACCCCAGTTTCCTGATAGAACCCTCCTCCTCTGCTCTTAGTTCCATCAGACCATCCCCCACACAGCAGCCAGAATGTTCTTTTTGTAACACGTGTCAGACACTGTCACTCCTCTGCTCAAATCCCCCTTGTGGCTTCTTTCCTGATCAGCGTAAAGGGATATTCTTTACGGTGGCTGGAGCCACTGGACCACATCTCTGATGGCTCTTCTTCAGCCACGGCAAGCACCTTGCTGTGTCTGGGAGGTATCCCCAGATCCCCACGGCAGGGTCTCCGTTGGTTGCTTCTCTGCCTGGAATTCTTCCACCAAGGTAGCTGCCGAGATTGTCCCACTGTCTGTGTCTTTGCTCTTATCTCAGTTTCAGTGGCACTTTTCCTGACCATCCTAGCTTAAAGCTGCAGACTGTCCCCCCACCCTCTCTGCTTTGTTTTTATCTAACTTAGTAGTACTTTTATGTAGGTTTATGTTTATGGTCTGTCTCTCCCATTTGAACATTAGCACCATGAGAGCAGGATCTTGGTCTGTTTTATTTATTCATATATCATATCTCTTGCACATTATTGAATGAATCAATGACTTATCTTTACCCTGGAGGGACATGGGTGTTCCTGAATACATTGAATTAAATGAAAGTTCGTTTTCTAAGCTATTTATCAACTTTGCCTACATTTAGGTGCTCAGTGAATATTGTTGGTTTCATGTCATGGGCTGATGTAACAAACAAACAAAAAGATATCCTGTTAATAAAAGGCTTTCTGAAACAACATTTCATCTCATTCACCAAAGAGGCAGGTGGATTGGGGCAGCAGAAAGGCCCCTGGCACAAGGACCAGAGATTTGTGCTCTAACCCGGTTCTCATTCTCACCACTTTGCTTTACAAGGGATAATTTATTGAACATCCTCGGGCTCAGCTTCATCAGCTACAAAGTGGGGATGATGATTTTTACCCAGAATAACTCATTAAAGTGTTGCCAAGAGCAAATGAAAGAATGTAGTAAAGAATTACTCTCCTTTCACTGTACCTTTCCTCACATCTTTGTTTTACTTACCCTAGAGAAACTCAAATCCAAAAGAGTTGTGACTTTTACCTATGAAGCAATTCTTTTAATTTTCACCAGTTTTATTATTCCTTTGGAAAGTAAATGCATTAAATTGTGAGTATCTAAATTTCAAGAATCTATATTGGGAAGAGTTTCAAGGAAGACAATGTTAGGAAAATCATATAAAAATGAGAATTGCTTTGATAAGAATGACAGTAAATGCGGAGAGTGGATATGCCTTTGGAGGGTTATGTGTTACATGTTATGGTTTCGGTCGAAGCCCTTTGACTTTGCTGGTGGTGTTTGTTATCATTGTTGTTTGTAGCTGTTCTATACTGGAATTATGCAATTTGTATAAGAGATGCCCCAGTTATGTGGTGGGAGAACCTGAGGTTGGCATAGTAATATCTGTGTCTGAACTCTAGCTCTGCCACTCACCAACCATCTCAGGATCCCAGTTCTTCACATATTAAAGATGAGGTCAGAGACTCCTTTACAGAGATGTAGTGAGGATAAAATTATGTAGGTGACATTGGAGCCATGCTGCCTGGGTAAGACCCTGAATGGCCACTTACTTTGGGTGGGACACATAGACTCTCTGCTCCTCCATCAATAGTACCCCAAAAAGAAGTTTGTTATGGGAACGATGTAAGCTGGTGGATAGAAAGTGCTCAGAGCAGCGCCTGGCACACAGTGAGCATGGTGCAACTATTACCTATATTATGAGTAACACTTTTAGATCAGTGTAGATGTTGTACATGTCGATCTTAAACTAATCCACTCAAAATCTTAAGAACTCCATGTAAACTATCATTTACTTGAGGGTTTTAGTAAGAGAGCTAGCAAGGTTCTCAGTCGCATAGATTTTATTTCAGTACTTTAATCACAGATCTGACATTCTCTAGCTTACTATGTGCTTGGCATGGTCCCGTTTGAAACACGGGTTTCCGATAGCCTTAAGCTAATCACGGTAGCAGTGGGGTTTTCTGATTCTGGATGAGTAAGTTCTACATTTCAAGCAGTGAGAATTGACGGTCAGCAGATGATAGAATAGTTGTCCCTGCTATATTCATTTTCTTACGTGCAAAGCAAATGGAAAGCCACAGTTGACACAGCTTTTGCGCTGTCACAAGAGCAAAATGTAGGGAAGCAAAGTTTTTAATGTGTCAGCATTTGCATGTTCCAGTAAGCCCAGCATGTGGCCGTCGCTGACAGCTTCCGTGTGTTCATGGCTATGAGTACATTCGGGCAGAGGGCATCTGATGGGCAGCACGACAAGCTACCTGACCTTCAGCTGATTTGGTCATTGTTGGCTGGTTCCGATTTACATAATGCCATCACCTATCGGCTGCATGGAAAGGGTTGATTTTAAAATACGCAGACATCCTGCAGCTGCAACTCATCCTTCAGCTTATTTCCAAATACTATTTTTTTAAATGCTTTGAGGCAGAGTCCACCCAGTCTTTTTATTCTTTTTATAAATTTATTTTATTTATTTATTTATGACTGCGATGGGTCTTCGTTGCGGTGCGCGGGCTTCTCATTGCGGTGGTTTCTCTTGTTGCGGAGCACGGGCTGTAGAGCGCAGGCTCAGTAGTTGTGGTGCATGGACTTAGTTGCTCCGCGGCACGTGGGATCTTCCCGGACCAGGGGTGGAACCCGTGTCCCCCGCATTGACAGGTGGATTCTTAACCACTGCGCCACCAGGGAAGTCCCAGTCTTTTTATTCTTGTTTGTCCTTCTCAGCGGCATCAACATCCGTTCTTTACTGTAATTAAAGAGACAAAGCTAGTTCTGGAGATAATACTAAATAATTTCCAACTTCTCTTTTTACTTCTCTTCCTTCACTAACTCCCAATCACATCCCTTCTTCTAATATCAAGACTTTCCTGGGACCCTTTTCAGACGACAGTGGGAGGCACATCCTCTAATGAAAACATGATGGGTCAGGGCCGGATTGCCTGGACCCCGTAGATTCTGACCCTGCCTCTGCCACCTGCAGCCAGTTAGTGGCTTTGGGGAATTACAATTGATCTGAATGTTTTCTGTAAAATAAATAAACCATCATCACCTTCTTAATTTCTATAAAGGATTAATTGGAATAGTTAACGTGAAAGTGCTGTACAACTACTAGCTATTGTCATCAGCGTTCATTTGCAATTGGTAATAGCCCCGGATATTTCCTCTAAGTAAAAGGGTTTTCATTTAAGTGGCATCAAGTCTTGAGGCTGAAGGGATGAGGCAATAAAACTGGGGAGTGCGGGCTATAAATATCAGAGGGTAGAAACACTGAGGTTTCCCTGGCACCTGTTACGTCCTGCAGATACAGGGAAAAAGAAATAGCCTTCTGTAGAGCTCATTTGTAATTCCCAGAAATGAAGAGAGTCAAGAAGACTCAGCTCAGGGACACAGGAGAATCCATCCTGGCCACTCGGGCTTTTATTGTCCTGTCAGATAATCGTGCTCTGGACTCTTTGTACTTGGCATTTTCTGTCTCATCAGTGTGTCCTCATTTAAACAGAATCCCAGGTCTGCACCTTCTGGAATGAAGAAAGAGAGCCAGCATGTTGCTTGTGTGCTTTTCTACACTTTATCACTCTTGCACGATATTTGTGTTCAGTCCAAAAGGCATGAAACACCGTGTCAGAGCACCCGCAGAATTAATTTGAATGATTTTTCAGGGTGTTTTTTTTATCATTGCTGTTTTTAGCCCTTTGTGACATAAATGAATCCCTATTATGCTGTGATGTATGCCTTTGAGCCAGGATTTCAGTACAGTAGAAGAAATTATAGACTCCTACCAGGCCCATTCAAGTAGTTTGATGCAGTTGGTAGGGACATGCACATTTGTGTCTCCAGCTTCAGGAAAGTTCCATAATAACCAGAGACAGGCCTGCCTCCCTGAGCCACAGGGCAACTGTGCCGGAGGCTGAGCCCTGCCCCCTGAGCTCCCCTCCCCACTCCATCCAAGGAGGAAGTATTCTGTCTCTCCAAAAATGTTGATCTCTTAGAAAAGAACAGCCCCGCAATCTTCCAGGAGTTATATTGTTTTCCAGATGTCCACTTGATATTTAAGTTAAAGCATGTACACCCGCTCCTTCGCTGTGTAAATCAAGTGTGGGTCTGGGCAGTGGTGACAGTGCTCTTTTCCCTAATGTTAGCGGTGATCCCTGAACTCGAACTCAATGCTGAGGGATTAAAAATAGGTATTGTTGCTCAATTATAAAATATCACTTTTTGGAAGCCTTCATGTAACCTGTTTAGAGCAACTCCTCTGTCTAAGGACCGCATTGTCTTTGAAAAGCCTATGACCTGTGTTTCCCCGCTACTTGTATCCAGTGGACTACAAGGTACCCAGCAGGCATACGTGATGTCAGCAAAGCCTACAGGTTATCAGAAAGTCCCATAGAAGCAGGAAGGAGGTGACATTCACTTAAGAAATCCTTTTCCTCTGAGTTATGTGAGAGTTATAGGAGATACTGGACAGTGGTTCTTATTTGTCCTGCTGTGAACCGGATACACATATACCAGAGTACTATGTGTAGAAATATTACATAATACTCTCAGGCTTCATTAAATTGTCTTTTGTGATTATGCTTGATTCTTGCACTTAAAGGAAAAAGAAAATTATTAAAAGTAGGGCCTGTAAAATTTGTATGTAATCTATACTTTAAAAAGTATAGACGGGCTTCCCTGGTGGCACAGTGGTTGAGAGTCCGCCTGCCGATGCAGGGGACACAGGTTCGTGCCCCGGTCTGGGAAGATTCTACATGCCGCGGAGTGGCTGGGCCCTTGAGCCATGGCCGCTGAGCCTGCACGTCTGGAGCCTGTGCTCCGCAATGGGAGAGGCCACAGCAGTGAGAGGCCCGCCTACCGCAAAAAAAAAAAAAAAAAAAAGTATAGACACTTTATATGAAAAATAATTAAGGATGCCTTTACTTCTTATTCCTATTCTTTGTCTTCCTCTTTCGCTCCCTGTACTTTTCCCTCCCTTTCCTTCTCCCCATCTCCTCCTTCCTTTCCTCTCTTTTTACCCTCTCTTTCTCTCTTCTCTCCTAAACAATTCAGTCAGAAAGCATTAGATAGGACAGAGGAAGACACGCGTCCACCTGGAATGAAAGACACATGGAGATCTTAGGGGTTGATGGAGCAGTGTCTGTAATCTCAAGGTGGAAAATAAGTAGATAATTAAGTAGGTCTAATGAAAAGAAGTGGCTGAATACTCTGAACCCAAAAGGGGCCCTAATACTAAGGGAGATGTAGAAACTAAATTCACACAAGAGTGATGAGTGCTGTGGAGGAGTGCTCACATTGTTACGGAGGCTTATGTGATAGCACCTTCCGCCAGCCCGGGAGAGTCAGGAAGGCTTCTCCGCAAAGTGAGCCTAGGCTAACAGATAAGGTGGGTCTATCAGCCAGTCGGACAGTGGTTGAATAATATTGTAGGCATAAGAAATACAGGTGCAGGGGCTCTGAGTCTGGAGCACAGTAAACAACGCACTTAAAATGTTGAGGGAAGTGTGTTACAGCCGGATTGAGTGACAAAGACGGCAGCCGGGGATGGGGTTGGAGAGGGTCAGCAGCTAGATCTTGTCGATTAAGAGCTTGCACATTAAGAGAATTGAACTCCACTATAAGGTAATACTGCGAGGCCTGTTATTCTTCCCGAGCCTTTAGTTTAACTGTGCTGCCTCCAGATTTCATATAGTGGAAACTTCCTTCCTCTTTAGACACATTTTTATCTTGGCTGTCATACCCTATGACCACCCCCTCCTCTATAAGAACTTTCATGAACATTCCCCTGGTTTTTCTTTCCCACAGTGCACTGGAAAGATTTCAGCTTGTGAATTTTCACAGCTGCACTTTTCATCTATATATCTATGTGTCAAAAAGGCATCACCCTAGTCAGGTACGCCCTGTTTCCCTTACACCAGCCTACTTCTATTTTATAATACATATCATCTTCCAGCACAGTATATAATTTATTTGTTTAATATGTCTTCTTTTTATTTCACCAAATCAAATGTAAAATCCATAAAGGTGCATAATTTTGTTTCCCCCCCATTACTGTATACTTCTAGAGCCTACACCTGTACCTGGTATACAGTAAGTAGGTACTTAATAAGTAATATTTGAATAAGTAGATGGATGCCAGAGGACTCCTAGTTATAATTCCATCTCAGCCTTTTCTTCAGATCTCTAATTCTACATATCCAACTACCTACTGGCTATTACTGTTCTAGTGATGAAATTCTGCACGTCTGAATTCCATCCCGATACATCCTCCTTCTCTTCCTCTGTGCAGTGTCTCAGTAAACACCACTGCCATCTACACTGCCCGGTTGCTCAGTGTAGAAGTCTGGTAGAGAATCTTGACTCCATCCTCTCTGTCAACATCTGATTGTGTGCTGTTCATTTTGTCTCCCGTACATCTCTCACATCTGTACCCTCATGTTCATTCCAACCCCCACCGCTGTAGTGGAGGACACCTTCATTTCTCTACAGACCAACCACAATAACCACCTAAATAGTCTCAGTCAAGGTGATAGAAAGCTCTTTCATCAGCAGTCTCACATCCCACGCCACCTGAAGCACTTTTGGAAAAATGCAAAGCTGAATAGGCCACTCCAGTGTCTGTGCCCTCCTCTTCATCTTTTAAGGGCTGCAGTACGGACAGCACTGTCGCACGGGATGGTGGGTGGACGCAGAGTAGGTAAAGAAACGGTCAGTAAGCATAAACGACGTTTCTAGAACTTTTGCAGAAAGGGGGTAGTGAAATTAGGTGACAGACACACAAGGAGATGGGTTCAAGCCAGATGCATCTTCAGAAGTTTGGGAGGGTGATTTGTGCACTGTTGATGATGTCCAGGACACTGCTGAGGACCCGAGTAGGATGAGGACTTAAACCACTCGTTGGGATTAGCATCATGGAGTTCATGTTGTTTCTCAGAAACTCATGTTGGAGTGATGGGATCAGAGGAATATGGGAGTGGTTTGAAGAGTAGGTGATTAGGAATATAAAGCAAAATATTTAAAACTTAAGAAACTTGGATATAAGAAGAAGGTGCTGTATACTATGGTATCTGGAATTGGACATTGGCCCAAAGGAAAATTTGTGCATATGTCTGTATGTTTGAAAAAGACACAGATCATGGGGTTTATGATGAGCTGTAAGTATGCATGTAACTATAGAAGGCATAATTGCTTATGTAAGATTTTTTTTTTTCAGAGATCAGAAGGAAATAATAAATAACAGTAGATAGTAAATAGAGAGCTCTAAATAAGAGAGGTGAAACCTGCTTTTGGTGTCAGGAGAAAAAAGAATGAATGCAGCCAAAGGTGAAGAGATGGATGATAGATAGATAGGTAGATAGATAGGCAGGCAGACAGACATTATTGATTAGTTGGGAGAGAAAGTTGGCTTCCATTGTTTTCACTGTAGTGGTGGATAAGATCATCAATGAGGAATGAGAAGAGAAACATTAGAGCTTTTGACCAGAGGAATACATAGTTTGCAAGAGTTGTGGGAAATGAAAGAAGAAATTGATCAGAAGACTAGATAAAATGACACATAGTCGGATGCCTGTTGAAGACTCGTTACATATACCTACAGTTAGTATTTTACTGGTGTTATTTTAGGCAAGAGGCTTACTTCCTCTGACCTTCAGTGTCTTCTCCTGTAAAATGAGAGCATTTGATTATATGATCTCTGTGATCCTTTACATTTCTAAAATTAACTGCAGGATTTGCATTTAAACAAGAGAGACCTGCCACCTCAAAGTAACTCATCTCAATTCATCAAATTCAGGACATTTTTATTTCATTACAGCTTTCAAGAAACTCTTAATCTGACATGAACACTTTGGACAGGGGTCACAGGAGCTACACTTGCGGAGGGCTTATCCCCTCCCACTTGGTCCTGTAATTGACACTTGCTGACAGTAGGGGCGTGTGTAATGGACAGAGCCTTGTAGCGGATACATACCTGTTGAGAAGTGAGGGCCATTGGCAAGCCTGCATTGCTGTAGATTATCGCTGTTATTACCTGCCATGAGCACCTAGAACCAAATATGAAAATTCACTGTGTGCACATGTATACACGAAATCAACTCTAGGTTTTAGTGAGTGGAGTTAAAGACTATACCTGTCTAAGTTGTATGTGACTTTTGCATGTTTGCTCACTCTGGTTTTTTATTTTTATTTTTACTGTTCACATTTTCTTTTAGCCTATTTCTATTTTTTCTTGCTTCTCTCCCCTCCTTTCATTCTGTTTTACAATTATCTAATCATATTTAATTTTGAGTTTTCTTGGGAAGATATGACTCTGCCCTTTTTCCTCCCTTCATGGGTTGACTAGTAGATGTAAATAATTTAACCTGTTTGGAGGTTTTTGCTGAACAACCAAGATATGAGTCATTGAAGGCAAATGCTGTTTAATGCTTGTAATTGCTGCTGTGTGAGACAGTATTTAACCAGGTGCTTCTCCACAAAATGGTGCAGGCACCTTGACGTTAATGGCAGGTCGTCTGCCAATGGGGAGGGTATTGCTTGTTTCAAAGTAAATATAAGTGGTAATCTCCTTGGACAAAGAAAAGCCTGTCTTGGTAAGATACTGACACTACAAAGTTTATGCTGGTGAGGCATGAACTAGAAGGTTCCTGTCTTATCTAGCCTAAGAGACTGGGGTCTGTTTCTCCTTTAACTTTCTGTGGATGGGGGGCATCTGTGGGCGTCTCAGTCCACCTCTCTGAAGTGTTAGAGTCGAAATAGCCTGGCCCAGACGGGGAACATTATGTGAGGCGGGGGAGCACAGAGCTGCCTCTCGCCAGTCAGATAGTAGATATAGTCCTTCCTGGACTCCTGAGACAATAATTCAGTGACTGTGTTTCCAAGACTTAAATCTCAGAACAACTTTTGCAGCGTTTCAGCGGCTTCACAGGAAGATTTGCTGCCGCTGTGTCAGAGTTCAGAGTGTGCAATTTAGAGTAGTTAGAATGGGCAGCGCTGCTAATCAGAGCTTATCACAAGAACACCGCAGCAGCCTTCACAGTGGACGGGCTGTTCGCAGCACCCCTGCAATTCTCGGGATGCCGTAGTGCCTGGGCATATTTTATCCAGCTGTCCAGCTACTCCTCCCACAAGGTAGTGTGACTGTCAGACTGGGAGGAAACAATTCTGTTAGAGGCTATAAAACTATATGAAGAAGTGGTTGTAAATGGTTTGAGTGTGTAAATTATGAATGCTGGTAATGAAATTAAAAATTACAAAAGGAAAGGATGTGGCTCAGTCTTTTCAGGGATGGAGAACCTGAGTATTTTGGGAAGCCTTTCCAGCATTTTGGATTTTTGTGAATTGAATACTTATTATTCTTTGACGGTTGGGTGACACAAATATTGTTTCTCTGTACGGAAGATAATACACAAAAGCAAAATGAATCACACTGCAACATAATTTGTCAGCTTTTAAATATCATGGTGGATTACAAAGCAACCCAGGATGAATAGGACAGCAGATTACACTCTGAGTTACTGGTTTTATGGTAGCTAGGAGACTGTTTTAAAGGACTTTATAAAACCCCTGAAGTACTTGGTCCATAAAGAACTTTCTTTGGCCAAAACTCAGTTATATTTTGGATAGCCTGCATATGTTAACATAATTATAAATGTTTGTACCAAAATATACCATGGATTTCAGAATCAGGACACTTAGATTATAATCAAAATGCTAATATCAACCAGCTGAGTGACCTTGAACAAAATATTTCACCTCCATAGAATCTAAATTAACAGGGCTTTAAAATGAGAGAGTGGACCATTCACCTAAAAATCTCACTGTTCTGTTTCTATGCCTGTTCTATTACTGTGTAGCTCATTGATAAAGAGACAAGATATTATATATATATATTTTTTACCTAAAGTACATTACAGAATATTTGAGTGAGTTTAAGGTACAGATACTTGAAATATATAATGAGCCAAAGCTTACCGCTTTATTAAAGTACACTTTTAAAGTTGTATATGTGGCTCATAGTATATCTGTATGCTTCATTATTATAACACGTGCTCTCATGTGGGAGTTAAAATTACATTTACTGAGGAGTCATGCTGATATTGATAAAACCTAGCATTTCTTGAGTTCTTACAATATGCTCATGATTTCACATGTATGATCTCAATTTAATCTTTAAAATAACTGTATATTGTGGATATATTATTATACTCAGAGACTTAGAAAGAATACATATTCACAAATATTAAAACATTATTAAGTAAATAAAAACAAATTTAAAGACTCATTCTAGAGTCAGAATGCCTCAACAGTTGTTTCATGGTACCTAATTCTGATCTATTTGTTTTATAACCTAGGTAGGGTTATAGAAGCTGACAGTACCAATATAAATGCTTCAAAATAGGGAATATATTATACATATAGGAAAATGTGGTTTGAGTTTAATACCTTTATAAACTCATACAATTGAATTTATTTATATCTTTAGAAAAAAAAATTTGGCTAAGGTACTGAATCCTGAAATTTATCCTGGAAAACATGAGCACCTTCTTAAGTCTCCATTATGCATTGCATTGCATAAAATAGAAAATGATAGTTCTCATAGTAGATATTGAGTCCAATTCTGAGTCATGTACCGTGGACTCGCCAGCAGTTTCCTAGATGGGATGAGAAGTGAGTTGACCCACGACGGAGGAGCAGGCGTGAGGGGCCGCGTCTCACTGGTGGGGCAGAGGGAATAGCATGTGAGGAGACACAGATTAGCCCAAGCAGCAGTGGCAGTGATGGCAAGTGGCGGAGGGAATCAGAGGTGTTCATGCAACAACCCTCAGAAAGGAGGGGAAGAAGGAAGGGGGAAGTGGGGAGCTCTCCCAGGTGCTGATAGTAACAGCGTTGGTGGAAAGAGAACAGAACTGACGTGTATGGGGGCAGACAGTTCCACTTCTCTCATAATATTTAGCTTCTATTCAGAAGCTTACACAGTGTTGTGGGAAGTACTGAGACTGAGAGCTTGTCTCTCCAAACCCCAAGTTTAGCCCAGGGTTTTTACATACCTTGGTTACTGCTCCAGTAGCTCTTTTAGGTCCCTTTAAATAGATTAATGTATTTTTAAAGAACTAACAATAGTCTATTCATGCAGAATTCAGTATGCTGCAATGGAAAACAGATTTGAATCCTGGGGGTTGGTTCTAGCTGACCTCAGGGTTACAAAAATGAATAGGTCATTATGAACGCCTCAAGTGTTCTAAAGTGTGAATCATTAGGAAAGTTAGGCTGATTAATATTTTTCTACTATTTGAAAATGCATTCATAATACTGTGTTTACATTGTATTATGACATGTATATAATAGGCAAGTTCTGGAAAGAACTATGAGTAAAGATTCGAGAAGATTCCCAAACTCCTTTCTACTGTTTATAACTCTGATAATTGGGGAGGCATTGCATTATATTATGATTTTATTTTAATTGTTTTACATTCAACCTTCTCTTCTACAGTATGAGAACAAAACCAAAATAGCATGATAGAGTTGCTAAGGTTGTTATGAAGGTTAAATGATATAAGTAATAAAAAAAGTCTTCTTAAAGAATAGCATTTGGTCACCACTCTATAAAACTTAGTAGTGTTTTCTTCTATCCTGTGTCAGTCCCATTTTTTTTGTAGGGTGGCTTTGGTTAACTTTTGGTTGAGAATTAATATGGTCAGGTTCGTCTATTACAAATGGAGTTTTATGTTAAAAGTCATATTTTTTGATCAAGAGAAGATTATAAAGTCTAGAAAAATTTAATCACACTTGACAGTCATGGTGTAACGTTTAAGGTTACTAAGCTTAAAGGGTCTTAGCTTAATTAGAGAATTGAGTTAGGAATTATTTGGGATTTTGTGGAATACAATTAGATGTCAATGTCAGTAGGGAGGTGGCAGCCTACGAAGGCTGATTTTGCCCCTTTTATTTGTATGAGAAGATTTGACTAGTGCTCATGTTGTTTAAGGGAGAGATTTTTTTTTTATACTGTCGGTAACTGTCACACTTTGTGCAAACTGGAACCAGTTCTTTGAGTTACATGACAGCTAAAGCAAAAATTAATCAACAGGTGAAGAAATTGGAGGTGGTAGAAGATGTGAATGTCTTAAGGATTTCTTTATACTTTTTAAACTGTTTTTCCATTTGTTAAATTACCTTCAAATCATGTGCCTGCATGTTTTTAGTGTATTTTACTAAATTAACCTATTAATTTCCTAAGCTAGATATTACAATAAATAATAAATTCCAAAATGAAACATTGATTTTCTAATTATATGTCATCCAGTTAGCTAGTCTCCAATTTGAAACAGTGCATGGTTGCTAAATTGTTTCTCTGCCTCAGCAAATACTAGGGACCCATAAAAGGCGTGATATTCTGTGATTCGTCATTAATGGTTCAACTTTCCTCTTGGAAGTTGTAGCCAAATCTACTCATTAGCTCTCAAATCTACTCAGGGAGTCAAGAACCTGACAGAATGGGAGTAAGTCGTGTGCATGGAAGAAAAGCCAGTTTTATCTGGTAGGACCTCCTTGTCTGAGATGCCTTCCCTATGACTACATTATTCTGGCTTTTCCATCTTGGTCAGTGCAAGGGACCTCATGCAAGGTCCCCGCTCTGTCAGCTGTTTGCAGTTCACGGTGGTTCGGGAAGTGAACGGACTTTGGGGTTGGGTCTGGATCTTAATCCCAGCTCTGCTCACTTGTTGTGTGTATGCATCTGACCCTCATATGTAAGGAGAGCATAATAATACCTAATTATAGCATACTTGCAATAAAACTATATGTAAATAAGGTAATATATGCAAAGTGACAAATCATAAGGCATCCAGGAAATGAGGGGGTGAGATAACACATACTTTAGCACCTATTACACCTTTTTGCCCTTTAGAATTCTCGATTATATTCAAGGTGTGCTCTAAAAGTTACTATAGGAAGTAAACAAAAGTGAAAGCTTATTTTCTGCCATGTTAGGTATGTACATAAATATGAAAATAATGTTCTAAGCTACCTGAGAAGAATTAGAAATATAACATGAAACTTTTTTGGACGGAAAAATCACAGTGAGGAATCGCGGATAATTTCCTAAATGAGGCAGCATTGGATTGGAGCTGTGGAGGATTTGTAAGTTGTTGAAAACAGAAAGGGTTTCACCTGATGTCAGACAATATAATTACGCAGGCTGAAATAGGGGAGGGGAGTTACATGGGGTGCGTGTGAACATAATGGGAAAGGAAGGCAGAGACAGTAGGAGCAGTGATTAGGGAAGTAACACAGATGACAGCTCTTCCTGTATGGAGTTTTAGAGTTTAATAAAATCCCAGTTAAGAGATTAAGAGAGAGACATTAAGAGAGAGACAGAGAGAGAGTAAGGACACACACTGATTCTAAAATTTACATGGTTGCTTGACGTTCTGATAACACACACGACACTAAGATCATGCTGAGAGGTCTAGCCTTACCATATATCAGGACCTATAATAAAATGTATTTTTTATAACAGTGTGATTTTGTTGCAGGAATAGAAAAATAGGCCATTGAAACCAATAGATAGCCCTGAAATAGACCACACACATATGTAACCTGTATGGACAAAGGTGTGTTTTGCTCACCAGTGAAGAGAGAAAAGGTTATTCAGTATTATACCACCTCAAGTATTTATCCGATTGGGAGAGGAGTGACAGAAATCGGGTCTCTACTACACAATGTATGCAGGAGTTATTGTGAGGTCCACTGAAGTAGGATACTTTTTAAAAGTCTTATAAGTCAGTGAGAAAAGGTCAACAATCCAATAGAAAAAAACTGGGCAGAAAACTCAAAGAAAACTTATATGACACAATATTGTACATCAACTATATTTCAGTTGAAAAATAAATGAACAATAAATAATTTAATCTTGAAAAAAATCATATGAAAGGATTTGCAACCTAACTAGTTCTCTAGGGAATTGCAAATTAAAGCTGCAATAAAAAATGTTTTATACATACTAATTTGTGGAAATTTAAAAGTTGGACAATATCAAGTGTTGGCAAAGAAGTAGTTCTTGGAATTGTTAAGTACTTCCGGTGGTTTAAGAAAAAATGGTGGGTCTTCCCTGGTGGCGCAGTGGTTGAGAGTCCGCCTGCCGATGCAGGGGACACGGGTTCGTGCCCCGGTCCGGGAAGATCCCACATGCCGCGGAGTGGCTAGGCCCGTGTGCCATGGTCGCTGAGTCTGCGCGTCCGGAGCCTGTGCTCCGCAACGGGAGAGGCCACAACAGTGAGAGGCCTGTGTACCGCAAAAAAAAAAACAAAAACAAAAAAAAAAAGAAAATGGTATAGTTACTTTGGGAAAGAATCTGTCATTGTCTGGTAACACTGAAGATGCTGTAACTCACTGTCCTAGCAGTATACCTTAAAGAGACATGCTTCAGAAGACCTGTGAAGTGAATCTGTGGCTGCAGAATGTGTAACACTGAAATGGTACAAACAATACGGACGTTCGTCGGCGGTATAAAGGATTCATGAAGTATAGTATATATGATGCAGTTGAAAAAAATGCAGCAGGGAAAATGTCCTGTAGGCAGTAACATGGAGGAAAATCTGGAATATAAAATTGAGTGAAGAAAAATCAAGTTTCAGAAGAATACGTGTAGTATGAATCTCTTTATGAAAAGGTAAAAACACATGACAGAATAAGCCATAGAAATATGAATATTAGACTAAAAAGTAAGGAACGAGCAAACTGAGAATAGAGATTTCCTCCGGTAAGCGAGAAAGGAGGATGGAGCTAGGGTTATTTGCTTTAAAGGCATGTTCTATACCCTTAGCAGAAGAAGGTTGATTGTATCAGCCAGTTTCCCAATAGGAAACAGATCTCTTGGCAGCTGGGAAAACTCGGAGCCTTTATTCCTGAATGATGTTTAGAATAGCATGGGCGTAAAGAAGCCATGAGACCTAGTGCAGGCAGCTAGTCTATGAGTAGCTAAGCTGTGATCATCCCTGGGCAGACCAGGAGGAGACAGGGAGAACAGAGCAGTAGCTGGAGTCTGGAAGGAGAGGTGCAGAAAGGAGGCTGCCCTGAGAGGCGTGGCTGCTTTCAGTCAAGGGCCACAGGCAACGTCTCATGGGAGGGGCCAGCAGGATAGGCGACCTGCCCCAAATGCTCTCCATCTCTGACCTTTGCATGGGGCTTCCACTTGGCGGGACGCCGCTGGAAGCCAAGAGGGCGGAAGGACCCGCTCACGGATTCTCAGGGCAGAAAGTAGGACTGGGGGAGAGGACCACGTGCGGGGCAAACAGGAGGGGTATGGCGCCGTTAAACATATCCGTGTGTCTACATTCAAAAAGCAGTAGATTATCTAAAGTAATTTTACTCTGCAAAGGAAAGGAGAGAGAAGGGCTGGGTGAGCATCTGAATACTAAGAAGGCGAACCAAGTGAATAAAGAGCCTGGAGAAATGAGAACAAGGCGGGCGGGGGAGGTCGCAGAGGAAGAAGATGAATACGGAGGGTGTTTTCTGAAGAGCTAATTACAGCCATTTAGCTCCACGTTCCCTTGGTCGTTTCCATTAAGGCTTCTCACTTTTTAAGAACTCTCCTTCTCTTGTGGTAATTTTCCCGTCAAACTATTTTCTCTGAACAGAGTAATTCCTCCTGCAAATATACCTCATGGATTTTGACATGCTGACCCGTTTAGGTCTTGCTGCTCCATGAACGACATCAGAAACAAGGTTAACTTTCTCTTTCTATGTAGCAGCAGCCTGTGGTCATTTGACTCTGAACAGCTGGCTAGCCGGTTTTTGTAGAAGTGTTGAACGTATTCCAGGTTTACTGTCTTATACGCCAGCAGGTCCATTTGAAGTCTGATTCCTTGACAGTACTCACTTCTGGGTTTAGAGTATCCACCTGTATTTAACATGTCCATGGTGATTTCATTTTTGATTAGGAGGAGACAAGGAAGGAGTCTTCTTTACTTTTCAATTTCAAATATATCCAGATTAGTAGACTTATGAGGCTAAAATTTGTTAACGCTGAAAATTTATCATTTGCTATGTGACATTGTAATATGAATGAGTGCAGCTGTTTTGCTTGCACACGTATAAAGTTGTATGATTTTAAGGATGTTTTACATTCAGTAGTTAATTATGATCACAGTTCCCAACGTGAAACAGTGGGCAAGGGCGTGTGAGTTGCCATTACTACTTCACTGGCTGATGTGGATGTAAGTGGAAGTTTTCTTTATCACTTCAAGGAAAGCCCAAGGAGGAAAGGTACTGAGAGGCTGGTGTGATTTGGGGGACACTGTCACGTCATCAATTTAGTAGATTCTCCAGAATTTTCAATTGGCAGCTTCCTAGAAACTGCAAACTTACAGAAAATTATGGATGAAGTAAGGAAGAGGAAGGAAAGATGGGGGGAGGGATAAACGTGGAAGAAAAATACAAAGGCACGAAAAAGATCAGTGTTATAAAAAGAAATGAGGATTCAAACAAACTCTAGTTTACATTTCCTGCTCAATCCTGACTGCATCTTCATTTTAGTTCCATAGACATTTTATTAAGTGACAGCTATGTTTCTGGGACAATGCTGAGCACTGTGAATAAAAAGTCTGCAAGTTCCTGTCATTGCAGATGCTACACTGAGTCCACATTTATTAGAAAGGATTTAAATTTAAAATGGCACTTTACCTGAAGAAAAGTGGAGAGAAATTCAGAAGCCTATGTACCAATAAGAAAGAAAACTGATGCTGCGAATTACATGATTATGTAAGAACTTTGGTTTCCATCTCAATTTGTATACGTCTCACAGAACTATCATGTATTTTGTTATATATCTCTGATGTGCTTTAGCAAAAAGAAAACATAAGTGGCATAAACACTTTTAACACTTGTTTTCATATTCGTAGTCCAACTCCAATTATCCTTCAACTGAGTCTTCTTCAATTGAGGGTCATCTCCTTCTTTTTTCACTCTGTACCATCCTTTGCTATACTCAGAGCAGCCATGGTGATGTAGTATTTCCTAGGATTTTGCTCTTTCATCGACTCTGAGATTCCTCATGAGTAGTAGATGCCTGCTTTGACTTCCTTTTTTCCAGACAGTGTCAGTGGAAGGTGTCTAGGCATCCAGTTTTATATCCCTTCCTAAACTGGATTACAACATGTAGTTTTCCAGTCATAACATGGGAATAGCAAGCAGTTTCATGCATGTGCAGACACTGACAGCTATGTCTCTATTGCTGCCTAGCTGAGCAGTTAGTAGGATGTCTTGAACAATTCAGAGAAACTGATAAAGAAACAAAGGGGGAAAAAAACCCCACATCTTACACATGAGTTAATTTTGTAATTGAACTGACAAATCCAGTCTAAGTGTAAGAATTGCCAGAAAAATCAGATATTTTCTGGCAGTAATACAATCTGACTTTAAAAAAAAGTCATCAAAGACTTACATAGTCCTTATGATGGTTGGACAGTATTATAAAGTCTTTACCTAGATTGACCATATGGCCTAGTTTACAACCATTGTCCTAGTACCCAGCCAAGCTTAGAATTTTATTAGGACTTCTCAATTTTTAATGAAATATGTTATTCATAATTGCATAGGAATAATTTTGGGTGACTGTAATAAGGTTCCATTTTCTATTTCCACCCTCCGAGGTTGGTCATTATTTTAAGCTGGGGCCAAAGGTGGTTATATGGCCCATTCAGCTGCATAAAATGTGTTTACCCAGCACTCTGGAAAGCATTTCATTTAGATCAAAAGATTGTTCTAAATTAATGTTATTTATTTTGGAATCGGTGTTTGCCTGTGCATACACAGAAGAGTATTAGTCACAGCTGCTACTAGGTTGACTCCAGTAGCAGGAGAACTTGACAGTTAAATATTGCCCATTTGTATCAGTTAATTCCTATCATTTTCCTCTTTTTCATTCAATTTACTGAGTAAAATAATGTTTGGGACTTCCCTGCTGGCGCAGTGCTTAAGAATCTGCCTACCAATGCAGGAGACACGGGTTCGAGCCCTGGTTCAGGAAGATCCCACATGCAGCAGAGCAACTAAGCCCATGCGCCACAACTACTGGGCCTGCACTCTAGAGCCTGTGAGCCACAGCTACTGAGCCCGTGTGCCACAACTACTGAAGCCCACGCACCACAACGAAGAGTAGCCCCAGCTTGCTGCAACTAGAGAAAGCCCACACGCAGCAACAAAGACCCAATGCAGCCAAAACTAAATAAATAAATAATTTTAAAAAATAATGCTTTTGAAGTTCATTCTGTTGAATGTAAAAACATTCTAAGTACTGTCATAAATTAAGTTGAAAAGTTTAGCAATGCAAGTGAAAGTATTTGTTTTTGCAGTGATAATAAATATACACATTTTAATGGCACACAGCCTCATGGTAAAAAGTCTATTCTTCCTAAAATAAGATGCTTATGGAACAGAAATGTGTTTGAATCTGTTGTGAGGCATACACAATTCAAACTTTCCCCCAAATACCTGAAGTATAAAAACCTTGAGAGATTGTAAACCTTGGGGCTAAAGATACACCCTAAAATCCTTTTAAGAATAGACAGGCTAATAGTAGATACAGGATGTTTGTTGAATGAGTGAATGTATGATTGGCTATATGGACCCTAAGCCTTACATGAAATAAACCTCTTCCATTTCTGTACTTTTTCCCCAAAGCCCCTCAATGGCTGTCCCTCAGGAACAGTAATTTCTGTAAGGTCTTCTTTTTTGGTTTCCCTGTGTATTTTTTTCACTCCAGGCAATGAGCCATCATAGGATTCCAGGTGGGTGAGAGGACTGCCTTCCTTTTGAAAGTGGAAATTTGACAGGGGAGGTTGCAAGGAAGAACTACAAAGTGAAGACACAGTCTCAGACAGAACAGTGCTAGGAAAGAGAAGGCCTGCACAGGGAGGGTTGGGGACTGACTGCCTTAAGCTCTCCAGTCCACGTACCCAGGAGGGACTGCGTGTTCCTCTGTGTGAACGAGCGCCCCTTCAGTGATTGAGTTCTGAAATGAAACCACATTGAAACTGGTGGGGGCAGAGCAATGTTACCCCAACCAGCCCCGTCAGGTGGCATTATCTTAATACGGTAACTGTATTCCAAGGAATTTTCTTGATCATTTAGGGATTCACCAAGGATTGCTAGTTAGCTTTTAGGTTTGGGAATTTTATTATTCATGGTGCCCTGAAATCGTCCCGTCCTAGAGTTTGATTTGACATAACCAAATTAACAAACCTCAGTGCTAATATGAGAATGTTTTTCCTTAATTGACACTGACAAGAATAACTATCAAATGTAGACTTCTATTCACCAACAGGCATATTCTTTCTCTTTATAGAAGCCTACTAAATAATGTGAATTATAAAAAGGATTGGTGGGTGACCACACATTGACATCAGAGTGGTAGTGAGATGATTTTGTTAGCCAATGTCATCAAACCATATATGCAAATACAGCCCTCTTTAATACAGTAGGGTACACCTGCCACACAGAATTGCTGACACATTCGCCTCTGAGTAGTTCTAGGGACCCACTTGCCAAGTTGGCATCTCTTACTTCCTTTTTGTAGATACCTTGAGACTGCACCCTTCATTAATGCATTATTTCCTAATGCAGACGATATTGCAAATATATATATGAGCTTTTCTAGTAAAAAATCACAATCTGGTTTCCCTAGATTGAATTTAAGTATATATAAAAAACACCTGGGGTAATTTTTATAGATTCCTAATCTCATCCTTTATATTTGATTTTATCTCATTCAGAGAGACAATTTCAGTTTAACCACGGTAATATTGCTTTCTTTAGTTTCACGTACAAGCTACGGGAGACATTTGAAAAAGAGAGAGTCCTGGGCTAAAAAGTATGTAGCATGAATCTAAGAACATAGTCGATGCTGAAAATGTAATGTCCTCGAGTGGGTTAGTTGTGCTGCCTTTTGTCTGTCCCCATGGAGGTTAGCATCGGAAACTTCAACGTGAAGAGTGTAGGTGGTGTTTGACTCTTGGGTCAGTGAGAAAGTGCAGTTGGGGGCCCGAGAGCCTGGTAGACTGGATCCCATTTTCTAGCATAAAGAAGTCCATGTCATTGATCTGTCCTTGGTCAGAATGTATATCCAGTTTTTTATTTGAAGTGTGTTGTGTTAGAAATAATGAGCATTTTGTTTTTGTTTTTGTGATCTCAATAAATTGCTATGGTCTGAATGTTTGTGTCCCCCAAAATTCATATGTTGAAATCTTAGCTCCCAAGGTAATGCGTTAGGAGGTGGTGCCTTTGGGAGGTGGTTAGGTCATGAGGATGAAGCCCTCACTAATGGGGTTAGTGTCCTTATAAAAGAGACACCACAGAGCTCCCAGCCCCCTGTGCTGTGTCAGGACACAAAAGCAAGTCTGCAACCACACAGGAGAACTCTCACCAGGATCTGATCATGCTGGCACCCTGAGCTCGGACTTTCAGCCTCCAAGACATGAGCAATAAATTTCTGCTGGCTGTCAGCTTACCAGTCTGTAGAATTTTGTCACAGCAGTGCAGATGGACAAACACATGTATTCTTTACGTGACACTTTTATAGATGTGAAAATTGTTTTATTTTTATAAGAAAATACACTCAGTATCACCCATGCTGAATGAATATGTTGGATAGCTCCAGATTTTCCCCTGAATGAAAAGAGATTAAAAACAAATAGTTGTACAAAACAAGCAGTACAAAATAAACTCTAGACTTTATAAAACAGTTATCTTCGGAGTGATGAAAACATTCTAAAGTTAGGTTGTGTGAGAGTCACACAACTCTGTAAATCTACTAAAGTAATTGAATTGCACACTAAAAGGAGGTGAGTTTTATGGTACATAAATTACACCGTAAAAAACTGTTATGCATATACACTCACTCGTATACAAGAAATAACAAAACTTTGGAAATCATTTAATCCTAAGAATGGGTAGGTGATACTAGTCCACAGAATCCCCCCCCCCTTTTAACATCTTTATTGGAGTATAATTGCTTTACAATAGTGTGTTATGCTGTATAACAAAGTGAATCAACTATACGTATACATATATCCCCATATCTCCTCCCTCTTGTGTCTCCCTCCCACCCTCCCTATCCCACCCCTCTAGGTGGTCACAAAGCACTGAGCTGATCTCCCTGAGCTTTGTGGCTGCTTCCCACTAGCTAGCTCTTTTACATTTGGTAGTGTATGTATGTCCATGCCACTCTTTCACTTCGTCCCAGCTTACCCTTCCCCCTTGTCGTGTCCTCAAGTCCATTCTCTACGTCTGCGTCTTTATTCCTGTCCTGCTCCTAGGTTCTTCAGAAACTTTTTTTTCTTTTTAGATTCCATATATATGTGTTAGCGTATGGTATTTGTTTTTCTCTTTCTGGCTTACTTTGCTGTGTATGACAGACTCTAGGTCCATCCACCTCACTACAGATAACTCAGTTTTGTTTCTTTTTATGGCTGAATAATATTCCATTGTATATATGTGCCACATCTTTTGTATCCATTCATCTGTCAATGGACACTTAGGTTGCTTCCATGTCCTGACTATTGTAAATAGAGCTGCAGTGAACATTTTGGTACATGACTCTTTTTGAATTATAGTTTTCTCAGGGTATATGCCCAGTAGTGGTATTGCTGGGTCGTATAGTAGTTCTATTTTTAGGTTTTTAAGGAACCTCCATACTGTTCTCCATAGTGGCTGTATCAGTTTACATTCCCACCAACAGTGCAAGAGGGTTCCCTTTTCTCCACACCCTCTCCAGCATTTTTGTTTATAGACTTTTTGATGATGGCCATTCTGACCGGTGTGAGGTGATACCTCATTGTAGTTTTGATTTGCATTTCTTTAATGATTAGTGATGTTGAGCATCCTTTCATGTGTTTGATGGAAGTCTGTATATCTTCTTGGAGAAATGTCTATTTAGGTCTTCTGCCCATTTTTGGGTTGGGTTGTTTGTTTTTTTGATATTGAGCTGCATGAGCTGCTTATATATTTTAGAGATTAATCCTTTGTCAGTTGCTTCATTTGCAAATATTTTCTCCCATTCTGAGGGTTGTATTTTCATCTTGTTAAAGGTTTCCTTTGTTGTACAAAAGCTTTTAAGTTTCATTAGGTCCCATTTGTTTATTTTTGTTTTTATTTCCATTTTTCTAGGAGGTGGGTCAAAAAGGATCTTGTTATGATTTATGTCATAGGGTGTTCTCCCTATGTTTTCCTCTAAGAGTTTTATAGTGTCTGACCTTACATTGAGGTCTTTAATACATTTTGAGTTTATTTTTGTGTATGGTGTTAGGGGGTGTTCTGATTTCATTCTTTTACATGTAGCTGTCCAGTTGTCCCAGCACAGCTTACTGAAGAGGCTGTCTTTTTTCCATTTTATATTCTTGCCTACTTTATCAAAGATAAGATGACCGTATGTGCGTGGTATATCTCTGGGCTTTCTATCCTCTTCCATTGATCGATATTTCTGTTTGTGGCAGTACCATACTGTCTTGATTAGTGTAGTTTTGTAGTATAGTCTGAAGTCAGGGATCCTGTTTCTTCCAGCTCCGTTTTTCTTTCTCAAGATTGCTTTGGCTATTCAGGGTCTTTTGTGTTTCCGTACAAATTGTGAAATTTTTTGTTCTAGTTCTGTGAAAAATGCCATTGGTAGTTTGATACGGATTACATTGAATCTGCAGATTGATTTGGATACTAAAGTCGTTTTCACAATGTTGATTCTTCCAATCCAAAAACATGGTATATCTCTCCATCTGTTTGTATCATCTTTTATTTCTTTCATCAGTGTCTTATAGTTTTCTGCATACAGGTCTTTTGTCTCCTTAGGTAGGTTTTTCCTAGGTATTTTATTCTTTTTGTTGCAGTGGTAATTGGGAGTGTTTCCTTAATATCTCTTTCAGATTTTTCATCATTAGTGTATAGGAATGCAAGAGATTTCTGTGCATTAATTTTGTATCCTGCTACTTTACCACATTCATTGATTAGCTCTAGTAGTTTTCTGGTGGCATCTTTAGGATTCTGTTTGTATAATATCATGTCATCTGCAAACAGTGACAGGTTTACTTCTTCTTTTCTGATTTGGATTCCTTTTATTTCTTATTCTTCTGTGTCTAAAACTTCCAAACTATGTTGAATAATAGTGGTGAGAGTGGGCAACCTTGTCTTGTTCCTGATCAGTTTTTACCATTGAAAACGATATTGGCTGTGGGTTTGTCATATATGGCCTTTATTATGTCGAAGTAAGTTCCCTCTATGCCTACTTTCTGCAGGGTTTTTATCATAAATGGGTATTGAATTTTGTCGAAAGTTTCTTCTGCATCTGTTGAGACGATCATATGGTTTTTCTCCTTCAATTTGTTAATATGGTTTATCACATTGATTGATTCGCGTATATGAAGAACCCTTGCGTTCCTGGGATAAACCCCACTTGATCATGGTGTGTGATCCTTTTAATGTGCTGTTGGATTGTGTTTGCTAGTATTTTGTTGAGGATTTTTGCATCTATGTTCTTCAGTGATATTGGCCTGTAGTTTTCTTTTTTTGTGACTTCTTTGTCTTGTTTTAGTATCAGGGTGATGGTGGCCTCAGAGAATGAGTTTGGGAGTGTTCCTCCCTCTGCTATATTTTGGAAGAGTTTGAGAAGGATAGGTGTTAGCTCTTCTCTAAATGTTTGATAGAATTCACATGCGAAGCCATCTGGTTCTGGACTTTTGTTGGAAGATTTTTAATCACAGTTTCAATTTCAGTGCTTGTGATTGGTCTGTTTATGTTTTCTATTTCCTCCTGGTTCAGTCTAGAAGGTTGTCCTTTTCTAAGAATTTGTCTATTTCTTCCAGGTTGTCCAATTTATTGACATATAGTGCTTGTAGTAATATCTCATGATCCTTTGTATTTCTGCAGTGTCAGTTGTGACCTCTCCTTTTTCATTTCTAATTCTATTGATTTGAGTCTTCTCCCTTTTTTTCTTGATGAATCTGGCTAATGGTTTATCAGTTTTGTTTGTCTTCTCAAAGAACCAGCTTTTAGTTTTATTGATCTTTGCTATTGTTTCCTTCATTTCCTTTTCATTTATTTCTGATCTGATCTTTATGATTTCTTTCCTTTGCTAACTTTGGGGATTTTTATTCTTTTTTCTCTAATTGCTTTAGGTGTAAGGTTAGGTTGTTTATTTGAGATGTTTCTTGTTTCTTGAGGTATGATTGTATTGCTATAAACTTCCCTCTTAGAACTGCTTTTGTTGCATCCCGTAAGTTTTGGGTCATCGTGTTTTTATTGTCATTTGTTTCTAGGATTTTTTTTATTTCCTCGTTGATATCTTCAGTGATCTTTTGGTTCTTTAGTAGTGTATTGTTTAGCCTCCATGTGTTTGTATTCTTTACAGTTTCTTTCCTGTAATTGATATCTAGTTTTATAGCGTTGTGGTCGGAAAAGATACTCGATATGATTTCTATATTCTTAAATTTACCCAGGCTTGATTTGTGGTCCAAGATATAATCTATTCTGGACGATGTTCCATGAGCACCTGAAAAGAAAGTGTATTCTGTTGTTTTTGGATGGAATGTCCTATAAATATCAATGAAGTCCATCTTGTTTAATGTGTTATTTAAAGCTTGTGTTTCCTTATTTATTTTCATTTTGGATGATCTGTCCATTGGTGAAAGTGGGGTGTTAAAGTCCCCTACTATGATTGTGTTACTGTCGATTTCCCCTTTTATGGCTGTTAGTATTTGCCTTATGTATTGAGATGCTCCTATGTTGGGTGCATAAATATTTACAATTGTTATATCTTCTTGGATTGATCCCTGATCATTATGTAGTGTACTTCTTTGTCTCTTGTAATAGTCTTTATTTTAAAATCTATTTTGTCTGATATGAGAATTGCTACTCCAGCTTCTTTTTGATTTCCATTTGCATGGAATACCTTTTTCCATCTCCTCACTTTCAGTCTGTATGTGTCCCTAGGTTTGAATTGGGTCTCTTGTAAACAGCATATGTATGGGTCTTGTTTTTGTTTCCATTCAGCTAGCCTGTGTCTTTTGGTTGGAGCATTTAATCCATTTACATGTAAGGTAGTTATCAATATGTATGTTCCTATTACCATTTTCTTAATTGTTTTGTGTTTGTTATTGTAGGTCTTTTCCTCCTCTTTTGTTTCCTGCCTAGAGAAGTTCCTTTAACATTTGTTGTAAAGCTGGTTTGGTGGTGCTGAATTCTCTTAGCTTTTGCTTGTCTGTAAAGGTTTTAATTTCTCTGTTGAATCTGAATGAGATCCTTGCTGGGTAGAGTAATCTTGGTTTTAGTTTTTTTCCCTTTTATCACTTTAAATATGTCCTGCTACTCCCTTCTGGCTTGCAGTTTCTGCCTACATATCAACTGTTAACCTTATGGGGATTCCCTTGTGTGTTTTTGTTTTTCCCATGCTGCTTTTAATTTTTTTTTTTATTTAATTTTTGATAGTTTGATTAATATGTGTCTTGGCATGTTTCTCTTTGGATTTATCCTGTATGGAACTCTCTTTGCTTCTGGACTTGGTTGACTATTTCCTTTCCCATGTTAAGGAAGTTTTCAACTATAATCTCTTCAAATATATTCTCTGACCCTTTCTTTTTCTCTTGTTCTTCTGGGAATTTTGGTGCATTTAATGTTATCCCTGAGGTCTCTAAGACTGTCCTCAATTCTTTTCATTATTTTTTCTTTTTTCTCCTCTGTGGTAGTTATTTCCACTATTTTATCTTTCAGGTCACTTATCTGTTCTGCCTCAGTTATTCTGCTATTGATTCCATCTAGAGAATTTTTAATTTCATTTATTGCGTTGTTCATCATTGTTTGTTTGCTCTTTAGTTCTTCTAGGTCCTTGTTAAGTGTTTCTTATATTTTCTCCATTCTATTTCCAAGATTTTGGATCATCTTTACTATCATTACTCTGAATTCTTTTTCGGATAGACTGCCTGTTTCCTCCTCATTTGTTTGGTCTGGTGGGTTTTTACCTTGCTCCTTCATCTGCTGTGTATTTCTCTGTCTTCCCATTTTGCTTAACTTACTGTTTGGGGTCTCCTTTTCACAGGCTGTACGTTCATAGTTCCCATTGTTTTTGGTGTCTGCCCCCAGTGGGTAAGGTTGGATCAGTGGGTTGTGTAGGCTTCCTGGTAGAAGGTACTGGTGCCTGTGTTCTGGTGGATGAGGCTGGATCTTGTCTTTCTGATGGGCAGGACCACATCCAGTGGTGTGTTTTGGGGTGTCTGTGACCTTGTTATGATTTTAGGCAACCTCTCTGCTAATGGGTGGGGCTGTGTTCCTGTCTTTCTAGTTGTTTGCCATGGGGCGTCCATCACTGGAGCTTGCTGGTCGTTAGGTGGAGCTGGGTCTTAGCATTGAGACGGAGATCTCTGGGAAAGCTCTTGCCAATTGATATTATGAGGGGCCATGAGGTCTCTGGTGCACCAGTGACCTGAACTCGGTTCTCCCACCTCAGAGGCTCAGGCCTGACACCCGGCTGGAGCACCAAGACCCTGTCAGCCACACGGCTCTCGTTCCCGCCCCCCCCCCACCCTGTTCATGCGCTTCCCATCACTCCGCCAGCTCCTGCCTCTGTGCTTCTCTCACTTTTGTTTGATATTTACTTCGCATGCAGGCTGGGGCGGGGGAGGGCCCACAGGCTTCCATTTAAACAAAAGCTGTTGAGAAGCACGTGGTGTATAATAGACACTCCGTGCATTTTATTGAATGTGAATCATGAGAGAGAGAGAGATTGATTGTTGGTAAGTTTAACTTCACCATTATCTAAATTTTAATAAATAATAAAAATGTTTTAAAGTTTTTTGAGTTACAAGTTCCCATATGAGAGTCATTGTTGCAAAAATGTATTAATCCACTGTAATTAATTAATTTTTAAAATGCTTGGTGGAAATCTGAAAATACCACCCAGTATTTCCCAGGAAGAATGGAAATTTTTATTTCCTTTTCTTCTTTTCTTTTTCTTTGCCCTTTATTTTGTTCCTATTTGCTTTTGTATATGCACATTTCTCAGCCATCCACTTTATGTGTAGGATCTGCAAAATTAAAAAAAAGAACAGCAAAAACAAATATTTAGATCTTAATAAGCAACAACATAAAGCAAAACCATTTCTGTGGCCTTTCATACATTACAACAGAAGCAAATTATTTTTAAAATTAAGTAATATATTTTAAAATTCAAAGGAATTAAAGAGTGAAAGAAAGTAGTAGCTGTTTGTTGACATTTCTGTAATCTACCCTTTATATAGTGTGGAACATACATACTGTGATTCCATCATTTGTATCATTCAAATACGGAACTGAGTGAGGCTGGGAAGGGCTGGTTGGATTAGAGATAGTGGGAAGGGCTTTCAGGGAGGGTGTGAAGAACTGAAGTTTACTTCTGCTGAGAGACTGCAAAGCAGAGATTGGCTTAAATTACAGCAGAGGGGATTTAGATTAGGCATAAAAAAGAACATTCTTCTATCAACGCCCTAAGCCACCAGAATGCATTGCCAGGAGAGCTGATAAAATTGCATTGTTCTAGTGAATGCAAGGGCATGAAGTAAATGATTTCTTAGACTCATTGTAGCCCTTGAGATTTTAGGATTTCGTCTTTTCATATATACATGCATAAATTTAACAGTAACTTTGTTTTTCATTTGCCATCTTTACTGTATGCTGCTGGTTTTGACTGGTGCTAATTTACCAGTCATTTCTGATTATGTGGATTGCATTCTAAATGCAGTTAAGTGCAATTTATTTCTAGTAAACCACTCATTAGCATTAGCAAGACCAGCATTTACAACTTAATTACCTTTAATGGAGGCATAAACTCCAGCTCCACTTGGGGTTTCATTACTTTAAACCTACTAGAGAAAAAAATATATATGTGTTTGGTATGGGGTCAGATATCCTTTAAATATATATATTTGGTAAATCACAATGGAAATACCAAAAAGCTTTACCTAGCTGTTACTCATAATAATACAGCAGTGATATTTTATGAGGCAATAACACAACTCCCCAGTGAATTAACTGTGAGGTTGATGGCTGGTTTTCACCAGCAGGATGCCAAATTATTGTCCGATAAAACAGTTCAACAGGACTGTTATTGGCACTATGTAGTGTCCTTGGAAGCCTTGAGTGTTTAAAAGCAAGTTACAAGTGGAAGTTATTACATACCTGAAAAAGAAGCGTGCAGACGTATTACATCCACACTGTGTCCTGAAGTGGAATGGGCGTTCTTAAAATTTGAAGTGAATAATAAAATTTGCAATTTTAAGCTTTCCTGATTTTTCTAGGTTTGCGACAATGCTAAGCATAGTCTCAGCAGATAAGATTCTACCAATAGGGACTTCCCAGGTGGTGCAGTGGTTAAGAATCTGCCTGCCAATTCAGGGGACATGGGTTTGATCCCTGGTCTGGGAAGATCCCACATGCCATGGAGCAACTAAGCCCGTGCACCACAACTACTGAGCCCATGTGCCACAACTACTGAAGCCGTGCACCTAGAGCCTGTGCTCCACAAGAAAAGCCACCGCAATGAGAAGCACGAGCACCGCAACAAAGAGTAGCCCCCTCTCGCCTCAACTAGAGAAAGCCCGCACGCAGCAACGAAGACCCAGCACAGCCAAAAATAAATTTATTTATTTAATAAAAAGATTCTACCAATAAATTTCAGCACCTTGGGCTCCCATCCATGCACTTTTTTTTTTAACACACACATGCCTGCACACATGTACTCACATGCATGATAATTTACTACAGTTTTCTTTCCCTGATTTGGTGGTTTCCTTGAAGGTGGAGCATAGCTGAGCACAATGCCTCTTCCCTGTACAATGCATCTTCTTAGAATCCACATTCCCTGTTTCACTGCCTCATCCTCACTTGCATACCCCTTTTCTCCACAGTGGAGTAAGTCTGCCCAGCCTGAGTTGAGTGCTTCCCTGGGGCAGTCATTGTTTTAGGTACTTTACCTAAGTTTCCATATTTAATATTCACTGAGCCCTGTGGGAGAGGCATTTACGATTATCCTCATCTCTAAGAAAGCAGAAGTGGGGAGTAAGGGGTAAAATAACTTGCCTAAGACTCTACCTCTAGTAAATGTCACAGGCAGTTTGAGTCCAGTCAACAGCCTCGACCTCAGGAGCTTGTATAGTAAGTGTGGGGTGTCTCCTAGTTGGTTCAGCTTTGTTTCTCCAGAACTGAGTCCAGTACCTGCCAATACTACCTGGACCGCAGCACGTAGGTGACGGCTGCTGAGAGGGAGATGGCTGTTGTACTGATGGGCTTAGTCATCCATCTAGGCAGGGCTTTGAGAGCTAGGCAGGGTGGTTGTTGGAAGGCCTACGGGTATATAACAAGAGTCCCTGAATGCAAAATCCCCTAGGACCCTGTCTCCAGCTTCTCAGCCTGAGAAAAGAAGCCGTCGACTTGAGGAAGTGCCTGTCTGCATGGGAAACTGAACCATCCTAAGACCCCTCTGTCCTTACAATTCTCATTCCTAGTTTAGGAGTTTACAGTCACAACTTTTCTTTGTCAGATCTTTTCTAGATCTCCCTTCATACGTTTTTTAACTTATATTTTTTTCACTGTTTTAGCCCTTTGACTCTCTTAATATTAATATCGTATTAGGATTTTGGAAATAATTATTCTTGCTTAGCTTTTATCAAGCTCATGCTATAGAGGCACTTAGCTATGTAAGAACTTTATGTGCATTATCATCTTTTTAAAATGAAGTATAGTTGATTTACAGTGTTGTGTTAGTTTCGGATATAGAGCAAAGTGATTCAGTTTACACATATATAGATTCTTTTCCATATTCTTAAGGTTATTACAAAATATTGAGTAGAGTTCCCTGTGCTCTACGGTAGGTCCTGGTTGGTTATCCCAAACTCCTAATTTATTCCTCCCTCCTTTCCCCTTTGGTAACCATACATTTGTTTTCTATGTCGGTGGGTCTATTTCTGTTTTGTATATCATTTTAACCACATGCTTTTCATTTCTGTAAATCACCTGTTTATATAGTGAGTCCCAATCAGCAAGTCTGGATAATGAGAATACAGCCCACACGAGGAACAGAGGCTCACACTTGGCACTTTGGTTTTTATCACTATGTCCCTATTTCAAGATGCAGATGTGTCTTTAAGAACCTTGACCCTGGCTAGATGGGAGCAAGGTGAGCTTAGATCTTCTTAGATACATTACGTGTGATCCCTTGCAATTGTCTTTCATGGCTCTATAGATCAAAATGCTTAAATCTTCTCCTGGGAGGTGTGTGTGCCTCCATTTCCAAGTGCCTCTAAAAGTTTCACCATCCCCTTGGGGATAGCCACTGCAAAATGTAAAAAGTGAGTTGTCTTGTTTCATAATAGAGCTAACACATCTGTGTAAATCCTTCAGGGTGAGATTACAGACTCAGATACTGACCACACAGCCTGTTTGCTTTGTGAGCCATTGAATAATTGGAAGTCCACAAAGTGAAGAACAAACAAAAGAGTTTCATTTAGGGAAAAAATTAGTAAATAGGGTCTGTAGCAGCATCTTTATGGCAGAAATATTCCGTATCACTCTAGTGAAGGAATAATAGACATATGGAGGAAAGTAGTAGTGGCCAAGAAATTTTATATTTGGACCAAGGTAAGCAAAAGTGTTAGTACTAACAAATGGCAAAGGATTGCATATGTGAAGGTTCAAAATATGCTCCAGGTATCAGTCTGTAGGTGGGAGTGGTTTATGACTAAGGCACCTGACCCGGCTGAGTTTTGTAGCTGTGCCGCCTTCATGGCAAGCAGGGCAGGTGCCCTAGTGCTCATCACAAGGTTTCTCTGCCTGCTGCCAGGATCTTTGCTGTCAGCTGATTGTCAGCGTTGTCTTCTAAGATACCGCTTTTCATTGGGATAGTTAAATATGACTAAGAAGTTTGGAAAACCCCAATCGATCAATCTGTGAATATTATCACATGTTGAATTTTCTGACATCTCACAGGTTCAAAAATGTCCCTTGAAATAGTATCTTTTATTATATCCCCAAACCTTCTGTTTCTGTTCTAACCAGAAATCTGAATTGAAATAAATTCAAATTAATGAACTTAATTTCTTATAAAATTACCTTAATCTTTAGCACGAGGCAGGCATGGTTCTAAGCACTTTGCTTTGAATCTATACAGCCAACTTTTGTAGTCGGTGATATTTTATACCCATTTTGCTGTTCATAAAACAAAGCACAGTTGCTCTAAGTGGACCAGCTAGTGAGGGGTTAGGCTGAGATTCAGTTCCAGGCATTTTGATTTTGATTGACTTAGAGGGCTTCCAGAGGTGGTGAAAAGGTTTCGGTTGCTAATTCAAGAGGCATTATTAAAGAGAAGGAAGATGCTAAGTGAGGCTAGACCATCAGGCAAACTCCCCGAGGTTACATCACAGTGTCGCCAGCCCAGCTCAATCCATGGGAGAGAAGCCTTTCAGACTCCCTGAAAAAATGGAGTATAATTTTCACCCATTAAAACAAAATGTCCTGAGATCCTCTGTGTCCATATCAGCAGTGTATTCATTAGAGATAGCCCTCAGTTGCATAGAAAGAGAACTGTTCACACTTAAAAAACAATAACAAAGTTTTGTTTGTGTAGCCGTATCACGTGTCTGAGCCGCTCGCTCGCTCTGCACTGCCATCAAGGTCATCGGACACTGAGTTGTGTCCTTTTCTCCTTCTGCTCTGTGACCCTCAGTGGGTCCCTTTGGTCTTCAGGGTCACCTTTAGGCTGTTCTGCCTCCTGCTTCCCCAAGGGAAGGATGCTCTGATGGGAAAGGGGCAACCACTGTATCAGAAAAGCAGACCTTCCCCTGCAACATGCAACAGGTTTCTTCTTGTGTATCATTTGCTGGAATCCTGTCACTCGGCCACATCCAGCTAATAGAAGCCATTAAATAGGGCTTTTTAACTTGTGCGTGTTCCTACCCTTCCCCCAAAAATGGATCTTAGGAAGGTATCAGAGGTTTGGGTCCCCAGAAGATAATCTTAAAGTTTCTTGTGAAAGTGAATTATTAGAATTTCCAGGAAAAACCAGTAGGGGTGTGAAGGAGTGGGCCAGGGAAATGATGACAGCCCAGCATGGGTTCAGTATTACACTCAGTGCAGAGAGGAACCTCGGCTTTGTCCAGGGGAGGACTCTGATGGCAGTGTGGCCACACCTCCCAGCTGTTCTGGTCGTTAGGAAGGAGAGTGGAGCGTCCATACCTCTGCATGTCTGTCGTTGGTAAAGGCTACGAGGGCAGTGAGATTCCCAGGCACCTCAGCTCTCCTCGTGTGCAGGAAGGCAGGCTTCAGCCATCTGGTTTCAGGGTCCAGGCTGAACTACTGGCTGTCGGGCGTGGAGCCCTGACTGTCCACTTCCTGAGGCCGCCACTGCCTCTGGTACCCATGCCATATCCTCTTCCTGCAAGGGCAGTCCGAGCACTTAGCATGAACTTCAAGAAATTAACACCCAAAGGCCCCATGATATCTTTACTATTACTTGTTTTTACTGTAAGTTAGCACATGTATCTTCTCTCTCCAGCTAGAGCTGGTTCCCTTGAAGGCTGGTGATTGCGTATAAATTTCAATGTGTCCTAGGACCATATGCTTGATGTAGCTCAGTGTAATTCTTGTCTTAGTTGCTCAGATATTTGAGTGGATTGAGCAATAAATTCATCATTCTAGGTGGGTACATACAAGCCTTCTCTAATTGCATAACTTTTTTTTTTTAATTGAAGTATAGCTGATTTACAATGTCATGTTAGCTTCAGGTATACAACCCAGTCATTCAATTGTATGTATATATATATATATATATTCTTTTTCAGATTATTTTCCCTTATAGGTTATTACAAAATACTGAGTATAGTTCCCTGTGCTATACAGTAGGTCCTTGTTGGTTACCTTTTTTATATACAGGAGTGTGTATCTGCTAATCCCAAACTCTTAATTTATCCCTCCCCCACTTCCCCTTTGGTAACCATAAGTTTGTTTTCTATGTCTGTGAGTCTATTTCTGTTTTGTAAATAAGAAAGGATGCCATTTGCAGCAACATGGATGGACCTAGAGATTACCATACTAAGTAAACCAGACAAAGACGAATATCTTATGCTATCACTTATATGTGCAATCTAAACAAAAAAAGATACAAATGAGCTACATGATGTATTTATTTATTTTTGTAGGGTGTTTTTATCTTGAAGTATTTCTAGTTGTTTTGCAGTTGAGTGGTCTCTAGTCTCATTTCTAGTATGATTGCATATGAGTGGCTCTTCCAACCATATTCTTTCATTGCCAAATGCATTTCTTTGGTTAATACCACTGAAACTACAGTTCCTTCATGGTGCCATACTAAATTCATCCTCTCTCTCCTCCAGTCTCCATGTCTGGAGTGAAGCAAACTGTGCCCTTATTGTAGTCTCCTTCTCCCTGCCCCCCCCCCTCTGTCTTGATTTTTCCAACCAAAATTTCTAAGTTGTCTGTAAGATAAATTGGCATCTCCAAATTATGTTTCGACTGTTCAGAGTCTGACATGTGTGTGGCCATGACCCATTCTAACTTGTTTTTCTGACACTTTGGAACTCGTATTAAAAATGAAAAAAGTCTGACGTTGCAAGAGGCCTTTCCAGTCATCTAATTAATCTCCCACTTTTCAAAGAGGAAATTAACATGGGGAAGTAGCTTGATCAAAGTTACAAAACTAGGACATGACATAAGTTCTAGGTGCTGTCCTCTGTACACAACAGCACATGGTATAATTTGATACTTCAATGACTGTTTTCTCCAAAATGTCTGCAAAATGTTTGATGTGGACAGTCTTTTCTCATCTGAAACTGAAACTCTTCCATAGATCATTATGTTGATTTTTTGCTTAAATCCAGCCCCGCTGCCATAATGTTTTTATCTTACAAACCTTTTCAGGCATTGTCTCATTTCTTCTGACCAGTTAGGTCATAGATTAGGCTGCACAGAGTAGAACTTCCTTCCGTGATGAAAGTTTGATCACAATCACATGAGAAGTGTTAAACGTAAAGATTTAAGGTAATTGCTTAGGACTGCCCTCATCTCATCTCTGCCCCTCTCTCCACGCCAAAGTAGACCTACTCTGTGGGCCACGAGACGTTTATATCTCTTAGTGCTTAGAAAGCAATGATTTTAGAGTTCAGCCTCTCATGCTTTTGCTCTGTGGATCTCATGATCTTCTTACCTCTGAGGACTTGGACTGAGTCAGTGTTGCCATGTATACATTTATTTGCATTAATTTGGAGATTTGAAAATCAAGTATAGGCTTGGCACAGTAGGGGTGAATGAACTGACATGTCTAGTCCAAGGGTGAGTGCTCCAAATTTGGATAAACACAAGTAATTTCTTGTTTTCTTGATAATTTAATGTTTCCACAGTTTAGGAAGGATATCCTTAAAAGGATTATTATTATTAAGGATATCATTAAAAGTACAAAGAAGTTTTAAAACTTTAGAAACCTTAACTAAGATTTAATACTCCCTTTGTCTATAGAATGATGAGTGTAGTATGGTATAGTGGAAGGAATGCTCTCTCATATCAGAAAGGTCTGGTTGAAAAGCTTGCTCCATCATTTTTTCATTTTGTGATTTAAAGTGTGTGTGTGTGTGTGTGTGTGTGTTTTGTTTTCCTGAGCCTCGGTTTACCTAGCTTTAAAATAAATTTCTATTATGTTTAAAAGGGAAATTTCGTATGAAATATGTAAAACAGGTTGTTTTACATAATTTCTTACTAAATATTACCTTCCTTCTAAAATAATTTCCCTTCTCTATGTTATTAGTTTATTTTCCTTTATTTAAAAAGTTAACTGTTGTAAGTTTTGACTGAGTGCTGGGTCTATAAAGATAAGACAGTCACCTTTCTATTTTTTTCATTTTTTTGTCTATTTTTCGGCCACTTTGCCATAGCTATGTTTTTAATTCCTCATTCAAATCAAGAGCTCTCTATGGGCATATAGTTATATTGCCTTCTGTGAGTCAGGCGCAGTGTTGAGCAAGAAAATAAAAGCTCTGCAGGTGTTTAGATCTCTAGTAAATTAAACATAATAGAACACAACAATGTAATTAAAATATGATACTATATTGCAAAGTTATTATATGTATAACAAGTATATATGTAATATATATGTAACAAAATAGAAGAGAGAGCATTATAATTAAGACTGATTTAGTGGGAATATTAGGTAAAGTTTTAAGGAGTATGGGGTTTCTGAAAAAGGTTTTCACAAGATAAATAAGAGTTCGACAAACATCTAGGAAGAAAGAAATGGTGAAAGTAGTGGGGTCATAATGATATCCGGTTGCATTACAGTAAATGAGGGGGCCAGAGAATGGTCATGGTGATATTTTTCATGTCTTGTTATGAAGCTTGGACTTCAGACTGGCAAAGGAAAGTCAATAAAATAAGTCTAAAAGGAAAAAGAAAAAAAAAAAGAGCTCTCTATTTTTTTGAAATTATCTTTTGTGAGTCTAATTACAAGAAGAAGTAGTAATGAAGCAGGTCACATGAACTGTATGAACATCTTCCAGAATGCTCCCTCTGGATGAACCAGCACCAGTAGGAGCCTCTCGACTTCTAAAAATAGCGAGATGCCATCCCAAGGAACAGAGAGCAGCACGCCTCTCGGAACGGCTGCTTCTTGGAGAGGGATGCTTCCCAGAGAAATCACGTCTCTGAGAGGACACCGTGAGTCAGTTTTAGGGCCAGGAATAGAAGCCTGGAATCTTTTCCATCGCTCACTTTATAAAGCTATGTGATCTGGCCTCTCACAAAGAGTATTCTAGAACAGGTTTGATGAGATGTTAAGAAAGCAGATTTTCTTAAGATCTGCCTGTAAAGGACTCTGTGCAAATTAGCATTTGGGACTAGGATAAAACTAGTTTTTATTTTAAATACATTCAACTCTTAAGTATTTTTCCAGCCTCAGGAAATGAAAACATTCACACCAGTCTTCTTGTCCTTTCAAGACTCAGATTCTTTGTTATTTCATTATAGACCGAATATGAACTGTCAAAATATGTGAGGCTTGGTCAACTTTAGCTTCACACTAAGCCTAGAGCTTTTTAAAATACAAACAAACAGGTTTTTGAATTCTAAAAATGTATGTCAATGTTTAATAAGCCGGTTCATTTCTGCTGCCTCTGAGTGGGGTTGAAAATTGTGCAGCCCTAGCTTTCTGGAGATAAATAGTATAAAGATGAGTCCAAGAGAAAATGAAAACTTCTACAAAGTTCTCTTAGTCAACTCACAGATTCTGCATGAAGTTTGGGGAGTTTGAGAAAAAGTAAATATATTAGAAAGAAAATTAAATAACTATTTATTAGGGCAATGGTTACTGATTTATTTAATAAATGCTTTAAACCAGAGGATTTGAAACAGAGTTAAATTTCTAGTTAACCTTTACTTGACAAAAAATTAGTTTAACTCTAACTCACCCTTTATTCCAATTCTGATACATAGAAACTATATGTTAATGTGGGAGTGTGTGTATATGTTGTATGTGTACGTGTGTGTGTGTGCATGTGTGAAAATAGTCATTATTTTGCTTTTACTAAAGGTGTTTTTACTCCAGATGGAAATTAATGTTGTGAAAATTGTGAGATTGTGATTCTTACAAAAAATAAAAGATTTGTGTGGTGTTGAAATTCAAATGGATAATTATTAATCTTTAGTTTTGACTCTAAATGCCAAGATGATTTGCATAGAAAGCCATTTGATTAATATTGAAAATTGAAGTATAATCCTAATTGAGTGGTATTTCTGACAGTTTATTCACGCTTAGGACATTTTTCTGGGCTTTGATCCTTAGTTAGAGTGTATGTGTAATTCTGAAATTATTAATTGCCTAAATTACCCTAGGTGTATGTTTGAGAATTTTTAGATGTGCTTTTAAGAACGTTTTTCAACAATAATTCAATCCAGAAATATCCACCTCCCCCCACCAGAAAAACGGTAAAACCTTAGGCCAATTTTGTCTTATTCACAGTATTATTATCTCTGCTATATCAGCCTGACACATGGTAAGTATTCGGCAAATGAATTCTCCTGGACATAGAGACACAGTTAAGGGTAAATCCAAGGTCATCTGCTTCTAAAATATGATTTTAGATCTGCAATAAAATATGCAATAAAATATGATTCGGCTACATGAGAAGACTATCTTTATTAGTGCAGAAAGAAATCAATAAATGCACCCATTGTATGAATAGTAACAAATAATTGTGACATCCCAAAGGAAGCCAAATTTTCTTTTCTTTTCTTTTTGTCACTTTTTCATTAATGGAATACATGGTAGAAAATTGTTCAATAAATGTTTCCTCATAGGTTCAAAATTACCTACTGTGTGTTCTTACACTGTGGTTCAAAGTGTTCCACAGGTCCCTCTCCAAACCAGGGGGGGAAAGAACACAGCTGATCTGGGGTTTCCAGCATATGTGTTGGGAGTGGGAGGGCTCAAGGAGAGTTGAAGACCCTCACCTTAAAGGGCCTTGTTGAACGTGCAAAGAAATTTAGTCCTTGCCCTCTAAGGATGAGCTGGGCGCATGCATTCAGTATTATCGGCATCTTGGTGTTGGCATAATAGTGGGATGGAAGCGATCTCCAAGGAGGCTGAGGTAGGATTGAGAAGAGGGCAGGTGGTGGAACAGGAATAGAAGACGCCGTTGCTAAAGGGTAAAGCAGAGGAAGAGATGGAGTGTTCATGGCCAGGAAAGCCATAGTGGAGTTAAATCACAGCCCCTGGGTTACCACTGTGGGTCAGCCTGGAAGAGGTGCCAGATAAAACAGAGGACAGCCCGCTGAATTCGAATTTCAGATAAAACAAAAATACTATTTCTTAGTGCTTATTTTTTACTAACACAACTAAGAAAGGCCAATGATATTTAGCTTATCTGTAATTTCACAAAAGCTGTTTTTGAAAATGATATATTAATAAACATTTGCATTATCAAAGTAATAAATGTTTATTATTAAGAATGAAACATTTAAATGTAGAAAAATATTTAAAATAAAAAAGGAATTTTTAAGTTCTTATCTTCTAATTGAATCAGAATGATTGAAATCGGTGAATTTCTTTCCATTGTATTTTAATATAGTTTGCTTGAGTTTATTTTTGGTTACAGGGTTGGTGACAAAGGCTGTGTTCTTTGTTTCTTCCTTATTTTGGTAAGAACTCTTAACATGACATTTACCCTCTCAGTAAACTTTTATGTACACATTACAGTGTTGTTAACTATAGGTATTACGTTCTAAGGCAGATCTGCTTACTCATCTAGCGTCACTGAAACTTTGTAGTCTGAACAGCAGTCCCCCTTTCCGTGTCCCCCGTTAGGTAACGACCGTTCTATTCTCTGCTTCTATGAGTTTGACTCTTTTAGATACCGTGACTATTTTAGATACTTCCTGTAAGTGGAATCATCTAGCATTTGTCTTTCTGTGACTGGCATAATGCCCTCTAGGTCCATCCATGTTGAAATGGTAGATTTCCTTCCTTTTAAGGCTAATATCCCATTGTATGTATATACCACATTTTCTTTATCCATCCCGCTGTTGATGGAGATTTAGGTTGTTTCTACGTTCTGGCTATTGTGAATTATGCTTCAATAACACGGGAGTGCAGACCTCTCTTTCCTATCCTGATTTCAATTATTTTGGATACAACCTAGAAATAGTATTGCTGGAATATACGATAGTTCTATTTTTAATGTTTTGAGGAATCTCTGTCCTGTTTTTCATAGTGGTTGCATCGTTTTTCATTCCTACCAGCACTGTGCAAGCATTCTAATTTTCCACATCCTTGCCAACATCTTTTATCTTTTGTTTTTTGATAGTAGCCTTCCTAACAGGTGTGAGGTGGTATCTCATTGTGGATGTGTTTTGCATGATTAGTGACATTGAGCATCTTTCCATACACCTGTTGGCCATTTGAATGTCTTCTTTGGAGAAATGTCTATTCAAGTTCTTTGCCCATTTTCTTTTAAATTAATTAATTTATTTATCTTTGGCTGCGTTGGGTCTTCGTTGCTCTTTCTCTAGCTGCAGCGAGCGGAGGCTACTCTTCGTTGCGGTGCATGGGCTTCTCACTGCCGTGGCTTCTCTTGTTGTGAAGCGTGGGTTCTAGGTGCGTGGGCTTCAGTAGTTGTGGCATGTAGGCTCAGTAGTTGTGGCTCGCGGGCTCTAGAGCGCAGGCTCAGTAGTTGTGGTGCACGGGCTTAGCTGCTCCGCAACATGCGGGATCTTCCCAGACCAGGGCTCTAACCCGTGTCCCCTGCCTTGGCAGACAGACTCTTAACCACTGCACCACCAGGGAAGCCCCACTTTGCCCATTTTTAATTGGACTTTTTTTTTGCTCTGTATTTGTAGGATCTTCATGTATATTTTGAATATTAACTTCTTATCAGGTATGTGGTTTGCAAATATTTTTCCCATTCCACTGATTGCCTTTTTATTTTGTTGATTATATTCTTTTCTTTCTTTTTCGATTATATTCTTTGATGTGCGGAAAACTTTGTTTGATGTAGTCCCACTTGCCTATTTTTGCCTCTATTGCATGTGCTTTTGGTGTCATATCCAAGAAACCATGGCCTAAACCAATGTCATGAAGCCTTTTCTATGTTTCACAGACACATTTTTAGTACGAGTGTGTCCCACATATTGCATGGGACAAACATACACAATTTTTTTAGGAAAAAATAATCTGAGATTCAACTTTAACTGAGTGTCCTGTGGAAAAAATTCTGGAGTAAAGTATATTGTATCTAAATTATTATTTAGCTCCTAGCTCTTAACTCCCCTGAAGTTTGGAGGGATTTTTACAGGTAACTTTGCTGTGATGAGTTAGAAAACTTACCAGAGGGAGGCCCTTGATCTGGTCTTCAAATCTGTCTCCCAGAACAAGGAGAGCACCCTCTGTTCTCTGAGCTGCTTTCTTCTGGAGAAGAACAGGATCTCTTACTGACAAGTTTTCTTATCCCTGAACTCTGCCTGAAGTGTTTTCTCCAAAATAATGGAAACAATCCCCCTTACAGTGTGTTTTCCCAGTTGCAAATGACAGGATATGCAAGTTAAACGTGAAGCCCTATCTCTGACCCTGCATCTGATCCACTTAGAGAACAGTTCTCTGGATGGAAAGTACAGATACGCATTAAAGAGGTCAAGTTGGGGAGGGAGGGTGGTGCGAGCATGTTTCACTTCTGAATTCTTTTTCTTTCTCCAAAGGATAGACTGTCCATTTTTAATGGATGACTATGGTTTTGAATGTCTAAAAGTTTCCCCTTTTTTAATAAACCAAAAGGTTGTTCAACGGTTATAGCACAGCCGTCTAAACACACAAGCAGAACTGTCTCCTCTGAATCACACCTTGATGTGTATGATCTAATTTCTTATCAGTCCTCTGAGAACTCCCTGCTTCCTGTTCCAAAAGAGCCACAGTTATTCCTGGCCGCACTGAACTCTTCTCCCTTTTATTCCACTCCCACTACCTCTTCCCTGTTTCCAGCTAAATTTTTACTCAGCTGGATTGTAATTCAACACTAAAACTCAGTTCCCAGCCTCTATTCTCTTTCCATTTAAAAATCTGTTATCACTACCCCTGCTTCATTAATCATTCAAAGCATTATGTAGGTGTGTCAGCTTTGCTTTAAAAAACAAAAACAAAAAACAAACAAAACCCTTCATTTTCTATTCAAGAAGATCCAAGCTCGTTATAGGGGATTTTAGGTCCTCCTATAAGTTCTGTAATTCCTATAAATCCTATAATTCTTATAGGATTCAGTAAATCTTTCTAGTTTCTTTGAAGAATCGTTTCACTTTATCTACCTTTACTCACTCGTGTCCTCTGCTAGTCTCATCTCTCAGAGCCAAATAACCAAATCTTATCTATTTGTCCAGGTGGAGCCCCGATACCACCTATTCCGTGACCCCTCCCATTAGCCCCCCTCCTGGTGCCCACCTCTAGTGCCTCCTAAGTCTGTACTCTTCATTGGTTGTGACCCAGTGTGTTATAGTTGTTGGTAGGCATTTCATAAATTTTCAAGATGCCTATGGTTCCATTATCGTTTTAGAAATGTCATAATTTTGTTTGGATCAAAATCCAAATTAGGACATGAATGTAAAATTACTAGCATGTGATTTTTCTTTGAACACTCTGCTCTTTTTGAAGGTAATGCTTACCTTTTACGAGTGGCATAGTCTTTATTTAAACGATAGTATAACTATGTTTCTCCTTTCTTGAATTGCGTGTATTTCGTTATATTTAAGGATGGCAAAATATTTAAGAATTTTATACAGTAAGCTCAGTAAATACTTGCTATTAAACAATATTTTTCATTTGAAAATATACTGTTTTATTATAAAGCACTTTCATCAATTAGATCCCAAGCATTATTTATATCATACAAAGCTTTTTCTTCCTTTTGCCTCTTAATTCTGGTACATTTATATCCTAATCTTGATATACTTATTGGATTCTATGGAGATCTGAGTACCCACCATGACGTATTTAAACATATTGTGAGATTCGAATTAATAATGAATGGTGTGGACACATTCTATTGAGGGAAAATTTTCCCGAGTGCTAACACTGCACAATGACATTCTATAGAATACACAAAGGCTGTGACTCTTTGGGGGATACAATGATTTAGAAGAACTGCTTACTATAATTCCCTAGGCTGTTATACCCAAGCTTCAGAAAATGGTGGAGAGCTGGTATTTGTCTATAAGACCTTGACATAATGAGCCTTTTCTTAAAGCTTCAGGTAAAAAATACGTGACGGAAAGAGTCTGTGTATGGCTGTCTATGTAATTTAATACACTTACGTGAACAAATATTGGAATTAGCATTTGTGAAAGCTGACGTTAGTTATGGAATTCTTAAAAAATGTACAAATATAATGACATTTCACATGGTAGTAAAGGATGTTTTATTTTAATATATTAGGAAAGTGCTTCTTGGGTATATGTGTTGAAGAAAGGCCATGTATGCAATTAAATAATATGCCATTAGCTAACCTAGCTGCTTAGAATTGCAGCCATTTCTCCCCAAAGAAAAATATGTCAGAATTTTATTTTCACTACAGATGAATACAATACAGTGAACATTAAATCAATATGTATTCTCTGTAAACAGAACTATTAAGATTATTTTTAGTCTATCTTACATGTAAATGTTTAAAGATAGCAACCGGTAAAAGTTAAATCCAAATATATTTTTAAATCGGGGACTTCTGATAATGAAATTAGATATAATAATCTGTACAGGAAAAATATAATCTATGCAGTTCTCTAAATTTTCTCAACTTGTCATGAAGTTAGGGATTTATTTGGTTAAAACAAAAAAATTTAAGAATATTTTAAAGTATTAGTATCTATAATCTTAACCTCTGAATCTCTACTTTGGAATTACATTGATATTACTGATCCAATCAGCCTGGTACCCACAATGTATGTGATCTGATATGAAATGATGGTTTTCTGCATGCTGCTTCCACGGTGGGAAATAGGCTCTAACGCTCTCATCACATGTAAAAAAGAGAATCAGAAAGAGCTCTTTTTTGAAAAATGTAATTCGTTACGTAAGTGTTTTCCTTTTCTTGACTGTTTATAAAAGTCACATTTAAATGCCCATCACTCAGTCTCTCTTACCAGACTGTGTGATCCTTGAGTCACAGGTCCTAAAGTATTTGTCTTCATATCACTAGTGTGTAAGGGGTTCAAGGATTTCAGGCCTGATCAAGGAAAACAGTAAGACCACGAGGGGGCAGTAGCACACAGGAGCTTTGTTGAATGATGCTTTGATTTGCAGGAAGGCGATGTCGCTTAGAGCATGAGCATGTCCAGAGGCCACCATCCAGAAGAGGAGGGAAACTAGGGAACTCCTAGAGAGGAGGGAGCTGGGGAGGGGCTTAGGTGTCTAGGTGACATCACTCAGCAACATGGCAGAGTCTCTGAGTCAGAGGTCTGAATGACAGCAGTGGCTTGGGGTCTATGTCGCCACAGAGTTTATCTTACCTATGTCTAGCAGATGCTGGGTGCAGTTTTCTGAGGTATGCAGAAAATTTAAGTTTGGTGCAAGTAGGTTTTTGAGCTAAGGGATCTTATCCTGGTGTGAAGAAATAAGTAACCTAGGGGCTAAAATACAGAGATCTCTGGCTCATTTATACAACACGGTGCCTGGCACAATGCATGGAAAGTAGAAGGGCCAGATACATATCTGATGAAAATACGCAGTCAAATCGTTTTGCATAATGAGATAACTGTGTAAGCCTCTAATCACAATCCAATTTTATTTCATTTATGGAAGGTAAAACAAACCATCTCAAAATTCATAGCCTCTGTTCTCAATGAAATTACTGTCAACTTAGAGGAAAATGACTAATGTACTTGAACTTTATGTAAAGTGTACCAAGTTGCAAAATGTTTATTGGAAAAAAATACATAGGGAAATATATAACATTTTAGAAAGTACTCAATTTTTTAAAATAGGCTAAGCTTTAAGAAAGTCTATTATAGGATGGTGACACTGTTGTGTAGTTTGTTTAGATACCTGGTGGTCCTTACTTATTTTAGATTCCTTTAGATTTGTATGTGATTTCTATGTGCCCATAAGGTTATGATTTTTAATTAAATATATTAGCTTCAAAAATAAACTCAAAGCCAGTCTACTCACAGAAGCCTCCCTGGATGTTCTCTATCCTAGTTTTGTTTTCCTTAAATCTAAATAACATTAAATCTCATCACACTGATCCTTATAAAGTCTCCTTTGGAGTAGGATTCAGGGCTGCAAATAAATATCTTCCTCGTTGTGCTTCATAAATCATATACACTTATTTCTTCAGCCAGAAGAACTTCCTTTAGTATTTCTTACATCACAGGGCTTTTGCTGATGAATTCTCTGAGTTTTCATTTACTGAAAATGCTTTATTTTGCCTTCAATCTGGAATAATATTTTGGAAGTAAATAGAATTCTGTGTTGGCAGCTTTTATTCTGAGCTTCTTTCAGGACTTTGAAGTTATTATTCTCTTGTTTCTGGTAGGAAATCAGCTCTCATTCAAATCATCTCCCTCTGTGTAACGTGTGGCATGTCTCTGGCAGCATTCGTGACTTTCTTTTTATCTTTGGCTTTTAGCTGTTTGACTCTGATATGCCTGAGTCAGATTTTGTTTGTTTTTCCTGCTTGTGATTTACTTATCTTCTTTGAACTTTAAACTTTATATCATTCCCCAAATTTGGCTAATATTTAGACACTGTTTCTTCAATATTTCTATGCCCATCTTCTATTGTCCTCTCCTGGGGCTCCAACCATTCTGTTTGACCTTTAGATATTGTTACAGATGTCATTGGGCCTCTGCTCATGTTTAAAATTCTTTTTCTTTATATTCTTCAAATTGGATATTTTTGTTAAGCTATCTTTAAATTTATCAACTCTTCTGCAATGTCCAATTTGCTATTAAGTCCGTACAGTGTAATTTTTTATTTAAATTTATTTTTTATTCTAGAGTTTCCATTTTATTGTTTCTTCGGATTTCTGTTTAACTGCTCTAAGTTTCTATTTTTTATTCATTGTGAGCATGTTTTTCTTTACATTTATGACTCTAATAGTAATAACTTTTTAAAATTTCTTTACTGCTTATTCCAATATCTGAAGTCTCTTGGGATCAGTCTGAATATGGATTAGATTTTCCTGTTTCTTCCTATGCTGTATAATTTTGGATTGTATTCTTCACATTGTGAATGATACATTAAGAGACTTTTAATTATGTCATGTGTTCCTTAAGGGTACTGGTACTTTATTTTACCTTTTAGTTAACTTGATTTAAAATCATGCAGCAAATTCCTGATCTTCTGTGCTGAATGACAACAGAAATTCTGTTATCTTACCATTAACTGAGTACTCACATTATATATGTATCTGCATGTTAGTTATCAACTACTGCATAACAAATAACCCCAAACATAGCAGTTTGAAACAACACACATTACCTCATGAAATCTGTGGGCCAGGATTAAACGGAGCTTAGCTGTGTGTTTCTGGATCCGAGTTTCCCGTGCGGCTGCATCCCAGGAGTGAGCTGGGGCTGCAGTAATCTGAGACTTAGCTGGGGCGAGCAGCCTCTTCCAAGTTTACCCTCATGGATCTTGGTCATAAGCTTCATGGGCATTTCCATTGGGCTGCTGATGACATGGCAGCTGGGCTTCCCTAAAGCTAGAGATCCAAAATGAGGGAGAAAACCTGGCAGGAGCCTTACGTTTTGTCACCTAGTCTCAGAACTGGTATGCCGCCTCTTCTGCCATATTCTTTGGGCCACACTGGGGGAGGGGCTATGAACGCCAGGGGCTGCTATCATTAGGGGACATCTTGGAGCCTGGTCACCACTGTCTCCTCTGTCTTCCGATGATTCAGGTCCCTCCCACAGGCAGCATCACTCCTTACCAAGACCCTCAAAAGCCTCATCTCATTTACATCAGCCCAAAGTCCATAATATTTTTGTCTAAATCAGATACAGGTAGATAAGTTCCCTGGGATGTGGTTCCCTAAGTATAGATTCTAGAGTTTAATTCTTCTCAATCTCCTCTTCCTCACATACCTAACAGTCAACAATGAGGGAAACACAGGTTAACCACAATTGGCATTCCTATTCAAAAAGGGGGGAAATGGGATCTCACACAGACCTTGATTTCCAATTCTCATTGTTAATTTACTTCTTTCTATGACTTGGGAAATCTTAGCTGACCATAATTAAACCTGTTATGAAGTTAAACCCTACGAGGCAGCTCTCCATATCACCATCTAATTTAGAGGAAAGAGGCTCATATTAGTTAATTGTATAAAGCACTCAGCACGTGGCAGCTGATCTGGTTTCTTATCGTTTTTCCATTTCTCTCTTTCTCTGCCTTTCCCACCCTGCCCGGTGCCCCTGGTTTAGGGAACGAGGCTGAGAACTCCCTAAAGGAACAGTTGAGAGGTAGCAGAACTGGCCACCGTTTCTGTCCCCTCCCCACAACATAAGGAGCTGATAGTGACAACATGGATGACAGCCAAGTGATCTTGCAGGCTATGCCCTGTTCTTTGTAGAATACTCAACTACCCTACGAACCTGAAGGGCCAAAAAAGAATCCTTGGTGGGGATTGGACACACAGGCAAGGGGTTGCTAGAGTCCTTTCAGGGAACTTGTCACTTGGATGATACACTCTGTTGATAATGGGGGAGGCCCTGTATGTGTGGAGGCAGCGAAAATGTGGGACCTCTCTGTACCTTCTCAATTTTTCCATTAACCTAAACTGTTCTAAAATAATAGTCTGTAACTTTTAAAAAAACGTTGTGTTATAATGATTTGGGGATAAAAGTTGGGGAAACCATTATCTCTCTTCTGTCAGAGGATCACTGTAGTCATTCCAGAGGCTCCAGTTGAATCATGGATGTGCAAGGTGAGGCAGGTACTGCAGGTCTCTTCAGGCAGTCCTGAGACAAGTGGAAGCACACATAGTGGATTTGGGGGCATTCATTGCTGAAGGAGTCAACAGGAGATTATTCTGTCTCTGAGGGGCTACTCAGTGACTGACATTGACATTAACATGGTGAGGGTGAAGCTGAGTATTAACCCATATGTGCAGAAGGTAACTACATATACCTTCTAACTACACATTTCATCTTGTACCTGTTAATTCATCTCTGAGTCAGTTTCCAGAGCTCTAAAATGTTTTTTAAATAACATCTCTTTAAAGTGTCTCCATGAGTATGTAAATTTTCTAGTACTTAGCAGGCACTACAAATATATTCTATATGAATCTAGAGCTACACAATTGTATTGCCAAGTATTGTTTGCTCTGAACAAAACAGGTTGCATTGTTTCACCTGATTCACAAAACTCTAGGGTTTATTAGAGAATCAAAATAATTTGCCTACATCGCAAATTTAGCAAAAACAGAGCCAGGATCTGAATCAAAATATAATTCTCAATCATTATCCATAACAGGGCCCCACAGGAAAGGGCAGTTAATCACCAGGAATGAAAAAAGCACAAAACCCACCTAATAAAAATGGAGGTATGCTCTGAATATATAGTCTCTTACTAATAATTGAAAATGATGGCTGCGTTTATTTATGTGTGCTTGTGTGCATTATTGTGTACTTTCTCAACCTGCCGGAGGATTTGGGGCTCATGTCGTTCATGGAAAATATGTTGGATAAATTTCTGCACCTTGCTTGCCATGAATTTTCCAGTGTCACTGAAACTTACGTGACAGTAAAAAAGAGGTGATCAGAAGAGATAAGAACTTTGCGCAGGATCCTAAACTCAAGATTCTAAAAAACCAAGCGTAACTTTAATTGAGTAAGGAACTTCCATGGATTGGGGTACAGATCCTTTTCCATCACAACTCTGCAAAAAAAACCCTATTAACACATTCAGTTCCCATTTAGAGAATCGGAATGTTAAGAAACCATTCCTCACAAGCACTGAAATTGAAACTGTGATTAAAAATCTTCCAACAAACAAAAGCCCAGGGCCAGATGGCTTTGCAGGTGAATTCTATCAAACATTTAGAGAAGAGCTAACACTTATCCTTCTCAAACTCTTCCAAAATGTAGCAAAGGGAGGAAAATTCCCAAACTCATTCTATGAGGCCATCATCACCCTGATACCAAAACCAGACAAAAATGTCACAAAAAAAGAAAACTACAGGCCAATATCACTGATGAACAAAGATGCAAAAATCCTCAACAAAATACTAGCAAACAGAATCCAACAGCACATTATAAAGGATCATACACCATGATCAAGTGGGGTTTATCCCAGGAATGCAAGGATTCTTCAATATATGCAAATCAATCAATGTGATACACCATATTAACAAACTGAAGGATAAAAATCATAGGATTATCTCAATAGATGTAGAAAAAGCTTTAGACAAAATTCAACACCCATTTATGATAAAAACTCTCCAGAAAGTGGGCATACAGGGAACCTACCTCAACATAATAAAAGCCATATATGACGAACCCACAGCCAACATCATTCTCAGTGGTGAAAAACTGAAAGCATTTCCTCTAATTCAGGAACAAGACAAGGTTGCCCACTCTCACCACTATTATTCAACGTAGTTTTGGAAGTTTTAGCCATGGCAATCAGAGAAGAAAAAGAAATAAAAGGAATCCAAATTGAAAAAGAAGAAGTAAAGCTGTCACTGTTTGCAGATGACGTGATACTATACATAGAGAATCCTAAAGATGCCACCAGAAAACTACTAGAGCTAATCAATGAATGTGGTAAAGTAGCAGGATACAAAATTAATGCACAGAAATCCCTTGCATTCCTATACATTAACAATGAAAAATCAGAAAGAGAAATCAAGGAAACACTCCCATTTACCATTGCAACAAAAAGAATGAAATACCTAGGGATAAATCTACCTAAGGAGGCCAAAGACTTGTATGCAGAAAACTACGAGACACTGATGAAAGAAATCAAAGACAATGCAAACAGATGGAGAGATATATCATGTTCTTGGATTGGAAGAATCAACATTGTGAAAATGACTCTACTACCCAAAGCAATCTGCAGATTCAATGCAAACCCTATCAAATTACCAATGGCATTTTTCACAGAACTAGAACAAAAAATTTCACAATTTTTATGGGTACACAAAAGATGCCGAACAGCCAAAGCAATCTTGAGAAAGAAAAAATGGAGCTGGAGGAATCAGGCTCCCTGACTTCAGACTCTACTTCAAAGCTACAGTCATCAAGACAATATGGTACTGGCACAAAAACAGAAATATTGATCAATGGAACAGGATAGAAAGCCCAGAGATAAACCCATGCACATATGGTCACCTTATCTTTGACAAAGGAGGCAAGAATATACAATGGAGGAAAGACAGCCTCTTCAATAAGTAGAGCTGGGAAAACTGGACAGCTACATGTAAAGAATGAAATTAGAACACTTCCTAACACCATACACAAAAATAAACTCAAAATGGATTAAAGACCTAAATGTAAGGCCAGACACTATAAAACTCTTAGAGGAAAACATAGGCAGAACACCTTTGATATAAATCACAGCAAGATCTTTTTTGACCCACCTCCTAGAGTAATGGAAATAAAAACAAATGGGACCTAATGAAACTTAAAAGCTTTTGCACAGCAAAGGAAACCATAAACAAGACAGAAAGACAGCCCTCAGAATGGGAGACAATATTTGCAAACGAAGCAACAGACAAGGGATTAATCTTCAAAATATACAAGCACCTTATACAGCTCAATATCAAAAACACAAACACCCCAATCCAAAAATGGGCAGAAGACCTAAATAGACATCTCTCCAAAGATATACAGATTGCCAACAAACACATGAGAGGATGCTCAACGTCACTAATTACTAGAGAAATGCAAATCAAAACCTCAATGAGGTATCACCTCACACCAGTCAGAATGGCCATCATCAAAAAACCTACAAACAATAAATGCTGGATAGCATGTGGAGAAAAGGGAACCCTCTTGCACTGTTGGTGGGAATGTAAATTGATACAGCCACTTCGGAGAATACTATGGAGTTTCCTTAGAAAACTACAAATAGAACTACCATATGACCCAGCAGTCCCACTACTGGGCATATACCCTGAGAAAACCATAATTCAAAAAGGTACATGTACCACAATGTTCATTGCAGCTCTATTTACAGTAGCCTGGAGATGGAAGCAACCTAAATGTCCATCGACAGATGAATGGATAAAGAAGATGTGGCACATGTACACAATGGGATATTACTCAGCCATAAAAAGGAACAAAATTGAGTTATTTGTAATGAGGTGGGTGGACCGAGAGTCTGTCAGAATGAAGTAAGTCAGAAAAACAGTGCTGTATGCTAACGCACAGATATGGAATCTAAAAAAACGGTACTGATGAACCTACTGGCAGGGCAGGAATAAAGATGCAGACATAGAGAAGGGACTTGAGGACATGGGGGGAAAGGGGAAGCTGGGACAAAGTGAGAGAGTGGCATGGATATATATACACTACCAAATGTAAAATAGATAGCTAGTGGGAAGCAGCCCCATAGCACAGGGAGATCAGCTCGATGCTTTGTGACATAGGGAGGGTGGGAGGGAGACGCAAGAGGGAAGGGATATGGGGATATATGTATACGTATAGCTGATTCACTTTGTTGTACAACAGAAACTAATCCAACATTGTAAAGCAGTTATACTCCAATAAAGATGTAAACAAAAACAAACAAACAAAAAGAAATCATTCCTCTTACTTTATAGTTAAATTCAAACACCTATAAACTAATCTGAGGACGAAGTGTTTGCCTGTTACATGGAAGGGGAAATTGGGGGTGACATTTTTCAGTCGTTATATTGTGTCAAGCACGGTGATAGGCAGTTCACATATTATTATTATAATTTCATGATCTCCAAAACCCATTGAGGTGACTGTTATTTTCACTTTGCAGATCAGATACCTGAAAATCAGAAAAGTGTCCAATGTCAACACTACTAGACATGAATATTATGACATTTTGTAAAACTTCCTGTGATAAATTGGTTATTATTTCTGAAAACTAGGAAAAACATTTTAATCAGATTTTTGAAATGTGTAATTCTCAATTTTTTATACCTGGGTGAGAGAATGATCAGTCTCAGACTTATGAGCAGAGGAGTGGATCACTGAATATGTATTTAAGATTTGATTCTAATGGAAAACAGCCCAAAAGATCATTGCCTGTTCATCCTTTGAGTTGAGTTCAGCAAACATATTGAGTATCTAGCGTGTAGTTAGCATCATTCATTCATTATTCTATTAACGAAACTTAGTGTGTACCTACTATACACAATGATAGAAGTGCATTCACGAATGATATTTTTATTACCTACAACTGACAAGTGGCTAATACATGTACAAATATGTACAAATATACATGTAATATCCTACACACTTAGAGTGATGGTTCTCTTGGTTAATTCATTTACTTCATTCAGAATTATTTATTGCAAACCCATCATGTGTGAGGAGCTGTTTTGGGTAGTGGAGGTAAGAGTGTGTAGGAAGCAGATATGAATCCTGCTTGCATGGAGCTGTCAGTCTCCATTAGTGCCCATGGAAGGGGTACTAATTTGCACAAGATAAAAAGTTAAAGTATGTATAGACTATTAAAGGATGATGAGCGCTATGTGGAAAAATAGGCCAGGAATGGGGTAGGATGGGATATGTCACAGAAAAAAAAGGAGTCTTTTGTCATGAAGTGGTGGCCCTCTTTAATTCTGGTAAATATATTTGCTTTAACATTTTTATTCTCAATATGAACATAATTTCACTAAATTTATTTTTAGTCATTATTTGTTTGGCATATCCTTTACCATCCTCTCTTTTCACTGAATTCTGTGTCCTTAAATTTTAGACATGTCTCTGGGGACAATTCCAAATACTTTTATTGTTTAACCAACAGTTTTTCTAATTAATAAAGTAACATTGTTTTAATGTAGAAAGTTTAGTTCATTTGTAGTTAGAGTATTCAAAGTGTGTGTACATGTGCTCACATATGCTTGTTTAAAAATATTTAGAATTCCCATATCATTTTGTGTTGTAAATTTGTACTAATTTTTTGCATCAATTATTTTGTACATTGTTCTTTGTTTTGTCTTTCTTTTATTTTGAGCTACATGAGTTTTTCTCATTTGTTTGCTTGTTTTGTTTGTTGTAAACTGTCATTTGTCATCTCTTTGCCTTCTTCTGGAGAAGCCCCCAAATATCAGACACATACTCTGTGCCAGCTTCTTTTTCCACATTTTGACTCTTGTCTGAAATATTCCTGCCTTTTTCAGCCTCCAGTGTCTCCATATTTTTGTTATTGTGGTTGTTCATGTCCACTATTTATACCAGTTATTTGCAGGAGAACCAATTTGTCAGGGTCTCATTATCTACATCAGAAGTGAAAATTTATCTAATGTCATTGATTGCAAATATTATCATTTATAGAAATAGCATTGTTATTTTTTTCAAAAAATTTAAGTCATATTTCCCCTTTATATTTTTCAATCCTTTTTTTATCCTTAAAACATGTTATGAAGAGTCTCTTTATAATTTATGTACATCATCCATTATTTGAAATTTGGAGCATCTGGATATGCTCTATGTATTTAACATTGACCCGTGTTTCTAATCCTGGTGACTTGTTTCTCTGTGTGTGTGTGTGTGTGCGCGCGCGCGCGTGCGCGCGCGTTTTCTCTGGGAGGTGATATTTGTGGGAACTTTATTTGCGGCACTTCTGAATCAAGGATTGTAGGTATATTCAGCAGGGACGATGTACATTTAAAGTCGCAACTCTGTGGGACTTCCCTGGTGGCGCAGTGGTTGAGAGTCCACCTGCCGATGCAGGGGACACGGGTTCGTGCCCCGGTCCGGGAAGATCCCACATGCCGCGGAGCGGCTGGGCCCGTGAGCCATGGCCGCTGAGCCTGCGTGTCTGGAGCCTGTGCTCCGCAAATGGAGAGGCCACAGCAGTGAGAGACCCGCGTACCGCAAAATAAATAAATAAATGAAGTCGCGACTCTGTATTTACCTGTCGGTCTCTCCAGTCTTGGGGGCAGTGGTTTGTCCTGTGCTCTCCTCCCTCTTACAGATACAAGACAAGTTGTTGATTTTTCAGTTTATTCAGCTTTTTACTTGTTGTTAGGACAGAGTGGTGACTTCCAAGCTTCTTAAACACAGAAGTGGAAACCCTAGCAGTTCTTGGATAGATAATCTGCTTTTTAATCCTTTAGCAGGTTTTAAGCTCTTGCTTAGTTTAATCTATTATTTTATTATAACTATATCTATGCTTTAAAAAAATTATCCCGCTTATGTTGTATTATTCTTTTAAATTTATGTTTCCATCAATCCTAAGAATTTCTCAGCACATTTTACTGCCACTCTAATGAATTGTATCTTAGATCCTTTTATTCTTTAATCCATATTCTGCGATAACTTTTTTTTCCCATCTATACTTAGTGTGCTGCATCCTAAATACATTCTACAAAATTATCTTTGATAAGTTGCTTTTTCTCTTTAACTGTATCTAAACTTTTCTTAGCACATTCCTTGGGTTTTTCATTTTAATGACTAAAATGCTAGATAAGAAAAAAGTTGAGAAATAATATTTGAGAAAGGAACAAGATCCTTTCAAAACCTGACTAAGGATATATTTAGGAGAAAGACTCATTAGAACTTTTAGAATTGAGAAACTAAAGCACCATTCTCTTCTTAGATTCCAATTTCCATAATGTTAATATGTGAATTTTTATGGACATCTCATTTTACTCTTTTTTTTTAAACAATTTCTGTTAATTCTCACATATGGTAACTTGTTTCCTGTTGTGTTTTATAAGTTTTCATTGTGAACTCATATTTGGTAGGAGTTATTTATGAAAATCTTGAGAGACATGGCTGAGGTTCCCTATGAAAAGTTACCCAACACTAGCAATCATGTTCTGTGTTAATTTATTTTCTCCAATTAAGATTTTTCCAGACAACACTGCAGTATACAGTGGACTCAGAGACCCATGTGAGAGCAGATTTTTTAAAATATTTTCATTTTTTAAAAAATTTTGCCAAAGCTCCTGGAACAGGACAACACATCTCTCTCACCCTTTGCTTAGTGGGCGTCCTTTTCTGTCTTCCAAGTCTTCTCTCAGAGTCTAATTCCTTCAGGTCTGGATTTCTATGGAGTTCAAGGTCTGGAACATGGACCGGCCCAAGTCTCGCCTCCTATGCTTGGCATGAGCATTCTATCCCGAGTCCTGGCCGGTAGGATCAGTAAAGCCCTTCCTTGGGGCCCTTCTAACAGCAGCTTGGTCCAGCACCCAGATATCCAGCTCTCTTTTCATGTTTAAACTATAGGGACTTAAAAAAATTTCTTTGGAACTTAATTATGTATTTAAAAGCACAGTTGTTGACTTAACTCATATTTCACGAGTTAAACGTCGTGACCATATATACTTTTATATTGCTGGAAACAGATGTCCTGACAATTTATTTAAAGTAGAAAATTAATAGTGTTGGAAACTATTGTATTAATAATTGGACATATTATAACTACTTTCCAGTTATTGTATTTCCTGATTTCATTAGTTACATGTAAATGGTAAATATCTGAATATATCACAAATATAGTAAGACCAGTCTTGCTTTCACTCTTAACTTTAAAAAATGCAGGATGCTTTCTGCCATTTTCCATCTCAGAAATTCTTCTTGAACTCTGAACTGTCTCCAAGAAAGGGCAGATAGTTTAGGACACAGAATGCCTTTGTCTTGACTCCAACACCAGGAAGTTCTTCTGTTTTGCCCAGAAATATGGGAAAAGTAGGAATTTTTTTTAAATTTACAATTTCAGAACCAACCTTGAATATCAGGACATGATGCCATGGGTCCAACATAGAACTTTCAAATCATAAACACGCTATTATTTTATAATTACTTTGCTTAAAAAATATTTCCGTGGTCTAGTTTCATTAATATTTTTACTGCTTAATAGTAATCAGAAAATGTGAGGTTCAGGTTTTTCTTTTTTTTTTGCTATTTTATTTTATATTGTATAGTTTGGGATGACTTGACCAAATTTTACTTTTCTAAAGATCTGGTTAGATAATGTAAATAGTGATGTGAAATTGTGCTAAAGAGGAAGTATTCTATTTGAGTTATTTAACTTGGTATAGGGTCAACGAGCACAAAGTTGTTTTCGAAGAAGAATGTACTCAGGAAATCGTAATTTTCTTTGCATCAACAGCACAGCTAGATAAAAACTGACATTTTCAAATAAATGAGTTTATTACTATTTTTAGTGTTGGTGTAATTTTATGTTTTCCATGTCTTGCCAGTCATGAGTGTCCAATTTTAAATAGATTTTTTTTCTCTATGACCATCTCTGCTCGATAAAAACTGACATCTCTGAAATGAGCCACAATATATTTGCTATTTTTAGACTGCCCAATTTTATATTTTCATTTCTAACAGGTCTGTCTTTATATAAATTCATTAATGTTAGAACATTGTCTAGAATTGGAGAGTACTTAAGCTGTTTAGTAATTTAATAAATGCAGTTGTTCGGCAAATTCAAAACTTGTTGTGGAAGATAAATCTAAAAGAATATATAACAAATCAACCCTAAATAACCCCTGGTATGTTAATAGTTTTTGATTAAATCATACATGATTATTTTTAAATATTTCAAAATATAAATACACAGGAAAAATAATTTACAGGAACTTATGTAAGAGTTCAAGTTTATAGAAGTAAACACAAATATTTCCAGTCTCCTTAAAATTGTACATATCAATTTTGATGTCCACAGTCATCACAGTTGGCACAGGGTCATTCTGTAAGACGGTACCTAAATACTGCTCAATTCTTTTCTATTTTTAGTACATATTTTTCCTCTCCAAACCCCTTCCTTGCCACTTGTCTGCATTGACTGAAGGATGCCTGCTATTCCGTCTTGTCCTTGACTTTCCCACATGAACCTTACTGCTGCCCGTATTCTGTCACAGTGAAAGCCAGGAGTAAATTTGAAATTACTGTGTTCATGCTTGTGAATGTCAGATCAGATGACCCTGAAGGAAGCAAAGGTCAATGTGTGACAGTCACAGTGGAAAACATTTGCCCCGGCCTGCCTGTCTCCACAGCAGAAGAGGGAAAAAAACACCACCCTAAGAAACTTGTCAACAGTGATAGCTATCTCAGCTCTTAAGGATTTCTCAAGACTGCCCTGGGTCACAGCTTCACTGCTTTAATTGGAATTTAGATAGCTGTGACTTCTCTAAAACTTACCATAATATCCTTTTCTTTCTCATGTTGTGTTGTTATTTATTGATTGTCAATTTATTTATCTCTTGTCAAAGGTAATAGATGGATTTTTAAGATGAGCTTATGTAGTCTTTATTATGCTGTGGAAAAAATAATAACCCTGAAATCTGAGAGGCTTATGAAACAAAGGTTTATTTCTCACTTTCCTTTCTAATGCCTGTCAGGGGAACACAGGTTGAGATAAGGTTTTGTTATTGGTTGTAGAATTTTGGGGTCTCTCCTATTTCAGCACTAGGATCCAGGGTCTTTCACACAAGGGGACAGGAGAGAGAGATCACAGTACAAATGAGACCATAGCATTTCCATCCCAAACCCATTGTCCAGAATTGGTCTCGTGGCCCTGCCAGGAGCGGGGTTGGAGACATTGAACCCTACCATGTGCTGCAGTGGAAAACAGAATCAGACGTGGATGAGATTTGGTACTTCTAACAATTAGGAATAACTTGCTGTTTGCTTTGACCTGTATTGCATTTGGACTGATAGAACCACAACGACTTCTTAATCCCCACCTGTTCCTTTTTTCTTGTTTTGCTTTCTTTTGTTATTTCAAGATGGCCCAAGCTATACTAGCCAGAAAACTGAGCAGACACTACTCTCACTGCAGGAAAAATGGTACACCAGCCAGCAAGAACCTCCTTCCACTAGGAAGACTTTCTTAATCCCTTTAGAGGGTATGACTCCTCTGGACAACAGGGTAGACCTCTTGGAATATGTTCTGGGCATAACTCCAGATGCAGAGTATGAGATGTTGATATGGAGTTTAGAAAAATATTGCACTTGGTACTTGTGAAGGATATGACTTTCCACATATACCGTGTCACTTGATAGACAAATCACAGAGATTTCCAGACTGGAATCATATTCAATAGGTTCTACTTTATATCATTAACAAAATTATTTTTGAAGGAAAAAATAGTTGTGATTTCCACAATATAGTAGAAAATAGACATAATGTTGTGATTCTGTCTATGTACCTATCTATCTACCTATCTATCTAAAATAGCCAAGTTTGATGAAACCCTGAGTCTCACTTATGTTGCCATTCTTATGTGTTGAGCTCCTACTATATATCAAGCCAGTGTTGGGTGCTGAGGATAAAATGATATTTAAAAGAGATGGCCTCAAAGATTTTACAGTGACTTCTTCAAGCCGGAAAAATGTCAACAGATGAACATCATCACTGCGTTTCCCAGCCTCACAGATACAGAACTTCTCAGGTAAGGGAGGTATAGATACCTATCTATTCATCTAGTAAGCTTGTCTGGAAAGCATAGTATTCTCACTCTTCGTCATCCTTTGGGGACATACTACTACTACTACTAGTAAAACCAGCAAATTGTTGTAAGAATGCTTGAGAGTATTTAGATTTCTCTTTAAGAAGTGAAATCTCTATGTGCTGATGATAAAACTAAGAAAGTATGATCTTCATACAAGAAATTGGAAAACAACAGTACAAGGGACAGAAAGTTAATAACAAGATAACAATAATGACATTAACTTAAGTCAGAGTCTCCCAGGGGCAGACCCATTTTTGTGTATGTGATTCATTAAGTATTCACAGAAAATTTCAGTGAAGAAAAAGCATGGTAAAGAAAAGGGAAGGAGACAAAGAAGAAAATTATCAGTACTTAAAAGTTTCTATGTTCATGCTGACATTGCCAATTCAAGTATTTTCTTTTATTTTCATTTAATCTGAGAGCATATTTATTACACTATTCCATTTTTAAACTACAGTTGACACTTGACCAATGTAGGGGTTAGGGGAGCTGACCCTCTGTCCAGTCGAAACTCCCTATATAGCTTCAGTTGGCCCTTCCTACCCCGAGGTTCCTCTGCATTTACAATTCCTCTGTATCAGTGAATTCAACTAACCATGGATTATGTAGTACTGTTGTGTTTATTATTGAAAAATATTCATGTATAAGTGGACCAGCCAGCTCAAACCTGAGTTGTTCAAGGGTGAAATGTATTTTAAGACAACATTTTCTAGAGTGTCCTTTGACATTGTTCAATTACTCTGTTGTTCAATTTAGCCATCTCTGTTTTCTTTCCTCCTCCTTTTTTTTTTTTTTTTCTTTTTAACCCTTGGCTCAAGCATCCTGGATTTCCCTTCAAGCATATACTTCCAGGTGATTTCTTTATTTCTTTGTCAGCACCCAAAACCAACTGCAGGTAAGGTAAAAAAGAAAAAGCCAGTTTTCTTCCTAGGAACTGTGAATAGTACAGGAACATAATACACCTAATATTTCACTGAAATTGCGTACAATTAAGAGTGAATTGAAAAGAAAAGAAAGTCATTGAATAAATACAACACTGTGAGGTTTCTGTCTAAAGTTTCTCGTTAACGCCTCATTTTCACATACACTGTAGTCCTTTAGCACTACGTGAGAAATCATTTGGCATAATTTTTAAAAAATTATCGTTTGTAGTTAATCTCAGACATAAAATTTGTCTCAGTTTATTAGCCAGGTTCTCATTATGGAAATTAGTTTACAATAACCACTTCTGGATTTTATTTTCATCCAGGTTAACAATTTCTAACATAAAAGCATCCATTAATCCCTTCAACATAGAGTTGGCGAAAACTATCAAGAATCTTGGGCTAGTCTTAAGTATTTCTCTACAAATAGATAAGACAATGATTGTCTTCCTATTTACTTTAATCTTAAAAATAGCTTGGATAACCAGATTTATTATTTAATAGTGACACTGAGGATAAAATCATGAAATTCCCAATCACATTAATAACCGTTGAATGGTATTTTGATTTTACTAAACATGTTGAAGAGTTTCACAAAGAATTAGGGGCACAAACAATTTGTTCTTTTTAAGTCGATGTATCTTATTATATCAAAAATCCCTTGAGGAATGCTTAATTAGTTAGGAAAATCAGATCTAGAGACCAAGATAAGTCATATATCTACTAGAAGCTTAAGTAGTTTACTCTTCTAGAAATAGCAAAATATTTTTCACGCTTATAGCACTGCTTTATCTTCCTTTATTCTGTTCAGTATACTGATTTCTTTATATTTTAAGGCTTCCAGGTTACGTGCATACAGTTTCACAGCTATTAATACATTACTTATTTGCAAATAGGAGATCAGAGTTTTAATTCCTGTAATTAGTCTCAAGGAGTTAAACTTAAATTGCTTTACAGGGGTCTTTGAGTATATTTCCTGTTTAGTCTAACCAGATTGTAAATATTTCAAAATTATATTTAGTTTTTTACTTAAAGGTAGACAATAATTCAATATCGTCACTTCCTGCAACTAAAAGAGAAATCAATTCACACTGGTTCCCTCTAATATGTGACCATACTACTTATTATCAGAGGTTACACAGTGGTGGATATTACAAATTAAATTTTATCTAGGCCATTTCTGAAATGTCGAGTTTAAGATTTTATCAAGCTAATTAAATGATAAAATATACAAGAGTTTTTCTCAATAATTTTAATATCATCTACTCGTTGGTGAAGTCACTTTGACCCAAGTGGATAGTGGCAAGCACTTTCACCTTACTTAGCCTTCAATAGAGCAGTCCGTTTGATTAAGATTTCATCATTTTGCTTACCACTTCAGTTTAATTATTTTGAACATTTTAAATATTTTTTAAGGGCACATACCTTTCTGACATTTTAAGTTAAAAGCGGAATAAAATCATCAGTAGTTTCGTCTTTGTAAGAGTTTTGTTCTTTTGAGTTTGCACAGGCTGTCCTGCACAGTGTCATTGGCAACAGTGTATGTTGCATTACTAATGAAACTGATTATGAGATTGACATAAGAACACTCCATTGTTACAGACAACGTGGTATCACATTTCAGATAGCTGATGGCTTGCTTTCCCTCAGAGTAAATTTGGGGAAAGCCAAATTTTCAGACTATTGAGGGGTTCTCAGCCTCTCCCTTCCCAGCACTTTTTGCTGATTTTTTTTTCATTAAAATTATTTTACAAGAGTGGAGTGAAGCTATTGGATATAATGTAAAATTGCATTTTTCTGAGTATCTCATAGTTTCTCCAGTTTCAGACAATGTAAAAATTTCTAGTGATTCTGAGCCCCGGACACAGTACTCTGGAGAGGTTTCTCTCCCTTAAGATGCAGCCTACATGTTTTTGTATTATTTTCTGCTGTCTTGAGTCATTAGTCATTTTTCCATTTTAACTATTTGTCAATGGGGAGATTCTGATTTTCCAATTTGGAGAAATTTGGAACAGTTTGGAGAAAATTATAAAAGGTTTTACACATCAAAATAGCAAAAGCAAATGCTTGGGAAGATTAATTGTGACCCGAAGAAAATTGGAAATAACATCAGAGAAAGATAAAAGAGCATGTATGAAGTTAGCCTAACATCATTTCAAATATTGAACCATTCTTGAATTCATGGAAGTAGTTATTTACTATTAAACATACTGGATTCTATTTAATGTTATGCTTGAGAATTTTGACTGGAATTTTGAATAATGTTGGAAAGAAACATGAGTCCTGGATTGGTGGTCTTTTGATGGTTGCTGTGGTATCAGAAGTTCATAAAACAATTTTTAATTTTTAGTCTTAAAAGCATTAGAGTCCTTTTATATCTGGACTAAATTTTCTGGACTAAATTTTCAGTTCTAGAATATCCTTTCAAAAACATTGAAGTTTCCTAATCCCTTCACCTATTTGTTGAATGGATTAATCATAGTTATTTTTATTATTTGTCTATTATTTCCAATATCTGGATGATATGTGTGTCTGTTTCTACTCTGTGTTCATTCTTTGGTTTTTCAGGCATGTTGTCCTATATCTTTTCACATCCACTAATTTTTAAATTGAGTATTGGATATTGTATGTGAAAAATTAGAGTATTTGTTATTGATTATCTTTCTCCAGAGAGGATTTTTTTTTTTTTTTAGACAAGCGGAGTGTGTACAGGTTAGGTACCTTGATCCAGCTGAGTCTTACCCATCTCCAGTGTGACCCACTTTGGGGTACCTTTCAAGGTTCTCAGCTGACATCTTGGAATATTTAGCAGATCCATTCTTTCTTTCCCCCGACCATGGAGGTTGATAAAATGTGCTTTTGGCTTGTGAGCCTCAACCTATTTCTTGGTTAACCATGGAATATCTTCCTCATATGTGAACTGTGAGTTAGCAAATGATCGGAGGGGAAATTGCACAGAGAATATCAGATTTGACCCCTTTTTCCCTGGAATATTGGCTCTTGAGGCTTGTGTTGGTATCCATGAAATCCAATTCATTTTACCTTCAGCCCAGTGAGGTTGCCACAGGTAAGTCCCAGGCCCCACTTTCCTTCCTGCCTTCATGCCACATGAAAATCAGGACATTTCCGAGGAGAACCACATTTTTGAAAGTGCAGAATACACGTAGTTGTACATTCCTTTTCTCTGGGAACTTGGCTCAAGTGTTGAGTCCTGATGCTGTCAAAGTGTTATATTTCACACTGTTCAGTATACTTTCAAAGTTATTATCTTTGGTAGGGTTATTCTAATATCAGTTATGATTTCTAATATTCTGTTATTTTTAGTGCAACTTGGTAATATTTTCTTCTACTCTTTCTAAAAACAATATAATAATAATTGAAACTCTTCATTCCATTCCTTTTTCTTTCCAGAGCTCATATTCCTATACCATTAGCCTTCTTGATCTGCTGTGCAAGTCTCTTCTTTTTTGCATGTTATTTTTCTTCACCTGCTCAGATCTAAGTATTTTGTTATTACACTGCTGTCGTAGAAAATGTGGGAATGATAGATTTCACAGTCATCTCTGTGCTTTGGAAATCCAACAACCAGTAGTTTTCTAAGTTTTTCAAGGTACTTGAGAGGAAGGTGAACTTTTATGTGTCAAAAATATTTGAGTCTGTATGTGTATATATAATGCATGTTTTAATAATTATATTATTCAAAACCTTTCTATTTTTGGATTGACATGTTCATACATGAACATAAGCTCAAGTGTCCCATTAATATTTGTCAGCAAAAAATTATCATTCATTTCCTATCATGAACAATTTCTGTTTTAGTATTACTCTGTTTGGCATATATTAAATCATTACATCTATGCATGTTGAAGAGTGAATATTTAATCCCTAAAATGTGACCTTTCTGCACAAATAATTTTTAAATTCAAGTCTGTTTTTCTCATCTTAGTATTGCAGTCCTTGATTCAGGTTTGTTGGCGTTTGGCTGGCGATTCTTTGTCCGAATGTTTCCTTTCAGAACTTTAGAGTAGAAGCAAGTGCTTCCTGTCTATGATCAGGGACATGTGAGGAGTTGAGTCTTGGTTGAATCCGCCTTTCCTAATGTAAAAAAAAAAAAAAATTCCATTGGAGATTGAAGGTATCAGAATCCCATGAAGCTTACTTTTTACAGAATCAAACACCTGCAGCTCATTGTAAGGATTGATTATTGAGTAATAAGCAATGGTAATTGATGAGGCAGTAATATTTATGACACACACCTGTATTGAGAAGCGAGTGCTCTTCATTCACCCCAAGTGGGCTGCTCTGTGGCTAGAAAATGTACAACCTGAGGGAATCCCAGTTTCATTGGATAAAGGTAGTCCACACCTCCTAGTCATGCCTGTGATGAGCAGCTGCACCTGACCTGTGGGTGGACTGGGTGATGCCTCACCAGTGAGTCATGAGATGTCCACTGTGCCACTGATGCTCCTGCTGGGTTTCTTGATCTAAATGCTTTCTCACAAGCAAACAGTAAATTTGTCAGTTTTGAAGCTCACTTAGTGTTGAGTGTGGTTGGTGAATTTGGACCAAAGGCTTTCCTGGTGGTGAGTAGAGTGGGAGTGGGTTTGCTTTTCTCTTTCTAGCTAAATTGTTTGTTTCACTTGCTTGTTTGAATAAAATGTTTATTTTCATTCAAATTAATTTTTTTTTTTTCTATTGTGGTGTTGTGTGGGAACTGAAACAAAGCAAATCTGAGGGTTCTTCAGATTCAGGTCTTCTTTTTAAATTCAAAAAATTTACTTCTTTCATGTATTTTACCATTTAAAATTCGACTTCATTTATAATTTACTGCAAGAAAAAAATTATGTGCATTCTCCAGTGTCTTTCTACTAAATTTATGGTCTCATGATTTTCATGTTTTTATCCTCTGCCTCTGAATTCTGAGCAATTTGTAAGCATTTTATCTCACTCGGAGACAGTTTCCTTGCTTGGTTTTCTTTCTTACCCTGTTCCTTGTGCTTGTTGGTCCTCCTCCCTAAAGCTTTGTAAACTTATTTCTGCATGAGGATGGAAGTCTCATTCCCTATTAGGTGGCCGCCTCTAACTTATTTAAGTATTCTTCCACTTCAGAGTGCACCAGACGAGAATAATTTCCACAACACAGTTGACTTCACTGATCTTATTCTGAGGGTCTGATAATGTGGTTGAGTTTACCCATTATCTTCCCTCGCATCAATTTCAGTTATCCAGATAAGAAGACCCCTGCCACATTATAGTAGACTTAGATCATGAAAAACATGTAGGGCCAGAGTAAATAGATGATAGTGGTTGTATGAATTTTTTCTTCCAGTCCCACAGCTAAATCTTCAGATGTAGACAAGGCAACAAATGCAGTGATTACCATTTCTCCCCGTGTCTACATCTGCTTCAGCCCTCGGTCCCTGAATTAGTGCTCTTGATGATGTTTTCTATATTTTTTCCTATTAATTTTCCCTGAAAATACACTGCCTTTTCAAGAAAGGATGAAAAGAATTGTATGTTCTTATACAGCATAGATCAATCATTAATGTACTTGTCCAGAATTCATCAAGTGGGTGCTATAGTTTTTTAGACCATTTCTATGTTTCAGAAATTGTAGTTTTATTTCATTTTTACCCTTTCGGGATTTTTGACCATTCTGCTCTTTTGCCAGCATGCTTCTTGGAAATTACATTTTATCTTTCTTAATTAGAAGGGTTGTCACATTCCAACACTGATTAAAACCTATTTAATAATAAATTAAATTTAATTTAATAAATAAAATTTATTAAATTTGAGGTATTAGAGGTACCAAAACAAAAATAAAAACCCTGCAAAGATAGTGTAGAGAATTCCTACATACTCCACACCCAGTTTTTCCTATTAGCAATTAGCATGGTACATTTGCTACAATTAATGAAACAGTATTGGTACACTATTATTAATTAAAATGCACATTTTTCATTAAAATGCACATTTTTCATATTCCCCTAATTTTTACATAATGTCCTGTCCAATCCAGGATTTCATACATGACACATTAAAGTAATGATGCATTATGAGTCCTTAGGCTCCTCCTTGCTATGGCAGATTCTTACACTTTACTTTTTTTTTTTTTTTTTTTTATGACTGACAATTTTGAGGAGATCTGGTTAGGCATTTTGTTGAATGTTCCTCAATTGCCATTCGTCTGATATTTTTCTCAATATCGGACCGGAGTTATGATTTTTGGAAAGAAGACCACAAAGGTAAAGTGTTCCTTTCGTCACACCACATCACCAGTGCATACTATCAACATGATTTATCACTATCAATGTTGACCTTGATCACTTTGAGCTGAGATAGTGTTTGTCAGCGTTCTGTACTGTGAAATTCCTCTTCTTCTCTTTTTACCTACTCAACTACTGGGAAAAAAGTCACCATATGCAGCCCGCACTCAAGGAGTGAGGAGTTAGGCTAGCCCTGCTAGTATCTTAATTTTAACCCGGTGAGACCCATGTTGAATTTCTGAATTACTGAATTGTAAGATAATAGCTTGTATCGTAAGCCCTAAGATTGTGGCCGTTTGTTATGGAAGCAGTAGAAAATACATTGATATGATTTGATGAGTATCGGCCATGTTTGTAACTATTTCTGTTCATTGTGTTTCTTTTGTTTTTTTCCTCTTTTTATGCATTCTCAGTTTCAATTGAGCATTTTATATAATTTACTTTATTTCTTCTCTTTACATACAAGTTATACTTGTTTTGAAAAAATAGTGGTTTCCTAGAGGTTGCAATGTACATTTTAAACTAATCTAAGTCTACCTTGAAATAACAATTGATGTGTAGGGTAGTTACCTTGTAACAATGTTCCCAATTCCTCCCTCCCACCCCTTACATACAGGTCACTGTTATTCATGTCATTTATCCTCCTGCTATATTCACTCAGTTCACCTTTACTACTATCACTTTTAACAAAGAGTTATCTTTTAGATCAGGTAAGAATTTTAAAAACTATTATTTTATCATCCTTCAGTCCTTTTTCAACATTTTTCCTTTTTCGTTATCCCAGTTTTTAGTCTATATAATTTCCCTTCTCCCTCATGTACTTCTGTTAACATTTCTTTCAAAACAAATGTGTTGGCAATAAAGTCTCAGGTTTTGTTTGTCTGACAGTCTTTACTTCTCCTTCACTTTAGAAGGTAATTTCCTGGATATAGAATTCTAGGTTGCCTTTTCTTCCTTCCCTCCCTCCCTCCCTCCCCTCCTTCCAGCACTTAAAGTATTTCACTTCCCTGATTATATTTTATCCTTGTCCCTCTATTGGTAATGTGTCTTTTGCCCCCATTGGCTTCTTTCAAGATTTTTCTCTTTGTCTTTTACAGTTTGGATATGATGTATCCAAATGTAGATTTATTTTTATTTTTTTATTTTATTTTTATTTTTTTTTTGGATAAGCGGGCCTCTTACTGTTGTGGCCTCTCCCGTTGCGGAGCACAGGCTCAGCGGCCATGGCTCACGGGCCCAGCCGCTCCGCGGCACGTGGGATCTTCCCGGACCGGGGCACGAACCCGTGTCCCCTGCATCAGCAGGTGGACTCTCAACCACTGAGCCACCAGGGAAGCCCCAAATGTAGATATTTTGATATTTATAGTTTTTGTTATTATCTGAGCCTCTTTCATCAGGTGCCTGCCATTTATCTAGTGGTTTGGTGTCTGACATTAATTTAGCAAAGTTCTTAGCCATTATTACCTAAAATGTTTCTTCTCCATATTCTCTTTCTTTTGCTTCTGATATTCCAATTATGTGTATGCAAATCTTTTAAAAATAGTTTCACAGTCCTCACATGTTCTGCTCTGTTATTTTTTTTTTTTTTACCTTTTTTTTTTTTCTTTCTCTTTCTATTTCAGTCTGTGCAGTTTCTATTGACCTGTCATCAAATTTATTCGTACTTGGCCATGTCCAGTCTCCAGTTGAGCCCGGTAGAGGCATCCTCCATCTCTGTTGCAGTGCTTTTAATTTCTAGCATTTTATTTTGATCATTAGAGTGTTCATCTCTAAGTTTACATTGTCTGTCTATCTGCTCTCTACTTTTCCATGAGTGCCCTTAACACATTCATCATACTTATTTTAAATTCCCATTCTGTTAGTTGTAACATCTCTGTTATCTGAATCCGGTTCTGACATTTGCCTTTGCTCCTCAGACTGTGCTTTCTCACCTTTTAATAGGCCTTGCAATTTTTTGTTGAAAGCTGAACAGGAATTGAGCTAGGTAGCCTTTCCGTGTGAAGTTTATGTTAACCTGGCAACGAGTTCTGCTGTGTGTACTCTTTGCTATAGTTCTAGGTACCAGCGATTTCAAATCCTCTTGTTCCTGGTTTTCGTCCTTCCTCTTGACTTTGGACTTTGCTTAGAGAGAGGGTCTGTGCCTTACAGCTCTCTCAGCTGTAACCCACTGGAGCCCTGTTGATGTAGCGGTAGCTGTGAGAGAAGGAAAGAGTTCTGTAACCTGGTAACTAAATGTCAGTATGTTGCTGTGCCACAGGCCTTGGGCTGTGACTTTCACAAACATTCCTTTGCTTCCCTCTTCCCTTAGGTGATTCAGGAAAGCAGAGGGGCCTGGAGTGGGAGAAATACTGCTCTCCAGTCTTTCCACTGGGCGGCATTGGCCTTTGTCATGGAGAGTGCCCTGAGTGTATTTGACCATGGCTGATTTTCTCAGGATCCCTGCCAAGGCCAACAGGGAACATTCTTGGCTGGGGTTCCCGGTGGGGAACCTGGTGGGATTCCTGCAGATAAAACCCCTGAAAATGTGCGGGCACCCTAAACTAAGGCCCCCAGGAATTCTTCTCCATAGAGTCCAGATAAAGTCTCCAGTAATTCATCCAATTGCCACTTCAATGTACCCGGCCCTACAAGGAGGGTCTAGTAGCTCCTGTTCCAGGGAAGCACGTCGTAACTGTGACTCTGGATTTACCTGTCTCTGTAGATTTTGGTGGCAGATTTCTCTGTGACCTCATTTCACTGATGGATCCAAGGAGGGATATTGATATTTTAGCCTTTTTTTTTGAGGAACAGGGATAGGATGATGACGTCCAAGCTTTTTACATGTTGGAACTGATACCAGAGTTGTGAATAGGAGACTCAATCCTTTGTCCATCTGGACATGATGGCAGGTCCTACACCAGTAGTATTGCTCTGTGCCTTGGAGTCTTGGACACATTTCCCCATACTGTGTGCCTTAGGAACCCCATCTTATCCTTTATGTGTAAAATTATATGAACCTTGAGTCTCCCTACAGGTTTGACTGCTTCTGTCTTCCCTCTGATGCCTATATTAGGTACATAATAAAATTCTTGAAGCTTCAGTTCTCACTCAGAAATATGGGTTTGTACTTTTTAAAACTTTATTTTCCCCCATTCAGATAGTTCTCAGTGATCATTTTACCCTTGCTTTGTTTTGTTTAGATTTATTGGAACTTACTGGACTATATCAGCAAAGTTCCTTTCAGAATATATGATTTATGTACAAATATAAATATACCATAGACTGCATAATATGCTTTTAAAACAATGCACGAATGCTAATTCACTGCGTTAGGAATGATATATAGCACCTTTAGGAAGGAACTTCTTTTCCTAATTATCACTTTCAGCATTGTGCAGAATTCTTGTTTTTATGTAAAAAGTTATAAAAATAATATGATACATTGAATATGGAAAAGTACAATTCCAATTCACCGATATTAAAAATCTATATATATTTATTTTAATGGTAAATCCCTATCTTTGTAAAGATTTAAAAACATGCACAGTTACCAATGAATTTATATTTCTAATTTTAGCTGAAACCTTATATTTCAGAAGCATTTTTCATAACTGTCAGCTCTTAATAGCAGTCAAATTATATTTAAATAATTTACATTGCTTGTTTAGATGAGGCATTTTAAAATTATGCCGTGCTTATATCTATCTTTAAATATTTCTTAATTCACATTTCTGATGTCATCAAACAAAACATCACTTACTTGTTTAAAGTCACAAACATAATGTAATTTTTTTTTCTACTTCAAATATACTGATGTCACTAGAATAGTATTTAAATGCTATATATTCTATATGTAGTATATATTTGGTACAGTACAAATAAATAATTATTTTCTTAATATATCATACATCATTTTATATTTCAAATTAAAACCATGATTTTTTCTTCTTTAATTTCAGGGAAATTCTTAGCTAAAATTTTATCTAATTTCTTAGTCTTAAGTATGAAGTAACATGAAATATTTAAAGTCAAATGCCATAGAATATGTTCAAGTTAACAAAGCTATTTAGACATAGAGCAGTTAACGGCCTACTTTTAAAAGAAGAGAGCAAGTGAACCAAGAAAACTTAGTTTTAAAATATCTGCTATGCTATAAATACACATTAAACAGACAAAAAAAAAATCTTTTAATGTATACTTCTAAGGGGCACAGTTGAAAAGCAACCAAAATGGAGGCTAATGGGGAAAATCAGATAAATGTTATTTTAAGAATATATTTGGATACAATTTGTATTTAAGACAGAATTTTTGAGAGAATAGATTAATGCACATGCATTTTGCAGCAATGAAGCTATTCTAAAACTATTAAAATATGCAAGAAAAAAATGCTTTCCAAATTAAATTGATGGAAAAGATATTAAGAAAGTTTTTTTTTTTGCTCCAGTGTTAAGTTCTTTAGAAGACATTGATTCAAAGTTAACCTCTCAGCAGCTAAAATATTTTAAGTAGGAAATATCTATATATCCACATCCTTTTCTGATTTGTATTTTTCATGCAGTAATATTCCAATGTAATCACAGTGTTTCAATTTGATATTAATATAACCTCATCTTACCATGTGTTAATACACTTTTGCTCTTCATTAAAACATACAAGTTTTAATTTAAATCTAAAATACTATCAGACCTGAAAAGCTTCAGAATTTCAGATTTAAATTCAAGCACTTGTTTTTTTCTTTATAAAAAGAGAAAAGTATTATCATAGCTTTATAACCTTTAGACTCGCTTGCAGAAGTGTATTACTTTTGTTAGTATGAGTGTTATAACAGGAGGAATATGGGGTATTATCAAAGCATGAATGAGAGGGATTCATAAAGTCTGAAGTGTCAGCAAAGGCATCTGTAAGGAAGAGCTATTACAATTCAAGCTTGAAGTATCAATTAGATTTTCTTTCTAGCCGGGAGTTTGGGTGAAGAACAGTCTACAGAAAGGGAACATCAAGTTCTCAGCTCCAGAGATGATGGGACCTCCCAGAGTTGAAGGAAGACTTTTTATATCCATGAACAAAGAGAGCAAGTTCACAAGTGGCCAGAAATGAGGCTGGAGAAGTAACTAAGGGATATAGTGTATAGGAATTTGTAAGCCACATTGAGGTTTATAGATTTAATCTTTAGCTGCGTTATGAGACAGTGATATCTGCACACATAAACACAAAAATGATCTTTGTTGAAATGAGAGTGAATCTATGAAATACTTATGTAAAGAAGTCTTACCTAACAGGAACAGAGAGGATACATGAGTTCAGGTGCACAAAAGATAGTAATTATTTTCCTGATTACCCTTAAATTAAATTCTGAAATCTACACTTAACTTAAATTTTAAATTTAATTCTTGTCTTTAGACACCTCTCACATAATGCAAAAACCTATAATGCTTTAACATCCACATCATTTCCTTGACATAGATGCAGTGTTAATCTGGTATTTTAAGTCTATTTCAATATTTAAAACATTGTTATTAACGTATAATATACATGCAAAGAAGTACATATTGCAAATCAGTGCCTGTGATGGATTTTCATTAATAACAATCTTATTCTTGTAATTAAAAATCAGATCTAAAAGCATAGCTTTACCAGCATCCCCAAAAGCCCTTTCTTCTGCCCCATTCTAGTCACTAGCCCTTCAAAAGTTACTACTTTCTGAATTCTATTAGTGTCAAGTAATCTTGCTAAGTTTTGTAAATTATGTAGAATCCTACTATATGTTTTCTCTTTCATCATTTGCACTCAATATTATATTTATGATATTCATGTGTATTGTTGCAATTCATGAATTTTCACCACCATGTCTAGATCACTATGAAAATAGACCACAGTTTATTTATCCAGACTACTGTTAATGGTCATTAGTTGTTAATTTGGGGCTATTCAAATAGTGTTGCCAAGAACACACTGGTACATGTCTTTGGCACACATCTGCACCCATGATTGTTAGACATATATCTAGTAGTTAAAAAAAAAAAAAAAACTACGAAAAAGGCAGAATGACGTGAAGAGCAAAGCTGAGACTCCAGAGATCAGGAGATCAGAGCCAGGGAAGAGTATTTCCAGGCCTTGAAATCTAATAGAGTTTGCTCAGCTGGATTTCAAAACTGCTTTGGACCAGAAACTCTTTTTTACCTCCTATTCCCATGTTTTTTGAGCCACATTTTCTATAATTATTATCCTATGCCTGTCTCATCATTGCATTTTGGGTGTATTGGAGGCAAATACCTTATTTATTAGTATTAAAGTTTCACAAATGGAAAAGAATTAGATCCCAGGAAATTTAATACCCAGGAGCTTCATTTATACCTGATACTGGTGATGAGATTTTAGACATAGAACTGATGCTATGATGTGCTGAGATTTTTTTAGGACCTTGAAAGGAGGTGGATGTATTTTTTTACTTAGGAGGGATGTGACTCTTTGTGGGTAGAGAGTATACTGTGGTAGGCAAATTTCTAAAATATACACCGTCAATATTCTTGCCTGTAGGCTGTTCGGTAAAACATTAATATAGGTACAGCTGTAAAGGAGAATTTTCAGAAGTAATTACGGTCTGTAGTCTGTTGACATTAAGATACGGAAATTACTGGCATGTCTAGATTTGGTAGCTACTTGATCTTCTAAAAGCAGAGATAAATTTTCTCCAGCTGGTATCAGGAGAATTCAGAGAGGTGGGCTCTTGCTGGCATTGGGGAAGGAAGTAAACAGCTATGTTCTGAATTGCTGTTGGAGAGGAGGGGGCCTTAAGAAGCTGAAAGTGCATCATGTCTGGCAGCCAGAAGAAAACGCAAAAAGCAAAAAACAAAACAGACACAAGGAAACAAACTTGACAAGCAATCAGTGTGTTTTAGGAAGACCCTGGGCCTCCAGTGAACATTGTAACACCAGTTGACACTTTGATTTCAGCCTGTGAGACCTGAGCAGAGCACCATGCTGACCTGTAACTAGACTCATGCTGCATCAATACTGAGATAATAATGAATGTTGTTTTAAACTGCTGAGCCTGGTACTAGTTACAGTAACAGGAAACCAAAACACATGGATAGTACAGGATAAGAAAACAACAGATCAATGTCTACCATGAACCCTTTTTCAGAAAACTAAAAGAAATTGGCAGGTTGAATACAATAATACAATAATAACTTCCATTTATGATACAGATTCATTAAAAAAAAACGGGGATAGAAGGGAGTATGCTTATTTGTCAGAGGACACCATAAAACATAAAAAATGAACAAGCAAAATAAAAATGTAAAGAAAATATCATAGTAGTGGGGAATTAATGTAAATTTATCCCTCATAGTTATAGCTGAGGCAAGGATCCCTACTGTTCAGTCACAAGTACTATTTAACAATGCCCACTAGGCTCTCATCAGTTTTGCTTTTGTTTTTGTTTGAACCTTTACAACATGTAAGGTCATGTTGTGTGCAGAAAGAGGTAATTTTACTGCTTCCTTTCCAATCTGGATTTTTTAAAATTTATTTTTCTCATCTCATTGCTCTGATTAGGACTTCAAGTATCATGCTGAACAGAAGTGGACAGAGTTACACATCCTTACCTTATTCCTGATCTTCCATGAAAACTTTCAGTTTTTTACCGTTGAGTGTTATAGTAGCTGTGGGCTTTTCATATATGACCTTTAGTATGTTGAGATAATCTCTGTCAGTTCCTAGTCTGTGGAGTGGTTTTACTGTGAAAGGATGTTGGATTTTGTCTAATGCTGCTTCTGCATCAGTTGATACGATCATGTGGTTTTTGTCCTTCCTTCTGTCACTGTGGTATTTACATTGATTTATTTGCATATATTTAGCCAACCTTGCATTTAGGTATAAATCTCACTTGGCCATGATGTAAAGTCCTTTATTATGCTGTAGAATTCAGATTTCTAGTATTTTGTTGAGGGTTTTTGCATCAATATTCATCAGTGATATTGACCTGTAGTGGGTTTTTTTGTTTATTTTATTTTGTTTCATTTTAATTTCTTTGTCTGCTTTTGGTATCAGGATAATTCTAGCCTCATAAAACAAATTTGAAACTGCTCCTTCCTCTTCATTTTTTTGGAGGAATTGCAGGAGGATTAGTGTTAATTCTTATTTGAATATTTCATAGATTTCTCCAGTGAAGCTGTCTAGTCCTGGGCCTTTGTTTGGTGGGAGGGTTTTGATTACTGATTCAATGTCTTTACTAGTTATGGGCCTGAAAAAAATGAAAATTTATCTCATGTTTATAGATCAGAAGATTCAGTATTGTTAAAATGTCTGTACTCCCTAAAGCCATCTGCAAATTCAGGTTAATCCCTATCAAAATCCCAATGGTATTTTTTTGAGAAATTGAAAAAATTTCTAAAATTCATATGATATCCCAAGGGACTTCAAATTGTCAAAACAATCTGGAAAAAGAAGAACAAAGTTGAAGGGCTCACACTTCTGATTTCAAGACATATTGCACAGCTGCAGTAATTAAAACACTGTGATGCTAGCATAATGACAGATTCATAGACCAGTGGAACAGAATAGACAGCCGAGAAATAAGCCTGTGTATATATATGGTCAAATGATTTTTGACAAGGCTGCCAAGACCACAGGGGATTGATTCTCTAGATGAGCAGGTTGCCATTAATATATATCTATGTCCAAATCCATATCTACATCTATATCTATATGTCAATAACCATGTTCCTATCTGTATCTATCTACCTGTCTATCTACCTGACCATTAGTTTATGTTAGATATTTTAAAGATCTTGAGATTACCTGAATGCCATAAACAACATTGATGCTTCTCATCTTTTGAGGTTTGTATGTGCCATTCCATGAACTGTGTTAAGTTGAGAAAGCCACTTTTTCTCTCATTCTTTGTCTGTTGCCTCATCAATAATATTGGGATAACAGTCTCTCCTGAGCAAATCACAGGGTTTTATTGA